>NW_005871172.1:613342-793034 GCF_000147115.1 Myotis lucifugus | reverse complement strand
TTCCTCACCAGGAGCCACAGTAGTCCCTTCCAGGATGCTCAGCAGCAGGGACAGGGCCCACAGCAGGGCACACATGCCCGCTGACCGGTGTCTGGGGCGGCGGCAGCGGTACCAGATGGGCCACAGGACAGACAGGCAGCGCTCCGTGCTGATGGCGCTGAGAAAGCTCAGGCCTCTATGTAGGCAAACACGGACACAGTCATGAAAAAGTGTGGGATGGATATGGAGATGAGAAAGAAGTATCTGATGAGTATTTCTAGGGCATCTATAATATAACAGCAGAGTAAGAGGAAGTCGGCTCAGCCCCACCAGGGCCATGATGGCTGTCAGTAATTGCAGGATTAGGAACTCCATTTTGAAAGTTTGTTCTCTTCCACTTATGGATGTGAATTCGCTGCTCCAGGCTGTGACAGATGGATTCATGGTCGAGAACCCTCCACTGGTGCCACTGGAACAGAAACAAGACTTGAGCACCTGGTGCATGATCAGTGAGTCTCATGGGCACCCTGCTACCTGGGAATTACTGTCTGCATTACAGAGATTATGATTCCAAAGGCATCACCGCCTTGGAGTCCTGGAACCTGGATTCAAACCCAGTTCTCTCTGACTCTAGAGTCAGGCTCTCTCTACCCAACATGGACCTTCTGACATTGGAATAGTCTGTAGTCCAAATACCTCCACTCATAGTCGGAAACCATGTCATGTCTTCCAGAGGCAGGAGGAGCATAGTCTCCACAGGTAACGTGGGATGACAGCAGGACTCGGAGCTCACCATTGCTTCTGCCCTGAATCTGAGATTTCCTTTCAAGGGCTCAAAGTTGAAAGTTCCAGCCATGACCTCTGGGTTTTCTCAGTGACTGAGAATGTCCATCCTCCAGAAAGAAGATCGTGATTTTGGGTTCTTTATGATAAGATAAATGGAATACACTCTCTTGTTATGAGGGGTATGCGTATGACCTGTCCTCTTGTGTTGGAAATGGCTGAGTGTGTCATCTCTATGAGGACAGGAGGTACTTTTCTCCTGAACAGTGGTGTGTCTAGTGGGACACAGTTTAATTCACTCTTATAATGGATTTCTTCCTAGAGCAGACAATATAATAAATATAAAATACTTATAGTTAATAGTGTACTCCCACTTTAAAAAACACACACCAAACTAACTACATTTTATTATCAAAGCATTTATGATGATAGCAAGAGATTATTCTAAAAATTGAAACCCAATAGGTGCACAGAATCAAAGAAACAAACTGAGGAGATATAATGAGAAATTGATCTTATTGATCTCAGAGAGAGAGAGAGAGAGAGAGAGAGAGAGAGAGAGAGACCAGGAAAACCAACTATTGGGAGATGATAAGAAGAAATGGATTTCTTCGTTTGACATCAAATTCCATTTCCAGCTTTTCTACCCTCCTCTGCATCCTGGGAGACTGGTCCCTTTTCCTCACCACTGGACCCCTTTACCTCAGTCTCCTGATTGCTCTCAGGAAGGAGACACTGGCATTTGGTTGGAGGGCAGGAGGAGGGCAGGTTTAAACTCCCTGGCTCTCTGATGTCAGGCTGTGAGTTGGCCATGGTGGTGTTACTCTACCTAAGGACATAGCCCCTGTCTGGTTGCCTTTCTTATGGTCAAAATGACAACCACCACTACAGCCATAGCCTCGCTGTGTTCTGGTAACTTATCTTTCCCTTTACCCTTCAGCAGTAGCTCCCTTTTATGACTTATCTTTAGGGCCCTCTCCATCTTCGTCAATTTCACTTACTCCTGCTCACCCCTTTGTACATAGTCCCTTTATTAAACTCTCTTCAATTACTCATTAGTTTGTGCCGTGTGTTTTATGCTGGAACAAAAAAGATATAAACATAACAAACAAATCCATGGGACAGTAAGCTAATGTGTGCAAGCTGAGGTTGTTAACAACAATTCAGGTTTGAAAACAATGGCTGTGAAGCAGAAAGAACCTGGGTCCCTCACAGCCTAAGTTACCAGCAATCAAAGCTTCCCTGAGGGAGCTTCATGTCTCTGGAATCTCCTTCATGGGTGCCCATGGCTCCTTGAACGCTCCACCCCAAGATGCAGTTGTGACCATATGGACTAAGAGGGAGAAAACAAAACTGCCTTTGAGAGAAGATAGTTCTGAGCCGACTCTTACCTGAGCACCATCTTATAGTTGAAGGTGGTGAGTAGAAGAAGAGGAGCTTTCCGGGGAGTGCTGAGCACCAGAGAATGCTCTCCTACCCCTGGATAGGAGGTGTCTGCAGGAGCAGGAGTGGAACCTGATGACCAAGAGAGGCTTATCAAGATGCTGGGCAGCCCCTGTGACTTCCTACGCAAGGGGCACTGGCAAATGAGATTATGTAGATGTGAGACAAGGGCCTCATGAGATGCTTCTCATTTGCCCTGAGTGCAATGACTTATCTGTTCCTCGCTCCATCTTACCCCATGTGGTCCCCCTCCAGTGATGAATGTTTGAACTGGAGCCTGTCACTGCCCACTATGGGAGTGTGCAGGAAGCCCACCCAATAGGTAATATGATCTTGCATAGTTAAATAATAGTTTGCTTGGCATTCAGGGTTTTGCATGGCCTGGATCATCTGATCTATTTCCATTTACTCCCAGGAGTAATGAATGCACCTGAGTTTATTTCAGAGGACACAGGAGTATAGAAAATAAAAATGTAAAGAATCTCCTAATCTCAATCACCAATAGCAACCGATGTTTACAGTTCCCATTTTAACACTTTTACAACTTATTTTATAGCTTTGTGTAATGAAACCTCCTTTCTAGTTGTGACTTATCAATATCAACACCTGTGTAAACTGTGTTCCCTTTCAGCAGATAAAGAATTTAGCACACCACATGCACTACTTGTCACCTGTCTCTCTCCCCCAGGACATTTGTTAGCTAGATTTCTTTCACATGATGTGGGGACAACCAGTGTTTTCAGCTTCAGTTCCTATGACTTCCTTTCATGTGCCCATGCTGCAGCCAAATGGAGTTACATGGCATTTCCTCAAAAAGTTAACTATGAAGCATTGGAAACAGTGAGATAAACTTATTCACTCATTTCTGTGTTTACCCAACTCTACTAATACTGTGTGCTATACTGTGCCAGGCAGTGATCCAGGCAGAGAAGATGCTGTGGACAAATGCTACCAGAGGGCCTTTCACAGGCCCAATTTCTTGGACTGTGCTTATCAAAAGATACCATTTTCCCTAAACCCAGACAACCCAATGAGATTAGAGGTAGGTCAACTCATTTATTCAAGCTTTTACCCCGTAGAATGCCCCCAACCACAGCACTAAGCACAAATGTAAAGGACCTATAGTCTGAGAGAAACATAGGGAATCTTCATTTTCTATCCAATCAGGTAGAACAATTTCTGAATGACTCTTTATGGTTTTGCATAGGGATTCTTTTTTTTAACTTATTAAATATTACCTCAGAAGTCAATAATATATTAGAGGCTTCAAATGTATTAACCACTGATGTTTATGAAATACTTAGTCATATTTGACACCTGGCTGAGTCCTTTACATCCGTTTTCTAATTTATTCCCCACTATGATTCTATGAGCAGATGATTTCACCAGAATATACAATGAATTAATGGAGGCTTGGAGAGGAGAGCTGCAGAACCAGGACTTCAGACCTGGGTTTGTCTGATTCATAGAGGAATTCTTTCTGTTGCAATGAAGATTGTAAAAAAAATCATTCAATAAATAAATTCAAAAAATTACATGAGAAATTTATTGGTAATGTCAAGGATGATGGAGAGGTATAACGTTCAGACTAATGTTTTCTCTGAGAAAAACTAGAATAGCCAGATTAAAAACAACCTATTTGAAGAGATTGGGGAATCACTGACACATTCTGAGGCTGAGGCTAAGAGAAGACTAGATACTTTCCAAGCCTGGCAGGGCAGCAGTGAGTCTCAAAGTTACTTCAGACTGATCAGGACAGAGGCTCTCATCCCTGTCCCAGACTTCTTTCCGACATGGCCAGGGTTTCCCCAGGAAGGCTTTCTCCAGGTTCATCCACCACAGGAGTGTCCTGCAGAGCCCTCTGGAGAACCAGTCTCAGGGTGTGTCTCCGCTTCCACCATTGTTGCCTGAAGGAGCCAACGAAGAAGTAAATGATCGGGTTGGCACAGCTGTTGACACAGGCCAGGGGTACTACAAACTGGTTAAGATGAAACAAGGCATCAAACCAGAATAAGAGGTTCCATTGGATGCCGAAGGGCAGGCCACAGAGGAGGAAGACCAGCATTGTGAGCATGATGGTCACGAAGAGCCTTGTGGGCGGCATCCGATGGGAGCCACACAGCAGTCTGGTCATCAGGGCCAGGCTGGATCCAGAGAGAATCACAAATAACAAAATCAGCCATGACACAGTGATGAAATTCGATGCTGAGCACCAACCATCCATTACATTCGATCTAATGAAGCCACAGTACTTCCCATCCAGGATGCACAGCAGCAGGGACAGGGCCCAGAGCAGGGCACACATGACAGCGGACATGTGTCTGGGGCGGCGGCAGCGGTACCAGATGGGCCACAAGACAGACATGCAGCGCTCCGTGCTGATGGCGCTGAGAAAACTCAGGCCTGAGATGTAGGCAAACACTGACACAGGCGAGAGAAATCTGGTAATTACTTCATCGACAAAATCAAAGTCAAAAAGTAAAAGTATACTATGTATAAATGGGTAGCAGAGTAAGAGGAAGTCGGCTCCCGCCAGGTTGAGGATGTAGACAGAGAAGGCGTTCCTGCGCATGCGGAAGCCCAGGAGCCAGAGCACCACCGAGTTCCCTGCCAGCCCCACCAGGGCCACGATGGCTATCAGTAATTCCAAGTTCTTGAACTTTGTATGAGATCCATGGAGGACCTGATCACTTCCATTGGTTATTGTGAGGTTGGACTCCCACGCTGTGGCTGTCATATCCGTGCTCAGAAACCCTGCAGTTGTGGGCCTGGAAACAAAACAAGACTTGAACACAGAACTGAATTTAATGTCTCTGCATTTTAGAGAAGAAAGAAGCCCATTTGCAAAGGAGAGGGAGAGGGGCAAAGGGTTTGAATAGAGGTGGTTGAGACAGAAATATGGAAAGTGGGGTTATTAAGTGATTTTCTGATGATATGTGTAATATAAAAGTTATTTATTGTTGCTCTGTGTGATTTGGAGTAAAGATTTCTTTGCAGATCAAGCATTTGTGTAAGAGAATTCTCATGGTGGTGGTGGAGTTAGAAAGTGCTTACTTCTGTTTTAGAAAGGGCTTTGGATGAAAAGAGAGAAGCTCTTGCAGAATTTAGGTGAGAAACATAAATATACTCACACATAGGTGAAGAGTAGCAGCTGATGAGTGCTTACATGGTATTACCTCTTTTAATCCTCCAAATAGCCCTATGAGGCCAGTACTATGCCTATACCCATCGGGCGTATAGGAAAACAGAAGCAGAAGGAGGTCCAGTTCTCATGTGCACAAGTGGAAGAGCCTGGATCTGAACCCTCAGGTCTGTGTCAGAGTGTTCGCCCTTCCCCTGTCTTGCAGCCCCACTACCAGGGTGGTGTGTCCGGTACACAAGGGAATGGTGGGGCAAGAAGCAAGGAACTCTCAGGGACAAATCTAAAATGGAAACTCACTTATGTGTTTTATTAAGCTAGAATAGGCAAATTTTGTAAATAACAAGGGAGTGAAGATTATCCAGTGTGGATGAAGGGGGTGGAATCTAGCTGAGAACAGACCAGAGAGCCCAGGAGCTCCTTCTTGCCTCTGCAGAGGCTCCTCAATATTTCCAGCCACTCCAGGCGCACCCAGCACAGGCGTGTCAGAGAGGAGGGAGGCAGGACCTACTGGCCACAAAGGTAGTTTCAAGGACTGAATGATCTATCAGTCTTAGTTCCTACAGTTCTGGTTTAACAAATGAGATGATGGAGGGAAAACACAACCTCTGATATCTCCCTCAGGGCATAATGTACCTTTCATTCATGGAAAGAATCACAAGCCTTATCTGTAAGCCTATGTATTTTCTATTGTCTCCCTTTTAAAACTCAAAACTCAATAATGACGATTAGATTTTTCTGTTTTTTTCTCTCTTGGTTGTTGTTGTTCACTATTGTATCCTCAGCATTAAGCACATGTCCCTTCGAGACCATCTGCTATAATATCATCATTTAACTCAGGAAGAAGCTGAGGCTGAAAGAGTCAAAGGATTTTCCTGAGATCACAGGGTGAACAGCAGGTCCAATGTCAGCCCTGGCCTCCTGGAGCCCAGCCTGAGGCTTTCCCACTGTTCCCTACCTCATTGTGGGATCAGCACCTGAGCAAATTCTTCATGTGAACTCAGAACGTGAGAGAGCTTCAGGGGTGAGGAAAATGTTAGTTGGTCTAAATACCCATTTCCTTCACTCTCACATAATAATTCTGAGAGTTTTAGACCAGAAATTGGATTCTAATTCCAGCCTTCATTCATGCTTGATAGCACCATGTGACCAGGTGGTAGCCAATGGGAGGTGAGCACAAGTGATGCAACCAATTTTAGGTTTTGCCTTTCCTTCCCCTCTTCTCCTCTGGATGGAAGCTGATGAGTCTGGGAGCCCTGCATGAGAATGAAGTCACCTCTCTAGGGCTTGGGAGCAGTGATTTGAAAGAGCACAAGTGTCTGATGCCTAGAAATCATCAGTCCAGTTCTAGTAACTTCTCTTGCGCTTCTTTTTAGGGCTACCAAAGTGATAAACTTACATTCTTAAATATATTTACATATAACCACCTGAAAAGTAAAGTACATTCCATCCTCAAGGCATTTGTGATGAGAGATACATTATTCTAAGAAAATGACACCCAATAAAGATGAGCCTACAGAATCTAGTAAAATAAATGATGAGATGTAATGAGAGGTTTATCTACTAGTAATTACATTGAGAGACAAAAAGTCCTGGGAAAAGCAACTGTGAGGAGACTATAATAATAGATGTGTTTTCATAATTTTCCATCCAATCTAATTTTCAGCTCCTCTATGTCCTATTGATTTGCCTCCCTACTGGGCTCCTTTTTCCTCTGGCTCCTGGTTGCTCTCAGGAAAGGGTGACGGTAACCGGTGATTGGAAGGCAGGAGGAGGGTGATTGAGGTTTTAACTCCCTGACTCTCTACTGTGAGTGGACCATGTTAATCTACCTAAGCATATAGCTTCTCTCTGTTGGCTTGTTATGGTTACAGTAATGATTACAACTACAGCCATAGCCCTCCCTGTGTCTGACAACTTATCTTTCCCTCTATCCTTCAGGGTGCGCAATGGCAATAGCTCCTTATTATGACTTATCTTTAGGGGCCTCTGTATCTTTTATTGACTTCCCTTAGTCCTGCTTACCCCTTAGTACACTGTTCCTTTATTAAACTCTCTTTTGTTACCCATTAGTGTGTGCCTTGTGTTATTTTCCTGACTAGCTGGATGCAAACATACAACAAAGAAAGAAAGAAAGAAAGAAAGAAAGAAAGAAAGAAAGAAAGAAAGAAAGAAAGAAAGAAAGAAAGAAAGAAAGAAAGAAATCCTTTGAACAGCAACACAGCAAAGTATGTGTGAAACCTGAGGTTATTAACAACAATTCAGGTTTTAAAGCAATGTCTGTGAAGCAGAAAGGACCTGGTTGGTCCCATGAATCTCCCACAATCTAAGCTACCAACACCCAAAGCTTCCCTGAGGTAGCTTCATGTCTGTAGACTCTCCTTCATGGGTTCCCATGGCTCCTTGCATGCTCAACCTCAAAACGCAATCAAGAGTATGTGGGCTAAGAGGGAGAAATCAAAACTGCCTTTGAGAGACAATAGTTCTGAGCTGACTCTTACCTGAGCGCCATCTTGTAGTTGAAAGTGGTGAGTAGTAGAAGAGGAGCTTTCCGGGGAGTGCTGAGCACCAGAGAATGCTCTCCCACCTCTGGATAGGAGGTGTCTGCAGGAGCAGGAGTGGAACCTGATGACCAAGAGAGGCTTATCAAGATGCTGGGCAGGCCCTGTGACTTCCTGCACAAGGAGCACTGGCAAATGAGAATCTGGAGATGTGAGACAAGGACCTCACGAGATGTTTCTCACTTTTTCTGAGTCCAGTGATTTATCTCTCCCCCCATTTTATCTCATCTGGTCCCCCTCCCTGTGATGAATGTTTAAATTGGAATTTGTGACTGCCCATAGTGATCCTGTGCAAGAAGCTCACCCACTAAGCAAACTCTTCCATAGCTAAAGAAGAGTTTGTTTGACATTCAGGGTCTTGCCTGGCCTGACTCATCTGATCTGTTTCCAATTACTTCCAGAAGTAATATATGCATAATATTTTATTTCAGAGGACACCATAGTGTGCAAAGTGAAATGTAAAGTCCTTCCTAATCTCATTCCTCAATGTTTACAGTTTCCATTATTACTATTTTGTTATTTTATAACTTTTCATTATAAAGCTACATTTCTCTTTTTGATTTATCAACATCAACAACTGCGTATACTGCATTCCTTTCTAAAATATAAGAAAATAGTGGGAAAGAATGGGATGGGAGTAAGTGGAAGCTACACTGACATGCTCCCAGGACCAAACTGGAATTACAACTAAAATGAAAAAACAACATTACCCTGAATAATCAAGTGAAGACTAGATGGAGAGATCCCTGATAACCAAGGATGGAAAGTGGAGACTGCATACAGACTGGTAAAAAGGGCAGAGTCAGGAAAGGGCAGGCCAGGCTCCCACAGACAGAAGCTCGATTTCTAGAAAGGTTTCTCAGCTGTGGGGTGTTGCCACTGAGAACTCCTCCCCAAGCTGCGGCCCCCAGCAGAGAGGACCTCAACTGAGAAAGATGTTCAGGTAACATCTGGCTGTGTAAAATGGCAGGGTTGTTGTCTGCCAGGGAGAGATGACTGGAAATGCAGTCACCCTCTTAAAGGGACAATGCACAAAATTTTGTTTGTAGCCATTCACCTTGTGCTCTGGCAGAGGGAGGACAGAATGTATTGGAGCTGTGTGAGCAGAATCCAGGGTTAGGGATTTTGAGTTTAGAGCTTGGAAGGCAGACACCCTGTTTCCTGTGTTGAGTCATTCCCTCACACTGCAGAGGTCATCTCTCTCAGGCAGACCTTTGCTATCCAGGTAGTTATTGCCTGGCTGGAAAGAGAGTTGACCCCCCTACTGGAAAACCCCTCACTCCATGGTGTGGAGTTTCTGAGGCCCATTAAGAGACTGAGAATAGCAATTAGCCTCCAGATAGAAGCACTGAGGGAAAACCACTCACCACTCTGTGGATATTGCCTGAGGGCTACTCAAGACTTAATCCAATCAGGGTGCAAGCAGAGGCAGGTTTCTGGAGGCCTTGAGTCTTTGCCTGATCTAATTAGTCAGAAACACCATTTGGCACTGTCCTGCACTAGTGATTGGGAGGCATAGCTGATTTACCTAGTGCATAGTCACAAATCCAAATAGACAGCCAAAATAGGGAGACAAAAAACCAGCTCCCAAATGAAAGAACAAGAGAATTCTTCAGAAGAAGAGATAAATGAAAAGGAGATAAGAAATTTATCTGATATGGAGTTCAGAATAATGATGATAAAGATGCTCAACAGCATGAAAAATATATAGTATCTATGAAAAAAGAACAGTCAGAAATAAAGAATGACATAGCACAAAAGAGAACACATTGGAAGGAATACACAGCAGATTAGGGGAAGCTGAGGATATAAAACCTGTAAGGAACTCATACTACTTAGCAAAAGGAAGACAAACAATCCTAAGAAAAAGTGGTCAAGGGACCTAAATAGACACATCTCCAAAGTGGACATACAGATAGCCAAGAGACATATGAAAAAATGCTCAAAGTCACTGTTCATGGGAGAGATGCAAATTAAAATGACAGTGAGGTATTCCCTCATATCTGTCAGAATGGCCACCATCAATAAAGCAACAAATGACAAGTGCTGACAAGGATGTGGAGAGATCTAGGTCTTTTATGCTTCACAGACATTGTTTTCAACCCTGAATTGTTGTTAATAAGCTCAGGTTTCACACATTACCTTGCTGTTCTATGAGCATGTTTGACACTGCTGGTGGGAATGCAGACTGGTGCAGCCATTATGGAAAACAGTGTGGAGTTTCCTCAATAAATTAAATATGGAATTTCCATTTGACCCAGTGATCCACTTTTAGGAATATATCTTAAGAAACTCAAAACACCAATCAGAAAGAATGTATGCACCCCAATGTTCATATAAGCACAATTTATAATAGCTAAGATGTGGAAATAGCCAGTGTCCATTAGTAGATGAGTGGATGAAAAGCTCTGGTACATTTATACCATGGTATACTATGCAGCAGTAAAATAGAAGGATCTCTTACCTTTTGAGACAGCATGGAGGAACCTGCAGAGTATCATGCTATGTGAAATAAGTCAGTCAGAGAAAGACATGTATCATATAATTGCACTCAAAATGTGGAATCTAAGTAACAAAATAAACTGATGATGAGTGTGTCCAGAGACATGGAAGCATGGAACAGAGTGTAGAATCTCTGAGGGAAGGCGGGGGAAGGTGTGTGTACATGGGAGGTAATCAACCAAAGACCTTGTATGCCTAACCCATGGACACAAACAATAAGGTGGTGAAGGCCTTGGGGGTGGGGGATTGTAGGAGGGTGCGGGGATGGCTGGACGCGGTCAATGGGGGAAAAAAGGGAACATTTGTAGTACTTTCAACAATAAAACTAAAAAAAATGTATCCATATTGATGCATCAATTTCAATAAATGTGCCACATTAATGGAAGATGTTAGTAATAAGAGAAAGTGTGTGGGGAATTAGAAATGGGGGGGGGGTTATAGAAATCTTCTGTACTATTTTTAGTAAAAAGTGGTTTAAATTTTAAAATCTATTAAAATGAATAAGCAAACCAGCAACTGAATAAATATTTACAATGCACATAACTAACCAAAGCTGTATTTGACATATATCAAAACTCCTATAAATAAATAATGAAAAAGAGCAACACTTAATAAAAATTGGCAAAACTGAAAAAGACACTTCAAGAAATACAAGTAACCTGGAAACTAAAGAGAAAATAAAGATATGGGACTACATCAAAATAAAAAGCTTCAGCACAGCCAAAGAAACCATCAACAAAACAACAAGAAAGCCCACTGCATGGGAGAACATATTTGCCATGTTATCACTGATAAGGGTTTAATCTCCAACATTTATAGGGAACTCATATAACTCAACAAAAGGAAGATAAGCAATCCAATCAAAAAATGGGCAAAGGACCTAAATAGACACTTTTCAAAAGAGGACATTCAGAAAGCTAAGAGACATATGAAAACATGCTCAAAGTCACTAATCATCTGAGAGATGCAAATCAAAACAACAATAAGTTACCATCTCACACCTGTCAGAATGGCTGTCATCAACAAATCAACAATCGACAAGTTCTGGAGAGGATTCGGAGAAAAGGGAACACTGGTGAACTGCTGGTGGGAATTCAGACTGGTGCAGCCACTGTGGAAGACAGTATGGAGTTTCCTCAAAAAGTTAAAAATGGAACTCCCATTTGACCCAGTGATCCCACTTCTAGGAATATATCCCAAGAAAATGAAAGGATATATGCATCCCTATGTTCATAGCAGCACAATTTACCATAGCTAAGATTTGGAAACAGCCTAAGTGCCCATCAGCAGATGAATGGATTAGAAAACTGTGGTTCATCTACACAATGGAATACTACGCTGCTGTAAAAAAGAAGGAATTCTTACCATTTGCAACCCCTTGGATGGAACTGGAGAGCATTATGCTAAGTGAAATAAGCCAGTCAATGAAGGAAAAATACCACATGATCTCACTAATTTATGGTTAATAAAGACCATTATAAACTGATGAACAAAAATAGATACAGAGGCAGAGCAACATCGAACAGACTGTCAAATTACAGAGTGAAGGCCGGGGAGGGTTTGGGGGAGGCGGTAAGAGATCAACCGAAGGACTTGTATGCATGCATATAAGCATAACCAATGGACACAAGACACTGGGGGGTAGGGGAGGCGGGGTGAATGTCAAGGGGGAAAAAAGGAGATATATGTAATATTCTTTGTAATACTTTAATCAATAAAACAAAATTAAATGAAAAAGAAATACAAGTATCCAATAAGTTTATGAAAGGTTGCTCATGCTTGCAAAGGTTGAAAAATGGTGAAAACAATGTACTTAAAGAGGGTGACTCAAATCTGGCAAGGGATTTAGCAGAGACTTGACTTGAAAATCACCATATGTTCATTCATTAATTCACTTATTCAATCCACATTTATTATGCTAAAGTGCTAGTCCAAGGCCTGCCAAAGTCATCAAGGACTGCTCACTGGGGCTTGATTGAACTTTAATTCATTTAATTTACAGAAACATTGTAGAAGAATGACCACAAAAACTTGTCAAAAATGTAATGTTCATGTAGTTTCTATCAAGTTCAGTGATGAAAGAAATTTAGACTTTTCCTGCACTTCACTCATCTTCTGCTGTAGGTGGGATTCTTCAAACGTGAGAGAAGTCCTGGACCCCAGAGATGGCAAAGGTCCCATGGGGATGGGGTGAAGGCCTTGTGTGAGGCAGTCCTGGGACATTGTACTCTGTGTTTGTTTGACAGGCACTGGCTCACTTCAACCTCAAGAGCTGGATTATTATGTTAATAGTTTTAATTCTGGGGCCCAGAGGGCAAACACAGTAAGAAAACCAACCAAATGAGAGGGACAAAGCTGGCTTTCAAAGTCACATCTGTCTGAACAAAGCAAGACTCTGAATCAGGACACCAGATTTCCTGACATGGCCAGGGTTCCCCCAGGAAGGCTCTCTCCAGGTTCATCCACCTCAGGAGTGTCCTGTAGAGCCCTCTGGAGAACCAGCCTCAGGGTGTGTCTCCGCTTCCACCATCGCTGCCTGTAGGAGCCAACGAAGAAGTAAATGATGGGGTTGGCACAGCTGTTGACACAGGACAGGAGAACTGCGGCCAAGAAATGAGGAACGAAGACATCCGAATAGTTTTGAAACCAGATTAAGAGGAACCAGTGGATGACGAAGGGCAGGCTGGAGAGGAAGACCAGCCCTGTAAGCATGATGGTTGCATAGAGCCTTGTCAAGGGAACCCGGTTGGAGCCACACAGCTGTCTGGTCATCAGGGCCAGTCTGGACCCATAGAGAAGCACAAACAGCAAAATCAGCCAGGCTGCAGTGATGAAATCCCACACTCGGCACCAAACACGGTGTATATTCCTTACCAGGTAGCCACAGTAGTTCCCTTCCAGGATGCTCAGCAGCAGGGACAGGGCCCAGAGCAGAGCACACATTATGGCAGACATGTGCCTGATGCGGCGGCAGCGGTACCAGATGGGCCACAGGAGAGACAGGCAGCGCTCCGTGCTGATAGCGCTGAGAAGGCTCAGGCCTGAGATGTAGGCAAAGACTATCACAGGGACGACAAATCTGCTGATTCCTCTAAGGACAAAATTGAATTCAAAAAGTGATCTTAGGGTACCTATACATAGGCTGCAGAGGAAGAGGAAGTCAGCACCCGCCAGGTTGAGGATATAGACAGAGAAGGCGTTCCTGTGCATGCGGAAGCCCAGCAGCCAGAGCACCACCGCGTTGCCTGCCACCCCAACCAGGGCCACGATGCCTGTCAGTAAGTGCAGGATTAACTTTGTATAATGTTGATAAATGGCCTGATCACTTCCATTGATAGTTGTGAGGTTGGTCTCCCAGGCTGTGACATTCATATCTGTGCTCAGAAATGCTTCAGTTGTGTGCCTGGTAACAAAACAAGACTTGAGCACCTGCTCTATGACCAGTGACCCTCATGGCCACCCAGTCTGTGGCGAATGGAGGCTTCCAGAGATTAAGATTCTTCCTGAACCACACAGTCTTGGAGTCCTGGATCCTGAATTTAAACCCAGTTCTCTCTGAATCTTAGAGCCTGGGCTGTTTCTACTGCAACATGGACCCTCTATGTCCAACCTCTGCAATGACCATAGAGCCCATGACAGGTGCCCTGGAGGCAGGAGGAGAAGAGTCTGCACAGGTCCTGTGGATGACAGCAGGGCTCTGAGTTCCCCAGTACTTGTGCTCTGGGAGAGTGGCTTTGTTTGACAGCAGGCTGTCAGAAGCCCCAGGGCAATCTCAGTGACTGAGAGTGGTCTACCCAGGAGGGAGAAAGGAGGTTATGACTTAAGCTCATGAAGGGAATGAGACCCCTTGTTAGGACAGAGTGAGGACACCCAAAGCTCTTGCATTAGAAATGTCCCAGTGTGTCATCTCTATGAGGATAGACAGTGATTACTCTTCCCATTGTTGTTTCCCCAGGGCCCAAGTGTGTGGGTACACAATGGGGCTGTCAATCAAATTTTAGTCCACAGATGAATGAATGAATGAATGAGGGGCTCAATGAGGAAGAAAATTTGGATTTAGTATAATATAGAATTTTTTAAATGAAGAATTTGAAATGTAAAAGAGAAGTCAGCACTTTTAAATCCATCACCAAAAAAACATATGTAACAAAAAGAAAATTCCATTTCTAATTATTCATTCTGTGCAAAGCTCTTGTGTGTTTGAAATAATTTTTTTATGCCTGCAGACACCTCCTATTCAGCTGGGAGAGGATTCAGGACTTAATTAAATTTTTCTGCATTTTGGAGGAGAAAGAAGCCTATTTATGAATGAGATAGAGGTGGCCAAGGGTTTTAATAGAGCTGGTTGAGATAAAAATAGCCAAGATTTGGAAACAACTTAAATGCCCATCAACGGATGAGTGGATTAGAAAACTATGGTACATCTACACAATGGAATACTATGCTGCTATAAAAAAGAAGGAATTCTTACCATTTGCAGCAGCATGGATGAATCTGGAGAGCATTATGCTAAGTGAAATAAGCCAGGAAGTGAAAGAAAAACACCACATGATCTCACTCATTTATGGATAATAAAGAACTTTATAACCTGATGAACAAAAAGATATATACAGAGGCAGAGAAGCGTGGAACAGACTGTCAAATTACAGTCGGAAGGCTGGGGAGTGTTTGGGGGCTGGGGGAGGTAAGAGATCAACCGGAGGACTTGTATGAATGCATATAAGCATAACCAATGGACACAAGACACTGGGGGGTGGGGTGAGGGCATGTGCCGGGGGGTAGGGGAGGTCAGGGGAAGGTCAATGGGGGGGGGGAAGGAGACATATGTACTACTATCTGTAATACTTTAAACAATAAAGTAAAATAAAAAGAAGAAAGAAAAAAATTGGGTTATTAAGTGCTTTTCTGATGATATGTGTAATAGAAAAGTCATTTATTGCCACTCAATGTGGTTTGGAGTAGAGGTATCTTTGCAGATCAAAGCTTTTGTATAAGAGAATTCTCGTGGTGGTGGTGAAGTTAAGAAGTGCTTACTTCTATTTTACAAAGGGTTTTGGATGAAAAGAGAGAAGCTCTTGCAGAATTTAGGTGAGAAACATACACCAACTCACACATAGGTGAACAGTAGCAGCTGATGAGTGCTTACATGGTATTACCTCTTTTATTCCTCAAATAGCCCTATGAGGCCAGTACTATGCCTATACCCATCTGGCATATGGGAAAAGACAAGCACAAGGAGGTTGAATGACATGCTCCAGTTCTCATGTGCACAAGTGGAAGGGCCTGGATCTGATCCCACAGGTCTGTGTCAGAGTGTTCGCCCTTCCCCTGCCCTGCAGCCCCACTACCAGGTGGTGTGTCCGTACACATGGGGGGTGGTGGGCAGGAAGCAAGTAACTCTCAGGGACAAATCTCAAATGGCAACTCACTAGTGTGTTTTATTAAACTAGACTAGGCAAATTTCACAAATAACAAGGGAGTGAAGCTTATCCAGTGTAGATGAAGGGGGTGGAATCCAGCTGGAAAAAGATCAGAGATTCCAGGAGCTCCTTCTTCCATCTGGACAGACCTAATCAGTGGAGTCTTGCCTGGTTCAGCCAGCACAGACTCACCCAGTAGAATCTAACCCGCTACCCTTCAGTCTGTGGGCTGCTGCTCTAACCACTGAGTCAAACCTACTAGGGTTTGTCTGCCTTTTTAAACTCAAAACTTAATAATGACGACTAGATCTGTCTGGGTTTTGTCTTTTTTTCTTGTTCCCTATTGTGTCCTCAGCATCGAGTACATGTGCCTTAGAGACCATCTGCTATAATATCATCTTTAACACTGGAAGAAGCGAGGCTGAAAGAGCCAAAGGTTTTTCCTGAGATCACAGGGTGAACAGCAGGTCCAATGCCAGCCCTGGCCTCCTGGATCCCAGCCTGAGGCTTTCCCACTGTTCTCTGCCTCATTGTGGGATCAGCACCTGAGCAAAATCTTCATGTGAGCTCAGAACATGAGAGAGCTTCAGGGGTGAGGAAAATGCTAGTTGGTCTAAATATCCATTTCCTTCTCTCTCACATAATAGTTCTGAGAGTTCTGGATGAGAAAATGGTTTCTAATCCCAATTTCCATTCCCATTTGATGGCACCATGTGACCAGGTGGTAGCCAATGGGAGGTGAGCACAAGTGATGTAACCAATTTTAGGTTGTGCCTTTTCTTCCCCTCTTCTCTGATTGGAATGCTGATGACTTCAGGAGCCCTGCATGAGAATGAAGTCACCTTTCTAGGGCTGGGGAGCAGTGATTTGAAAGAGCACAGGTGTTTGATGCCTTGAAATCACCAGTCAAGTTCTAGTAAGCTCTCTTGCTTTTCTTCTCTAGGGTTACCAAAATCATAAATTTAAATTCTTAAAAATATTTGTATACAACCACCTTGAAAAATAATGTATGTTCAATCCTCAAGGCATTTATGATGATAGAGATATTATTTCAAAGAAGTTTCACCCAGTATGGGGGTGCCAACAGATCAAATAAATGAGATGTAATAACAAATTGATCTAATCAGAGTGAGAGAAAAAAAGTCCTAAGAAAAAGAACTAAGAAGAGGCTATAAGAAAAATGTGTTCCCTTCATTTGATGTCGAATTTCATTTCCAGCTTCTCTACCCTCTTCTGGGCTCCTTTTCCCTCTGGCTCCTGGTTGTTCTCAGGAAAGGGTGACACTGACAGCTGATTGGAGGGCAGGAGAAGGGTGATTGACGTATTAACTCTCTACCTCTCTGCTGTTAGGCTGTGAGTTGGCGGTGTTACTCTAATTAAGGATACAGCCCCTGTCTGTGGACATTTTTTTAGTTCATAGTGACAACCATTGCTACAGCCACAGCCACAGGCCTCCCCATGTTCTGGCAACTTATCTTTCCCTTTACTCTTAAGGATGCCCAATTCAATAGCTCCCTATTATGAATTATCTTCAGGGGCCTCTGTGTCCTCTAATGATTTTCCTTAGTCCTGCTCACTCTTCATACACAGTCTTTTTATTACAATCTCTTAAACTGTTCTATTTTTTTGTGCCTTGTGTTTATTACTGGAACAAGAAAGATAGATGCATATAACAAACAAATAAACAAACTCATTGAACAGCAAGGTAATGTGTGAAACCTGAGGTTATTAACAAAAATCCAAGTTTGAAAACAATGTCTGTGAAGCAGAAAGGACCTGGGTCCCTCACAGCCTAAGCTACCAGCACCCAAAGCTTCCCTGATGGAGCTTCATGTCTCTGGACTCTCCTTCATGGGTGCCCATGGTTCCTACATGCTCCCCCTCAAGATTCAGTCGTGACCATGAAAACAAAGATAGGTCTGAACTGACTCTTACCTGAGCCCCATCTTCTAGTTGAAGGTGGTGAGTAGAAGAAGAGGAGCTTTCCACAGAGTGCCAAACACCAGAGAATGCTCTCCTACCCTTGGATAGGAGGTGTCTGCAGGAGCAGGAGTGGAACCTGATAACCAAGAGAGGCTTATTAAGATGCTGGGCAGGCTCTGTGACTTCCTGCACAAGGAGCACTGGCAAATGAGATTCTGGAGATGTGAGACAAGGGCCTCAAGAGGTGCTTCTCACTTGCCCTAAGGTCAATGACTTATCTCTTCCTCTCCCTATCTTACCCCATCTGGTCCCACTTCACTGAGGATTGGCTGAACTGGAGCCTTTCACTGCCCACTGTGGGCCTGTGCAGGCAGCCCACCCAACAGGCAACGTCAGCTTGCATAGCTAAAGAAGAGTTTGCTTGGCATGCAGGGCTTTGCATGGTCTGGCTCATCTGATCTATTTCCATTTACTCCCAGGAATAATATATGCACATTAATTTATTTCAGAGGACACATGAGTATACAAAATAAAAATGTAAACTCAATCACCAATAGCAACCGATGTTTACAGTTTCTATTTTAACTCCTTTACAACTTATTTTATAGCTTTGTGAAATGAAACCTCATTTCTTGTTGTGACTTATCGATATCAACAACTGTGTATACTGTGTTCTCTTTTAACAGATAAAGAATTTAGAACATCACATGAACTACTTGTCACCTCTCTTTCTTCTCACGACATTTGATAGCTAGATTTCTTTCACATGATGTGGAACAACCAGTGTTTTCAGCTTTAGCTCCTATGATTCCTTTCATGTGCCCATGCCGCAGCCAAATTGAGTTACATGGCATTTCCTTAGAAAACTAACTATGAAGCATTTGAAACGATGTGAGAAACTTATTCACTCTTTTCTGAGTTTACCCAACTCTACTGTGTGCCTATACTGTGCCAGTTAGTGATCCAGGCAGAGAAGATGCTGTGGACAAATGCTACCAGAGGACCTTTCACAGGCCCAATGTCCTGGACTGTGCTTATCTAAGGATATCATTTTCCCTAAACCCAGGAAACCCAATGAGTTTAGAGGTAGGCCAACTCATTTACTTAAGCTTTTACCCTGTAGAATGCCCTCAACCACAGCAATTACCATAAATCTAAAGGGCCTATAGTCTGAGAAAAACATTGGAAATCTTCTTTTTCTGTCCAATCAGTAGAACAATTTCTGAATGACTATTTATTGCTTTGAACAGGGATTCTATTTAAAAACTTATTAAATATTACCTCAGAAATCAATAATATATTAGAGGCATCACATGTATTAACTGCTGATATTTATGAAATATCTATATATATAAAGAGCCAGGGGCGACTGAACACACTAAGTGGGGTGACAAGGCTGGTAGGAGAGTTAGTGAGGGACAACCAAACAACTGAGCAGCAGGCTGCATGGGGCAACCAGGCTGGCAGAGAGGGGCTATTGACGGCGCCCAGTCCGGCAGGGAGGGCAGTAAGGGGTTACCATGGTTGTGGGGGGGCCAGTTAGGGGTGACCAGACCGGCGGGGGGGTGCAGTTAGGAGTAATCAGGCTGGCAGGGGGGCCAGTAAGGGTGATCAGGTAGGTTGGCAGGTGAGCAGTTAGGAGCCCGTGGTCCTGGATTGTGAGAGGGATGTCCAACTGCCGGCAGTTGGACATCTCCTGAGGGGTCCCAGATTGGAGAGAATGCAGGCTGGGCTTAGGAACCCTCACCCCCATGCATGAATTTTGTGCACTGGGCCTCTAGTTTAGTCCTATTTGGCACCTGACTGAGTCCTTTTCATCTGTTTTCTAATTTATCCCCCACCATGAGCAGGTGATTTCACTGCATTTTACAATGAATGAACTGAGGCTTGGAGATGAGAGCTGCAGAACCAGGACTTCAAACCTGGATTTGTCTGATTCGAACAGGGATTCTTTCTGTTGCAATGAAGATTGTAAAGAAAAAGCATTCAATAAATAAATTCAGAAGATTACATGAGAAATATATTGGTAATGCCAAGAACGATGGAGAGGTATAATGTTGGGACTAATGCTTTCTCTGAGAAAAACTAGAATAGCCAGATTAAAAACAATCTATTTGAAGAGAGTGGGGAATCACTGAAGCATTTTGGGGCTGAGTCTGGGAGAAGACTAGATACTTTCCAAGCCTGGCAGGGCAGAATTGAGTCTCAAAGTTACTTCAAACTGATCAGGACAGAGGATCTCATCACTGCCCCAGACTTCTTCCCGACATGGCCAGGGATTCCCCAGGAAGGCTTTCTCCAGGTTCATCCACCTCAGGAGTGTCCCGCAGAGCCCTCTGGAGAATCAGCCTCAGGGTGTGTCTCTGCTTCCACCATCGCTGCCTAAAGGAGCCAACGAAGAAGTAAATGATGGGGTTGGCACAGCCGTTAATACAGGACAGAAGTACTACCATCATGGAAACATGAAAGAGGGCACTAGATTCATTTGGAAACCAGACTATGAGAAACCAGTGGATGCCGAAGAGCAGACCGCAGAGGAGAAAGACCAGCACCTGATCATGACAGTCATGTAGAGCCTGGTGAGCGGCACCCAGTGGGAGCCACACAGCAGTCTGGTCATCAGGGCCAAACTAGAGCCAGAGAGAAGCACAAATAACAAAATCAGCCACGCAGCAGCGATGAAATCCAACACTGGGCACCAAACATGTTGTACATTCCAACTAAGGAAGGAGCAGTAGTTCCCTTCCAGCATGCTCAGCAGCAGGGACAGGGCCCAGAGCAGAGCACACATGACGGTGGACATGTGTCTGGGGCGGCGGCAGCGGTACCAGATGGGCCACAGGACAGACATGCAGCGCTCCGTGCTGATGGTGCTGAGAAGGTTCAGACCTGAGATGTAGGCAAAGATTGACACAGGCCAGAGAAATCTGCGAATTACTCTAACGACAAAATCAAAGTTGAAAACTAAAACTAAATCGCTAGCAGAGGAAGAGGAAGTCAGCCCCCGCCAGGTTGAGGATGTAGGCACAGAAGGCGTTCCTGCCCATGCGGAAGCCCAGCAGCCAGAGCACCACTGCGTTCCCTGCCAGCCACACCTGGGCCACGATGATTGTCAGGAATTGCAGGATTATGAACTCTGTATAATATTTTTTTATTTATTATTATTTTTTTATTGCTTAAAGTATTACAAAGGGTATTACATATGTGTCCTCCCCCCCCCCCCCGCCCTTGACAATTCCCTGGCCTCCCCTACCCCCCAGTGTCTTATGTCCATTGGGGATGCTTATATGCATGCATACAAGTCCTTTGGTTGATCTCTTATCCCCCTCCCTCCTGCCCCCAACCCACCCTGGCCTTCCCGCTGCAGTTTGACAATCTGTTTGAGGCAGCTCTGCCTCTGTATCTATTATTGTTCAAAAGTTTATAATGGTCTCTATTATCCATGAATGAGTGAGATCATGTGGTATTTTTCCTTCATTGACTGGCTTATTTCACTTAGCATAATGCTCTCCAGTTCCATCCATGCCATTGCAAATGGTAAGAGTTCCTTCTTTTTTACAGCAGGATAGTATTCCATTGTGTAGATGTATCACAGTTTTCTAATCCATTCATCTACTGATGGGCACTTAGGCTGTTTCCAGATCTTAGCTATGGTGAATTGTGCTGCTGTGAACATAGGGATGCATATATCCTTTTGTTTTCTTGGGATATATTCCTAGAAGTGGGATCACAGGGTCAAATGGGAGTTCCATTTTTAGTTTTTTGAGGAAACTCCATACTGTCTTCCATAGTGGCTGCACCAGTCTGCATTCCCACCAGCAGTGTACCAGTGTTCCCTTTTCTCCACATCCTCTCCAGCACTTGTCGTTTGTTGATTTGTTGATGATAGCCAGTCTGACAGGTGTGAGATGGTACCTCATTGTTGTTTTGATTTGCATCTCTCAGATGATTAGTGACTTTGAGCATGTATTCATATGTCTCTTGGCTTTCTGAATGTCCTCTTTTGAAAGGTGTCTATTTAGATCCTTTGCCCATTTTTTGATTGGATTGTTTATCTTCTTTTTGTTAAGTTGTATGAGTTCCCTATAAATTTTGGAGATTAGGCCCTTATCAGATATGACGTTGACAAATATGTTTTCCCACGCAGTGGGCTTTCTTGTTGTTTTGTTGATGGTTTCTTCTGTTGTGTAGAAGCTTTTTATTTTGATATAGTCCCATTTGTTCATTTTCTCTTTAGTTTCAACTGCCCTAGGAGCTGTATCAGTGAAGAAATTGCTTCGGCATATGTCTGAGATTTTGTTGCCTTTGGATTCTTCTAGAATTTTTATGGTTTCCTGTCGTACATTTAAGTCCTTTATCCATTTTGAGTTTATTTTTGTGTATGGTGTAAGTTGGTGGTCTAGTTTCATTTTCTTGCATATATCTGTCCAATTTTCCCAACACCATTATTGAAGAGACTATCCTGGCTCCATTGTATGTTCTTGCCTCCTTTGTCAAATATTAATTGAGCATATTGGTTCGGGCCAATTTCTGGGCTCTCTATTCTATTCCATTGATCTATATGCCTGTTCTTGTGCCAGTACCAGGCAGTTTTGAGAACGGTGGCTTTGTAATACAGCTTGATATCTGGTATTGAGATCCCACCTACTGTATAATATTGATGAAAGGTCTGATCACTTCCATTGGTTGGTGTGAGGTTGGTCTCCCAGGCTGTGACATCATATCCGTGCTCAGAAACGCTGCAGTTGTGGGCCTGGAAATAAAACAAGACTTGAGCACTTGCTCTATGACCACTGACCCACATGGCCATCCTGTCTGTGGCGAATAGAGGCTTCCAGAGATTAAGATTCTTCCTGAACCACACGGTCTTGCAGTCCTGGATCCTGAATTTAAACCCACTTCTCTCTGAATCTTAGAGCCTGGGCTGTTTCTACTGCAACATGGACCCTCTATGTCCAACCTCTGGACTCACAATCCAGCCCATGACATGTGCCTTGGAGGCAGGAGGAGAAGAGTCTGCACAGGTCCTGTGGATGACAGCAGGTTCCTGAGTTCCCTAATACTTGTGCTCTGGGAGAGAGACTTTGTTTGACAGCAGGCTGTCAGAAGCCCCAGGGCAATCTCAGTGACTGAGAGTGGTCTACCCAGGAGGGAAAAAGGAGGTTATGACTTAGGCTCATGAAGGGAATGAGACCCCTGTTAGGACAGAGTGAGGAAACCCAAAGCTTTTGCATTAGAAATGTCTCAGTGTGTCATCTCTATGAGGATAGACAGTGATTACTCTTCCCATAGTTGTTTCCCCAGGGCCCAAGTGTGTGGGTACACAATGGGGCTGTCAATCAAGTTTTAATCCAGAGATGAATGAATGAACGAATGAGGGGCTCAATGAGGAAGAAAATTTGGATTTAATATAATATAAATTTTTTAAATGAAGAATTTTAAATGTACTAGTAAAACAGAAGTCAATTCTTGTCTGGTTCAGCCAGCGCAGGCTTCCCCAGGAGAATGTAACCTGCTACCCCTCAGTCTGTGGGTGCTGCTCTAACCACTGAGTCAAACCTGCTAGGCTCGTCTCCCTTTTTAAACTCAAAACTTAATAATGACGACTAGACCTGTCTGGGCTTTGTCTTTTTTTCTTGGCTGTTGTTCACTATTTATCCTCGGCTTTGAGCACATGTTCCTTAGAGACCATCTGTTATAATATCATCCTTTAACTCAGGAAGAAGCTGAGGCTGAAAGAGCCAAAGGATTTCCCTGAGATCACAGGGTGAACAGCAGGTCTAATGCCAGCCCTGGCCTCCTGGAGCCCAGCCTGAGGCTTTCCCACTGTTCTCTGCCTCATTGTGGGATGAGCACCTGAGTGAAATCTTCATGTGAGCTCAGAACATGAGAGAGCTTCAGGGTGTAGAAATGCTAGTTGGTCTAAATACCCGTTTCCTTCTTTCTCACATAATATTTCTGAGAGTTTTAGATGAGAAAATGGATTCTAATCTCAGTTTCCATTCCCGTTTGATGGCACCATGTGACCAGGTGGTAGCCAATGGGAGGTGAGCACAAGCGATGTAACCAATTTTAGGTTGTGCCTTTCCTTCCCCTCTTCTCCTCTGGATGGAATGCAGATGAGTCTGGGAGCCCTGCATGAGAATGAAGTCACCTCTCTAGGGCTGGGGAGCAGTGATTTGAAACAGCACAGGTGTCTGATGCCTTGAAATCACTAGTCAAGTTCTAGTAACCTTTCATACATTACTTTTTAGGGCTACCAAAATCATAAATTTAAATTCTTAAAAATATTTGTATTTGTATAACCACCTTTTAAAATAATGTACATTTCATCCTTACGGCATTTATGATGAGAGATATTATTTTTAAGACATGACACCCAGTAGGGGGGTACCAACAGATCAAATAAATGAGATATAATAACAATTTGATCTAATCACGGTGAGAGAGGAAAAAGTTCCAGAAAAAGGAACTATGAAGGGGCTATTAGAAAAATGAATTCTCTTCATTTGACGTCAAATTTCATTTCCAGCTTCTCTACCCTCTGCTGCATCCTGGGAGGACACATCTCTTTGTCTCACCACTGGGCTCCCTTTCACTCTGGCTCTTGGTTTCTCTCAGAAAAGGGTGACACCAACAGCTGATTGGAGGGCAGGAGGAGGGTCATTGTTCTTTTACTAGTAACTCCCTGCCTCTCTGCTGTCAGGCTGTGAGTTTGCCATGGTGATGTTACTCTACCTAAGCAGAAAGCTTCTGTGTGTAAGCCTTTTATATTGGACATAGTGACGACCGCTGCTACATCCACAGCCCTCCCTGTGTTCTGGCAACTTACCTTTCCCTTACACTTCAGGATTGGCAAGGGCAATAGCTCCCTATTATGACTAATCTTTAGGTGTCTCATCCCTTTCACCCTTTCTACAGAGTCTTTTTATTAAACTCTCTGCATTTGCCCTATTGGTTTGTGCCTTGTGTTTTTGCCTGGGATAAGAAAGATACAAACATATAATAAACAAACTGGTAGAACAGCAAGATAACTTGAGAAATATGAGGTTATTAACAACAATTCATGTTTGAAAAGAATGTATGTGAGGCAGAAAGGACCTGGGTCCCTCACAGTCTAAGCTACCAGCACCCATAGCTTCCCTGGGGGAGCTTCAGGTGTCTGGACTCTCCTTCATGGGAGCCCATGGCTCCTTGCATGCTCCACCCTAAGGTGCAGACATGACCATGTGGACTAAGAGGGAGAAAACAAACTGCCTTTGAGAGAAGATAGTCCTGAGCCGACTCTTACCTGAGCACCATCTTCTAGTTGAAGGTGGTGAGTAGAAGAAGAGGAGCTTTCCAGGGAGTGCTGACCACCAGAGAATGCTCTCCTACCCCTGGATAGGAGGTGTCTGCAGGAGCAGGGAGTGGAACCTGATGACCAAGAGAGGCTTATCAAGATGCTGGGCAGCCCTGGTGACTTCCTGCCCAAGGGGCACTGGCAAATGAGCTTCTGGAGATGTGAGACAAGGGCCTCACGAGATGCTTCTCATTTGCCCTGAGTTCAATGACTTATCTCTTCCTCTGTCCATTTTACCCCATCTGGTCCTCCTCCCCTGAGGAATGTCTGAACTGGATCCAGTCACTGCCATAGTGAGCCTGTGCAGGAAGCCGACCCACAAAGCAATGTGAGCTTCCATAGCTAAAGAAGAGTTTGCTTGGCATTTAGGGCCCTTCATGGCCTGGCTCATCTGATCTGTTTCCACTTACTTCCAGAAGTAATATTTGCATAATACTTTATTTCACAGGACATAATAGTGTGTAAAATAAAAAGAAAAGTCCTTCCTAATCTCATTTTTCTCTAGTAACCAATGTTTCCATTATAACTCTTTTACAAGATATTTTATAGCTTTTCATTATAAAACTATATTTCTCTTTTTGATTTATCAACATCAACAACCATGTGTATTGTGTTTCTTTTTAAAAGATAAGGAATTTAGTAGAAAAAAATTGCATGGGAGTAAGTGGAAGCTACACTGACATGCTCCCAGGACCAAACTGGAATTACAACTAAAATGAAAAAACAATACCCCGAATAATCAAGTGAAGACTAGATGGGGAGATCCCTGATAACCAAGGATGGAAAATGGAGACTGCATAGAGACTGGTAAAAAGGGCAGAGTCAGGAACGGGCAGGCCAGGCTCCAACAGACAGAAGCTGAATTTCTGGAAAGATATCTCAGCTGTGGGGTGTTGCCACTGAGAACTCCCCCAAGCTGGGCCCCCCAGCAGAGAGGACCACAACTGAGAAAGATGCTCACATAACATCTGGCTGTGTAAAGCGGCAGGGCTGCTGTCTGCCAGGGAGAGATGACTGGAAATGCAGGCAACCTCTTAAAGGGACAATGCACAAAATTTTGTTTGTAGCCATTCACCTTGTGCTCTAGCAGAGGGAGGGCAGAGTGTACTGGAGCTGTGTGAGTAGAATCCAGGGTTAGGGATTTTGGGTTTAGAGCTTGGAAGGCAGACACCCTGTTTCCTGTGTTGAGGGAGTCATTTCCTCACACTGCAGAGGTCATCTCTCTCAGGCAGACCTTTACTATAGGTAGTTATTGCCTGGCTGGAAAGACAGTTGACCCACCCTACTGGAAAACCCTTCACCCCATGGTGTGGAGTTTCTGAGGCCCATTAAGAGACTGAGAATAGCAATTAGCCTCTAGGTAGAAGCACTGACGGAAAACCACTCACCACTCTGTGGTAATTGCCTGAGAGCTACTCAAGACTTAATCCAATTAGTGTGCAGGCAGAGGCAGGTCTCTGGAGGCTTTGAGTCTTGGCCTGATCTAATTAGTCAGAAACAACCTTTGGCACTGTCCTGCACTAGTGATTGGGAGGCATAGCAGATTTACCTACTACATAGGCACAAATCCTAACAGGCAGCCAAAATGGGGAAACAAATACCAGCTCTCAAATGAAAGAAGAAGGGAATTCTCCAGAAGAAGAGATAAATGAAATGGAGAAATTTATAAATGAAATTAAGAAATTTATCTGATATAGAATTCAGAATAATGATGGTAAACATGCTCATCAGCAGGAAAAAACATATAGCAACTGTGAAAAAAGAACAGTCAGAAATAAAGAATGACATACACAAATAAAGAACACATTGGAAGGAATACACAGCAGATTAGGGGCAGCTGAGGAACCAAACATATAAGGAAGTCATACAACATAGCAAACGGAAGACAAACAATCCAATGAAAAAAATTGGCAAAGGACCTAAATAGAAACATTTCCAAAGTGGACATACAGGTGGCCAAGAGACATATGAAAAAATGCTCAAAGTCACTGATCATAAAAGAGATGCAAATTAAAATGACAATGATGTATCGCTTCATATCTGTCAGAATGGCTACCATCAACAAAGCAAAAAATGACAAGTGCTAGCAAGGATTTGGAGAACACGGCTGGTGGGAATGCCGACTGCAGCAGCCATTATGGAAAACAGTATGTAGTTTCCTCAATAAATTAAATATGGAATTTCCATTTGACCTAGTGATCCCACTTTTAGGAATATATCTTAAGAAACCCAAAACACCAATCAGAAAGAATGCATGCACCCCTATGTTCATAACAGCACAATTTATAATAGCTAAGATGTGGAAATAGCCAGAGTGTCCATCAGTAGATGAGTGGATGAAAAAGCTGTGGTACATTTATACCATGGTATACTATGCAGCAGTAAAATAGAAGAATCTCTTACCCTTTGAGACAGCATGGAGGAACCTGTAGAGTATCATGCTATGTGAAATAATTCAGTCAGAGAAAGACATGTATCATATAATTGCACTCAAAATGTGGAATCTAAGTAACAAAATAAACTGATGATGAGTGTGTCCAGAGACATGGAATCATGGAACAGAGTGTAGAATCTCTGAGGGAAGGCAGGGGAAGGTGTGTGGATGGGAAGTAATCAACCAAAGACCTTGTATGCCTAAGTCAGTGGTCGGCAAACTCATTAGTCAACAGAGCCAAATATCAACAGTACAACGATTGAAATTTCTTTTGAGAGCCAAATTTTTTAAACTTAAACTATATAGGTAGGTACGTTGGTATTAACTTAATTAGGGTACTCCTGAACTGGCCTTTGCTAAAAACGTCCTTAATCTGAGGGGTCGACCTCAGCAAACGTACCCCCACTTCTTCTAATGCCACTTCTTTAAAATAGACTCGCCCAGGCCGAAAACCGACTTCTGCTCATGGGCCACAAAGTTTCAATCGCACTGTACGTGTGCGCCTACACGTGGTATTTTGTGGAAGAGCCACACTCAAGGGGCCAAAGAGCAGCATGTGGCTCGCGAGCTGCGGTTTGCTGACCACTGGCCTAACCCATAGACAAAGACAATAAGGTGGTGAAGGTCTTGGGGGGGCGGGGGGCGGTCGGAGGTGGGAGCTGCTGGACAGGGTGAATGGGGGAAAAGAGGGAACATTTGTAATACTTTCAACAATACAACTAAAAAAAATGTGTCCATACAAATGCATCAATTTCAATAAATTTGCCACATTAATGGAAGATGTTAGTAATAAGATAAACTGAGTGGGGAATTAGGAATGGGGGGGAGGGTTATAGAAATTTTCTGTACTTTCTGTACTATTTTTCTAAAATGTGCTTTAAATTTTAAAGTCTATTAAAATGAATAAGCAAACCAGCAACTGAATAAATATTTACAATGCACATAACTAACCAAAGCCCCATTCGACATATATCAAATCTCCTACAAATAAATAATGAAAAAGGGCAACACTTAATAAAAATTGGCAAAACTGAAAAAACACTTTAAGAAATACAAGTAACCAATAAGCTCATGAAAGGATGCTCATGCTTGCAAAGGTTGGAAAATGGTGAAAACAATGTACTTAAAGAGAGTGACTCAAATCTGGCAATGGGGATTTAGCAGAGACTTGACTTGAAAATCACCATATGTTCATTCATTAATTCACTTATTCAATCCACATTTATTATGCTAAAGAGCTAGTCCAAGGACTGCCAAAGTCATCAAGGACTGCTCACTGGGGCTTGCTTGAACTTTAATTCACTTAATTTACAGAGACATTGTAGGAGAATGACCACAAAAACTTGTCAAAAATGTAATGTTCATGCAGTTTCTATCAAGTTCAGTGATGAAAGAAATTTAGACTTTTCCTGCACTTCACTCATCTTCTGCTGTAGGTGGGATTCTTCAAATGTGAGAGCAGTCCTGGACCCCAGAGATGGCAAAGGTCCCGTGGGGATGGGGTGAAGGCCCTGGTTAAGGCAGTCCTGGGACATTGCACTCTGTGTTTCTTTCTTTTTTAAAAAAATATATTTTATTGATTTTTTACAGAGAAGGAAGGGAGAGGGATAGAGAGTTAGAAACATCGATGAGAAACATCGATCTGCTGCCTCCTGCACATCTCCCTACTGGGATGTGCCTGAAACCAAGGTACATGCCCTTAACTGGAATTGAACCTGGGACCCTTGAGGTCTATCCACTGAGTCAAACCAGTTAGGGCACACTCTGTGTTTCTTTAACAGGCACTGGCTCACTTTATCCTCAGGAGCTGGATTATTATGTTAATTGTTTTAATTCCAGAGCCCAGAGATCAAACATGTTAAGAAAACCAACCAAATGAGATGGACAAAGCTGGCTTTCAAAGTCACATCTGTCTGAACAAAGCAAAACTCTGAATCAGGACACCAGACTTCCCGACATGGCCAGGGTTCCCCCAGAAAGGCTTTCTCCAGGTTCAGCCACCTCAGGAGTGTCCTGTAGAGCCCTCTGGAGAACCAGCCTCAGGGTGTGTCTCCGCTTCCACCATCGCTGCCTGAAGGAGCCAACAAAGAAGTAAATGATCGGGTTGGCACAGCTATTGACACAGGACAGGAGAACTGCCGCCAAGAAATGAGGAACGAAGGCATCCGAATATTTTTGAAACCAGATTAAGAGGAACCAGATGATGCCGTAGGGTAGTCCACAGAGGAAGAAGACCAGCACCGTGAGCACCACGGTGGCATAGAGCCTTGTCAAGGGAACCCGGTTGGAGCCACAAAGCAGTCTGGTCATCAGGGCCAGGCTGGACCCAGTGAGAAGCACAAATAACAAAGTCAGCCATGCCACAGTGATGAAATCCAACACTGGGCACCAAACATGATGCATGTTCCTCACCAGGAAGCCACAGTAGTTCCCTTCCAGGATGCTCAGCAGCAGGGACAGGGCCCACAGCAGGGCACACATGCCCGCTGACCGGTGTCTGGGGCGGCGGCAGCGGTACCAGATGGGCCACAGGACAGACAGGCAGCGCTCCGTGCTGATGGCACTGAGAAAGCTCAGGCCTGAGATGTAGGCAAACACAGACACAGTAATGAAAAAGTGCGGGATGGATATGGAGATGAGAAAGAAGTATCTGATGAGTGTCTCTAGGGCATCTATAATATAACAGCAGAGTAAGAGGAAGTCAGCTCCAGCCAGGTTAAGGATGTACACGGAGAAAGCGTTCCTGGGCATGCGGAAGCCCAGGAGCCAGAGCACCACCGAGTTCTCTGCCAGCCCCACCAGGGCCATGATGGCTGTCAGTAATTGCAGGATTAGGAACTCCGTTTTGACAGTTTGTTCTCTTCCACTTATTGATGTGAATTCGCTGCTCCAGGCTGTGACAGATGGATTCATGGTCGAGAACCCTCCACTGGTGCCACTGGAACAGAAACAAGACTTGAGCACCTGGTACATGATCAGTGAGTCTCATGATCAACCTGCTACCTGGGAATTACTATCTGTGTTACAGAGGGTGGAAATGGAGGCTTGCAGAGAATACAATACCAAAGGCTTCACTGCCTTGGAGTCCTGGAACCTGGATTCAAACCCAGATCTCTCTGACTCTAGAGTCAGGGCTCTGTTTACATAACACGGACCCTCTGCTGACATGGAATATTCTGTAGTCCAAATGTCTCCACTCATAGTTGGAGACCATGTCGTGTCTGCTGGAGGCAGGAGGAGAATAGTCTGTATTCTCTTCATTTGACGTCAAATTTTATTTCCTGCTTCTCTAACCTCCTCTGTGTCCTAGGAGGACATGTCTATGACATGTCTATTTCCCTCACCACTAGGCTCACCTCTGTCTCCTGGGTGCTCTCAGGAAGGAGAGACACTGGCAGGTGGTAGGAGGGCAGGTTGCAACTCCCTGGCTCTCTGCTGTCAGGCTATGAGTTGGCCATGATGGTGTTACTCTACCTGAGGACATAGTCCCTGTCTAGTTGCCTTTCTTATGATCACAATGACAACCACTGCCACAGCCCTCCCTGTGTTCTGGTCACCTTCTTTCCCTCTACCCTTCAGCAGTAGCTCCCTATTATGACTTATCTTTAGAGGCCTCTCTATCTTTATCAGTTTCCCTTACTCCTGCTCATCCCTTTGTACATAGTCCCTTTATTAAACTCACTTCAATTACTCATAAGTTTGTGCCTTGTGTTTTTTGCTGGGACAAGAAAGATACAAATATATAACAAACAAACAAATCCATTGAGCAGTAAGCTAATGTGTAAAAGCTGAGTTATTAACAACAATTCAGGTTTGAAAACAATGTCTGTGAAGCAGAAAGGACCTGGGTCCCTCACAGCCTAAGCTACCAGCACCCAAAGCTTCCCTGAGGGAGCTTCATGTCTCTGGACTCTCCTTCAGGGATGCTCATGGCTCCTTGCATGCTCCACCCCAAGATGCAGTCGTGACCATGTGGACTAAGAGGGAGAAAACAAAACTGCCTTTGAGAGAAGATAGTTCTGAGCCGACTCTTACCTGAGCATCATCTTCTAGTTGAAGGTGGTGAGTAGAAGAAGAGGAGCTTTCCAGGGAGTGCTGAGCACCAGAGAATGCTCTCCTACCCTGGATAGGAGGTGTCTGCAGGAGCAGGAGTGGAACCTGATGACCAAGAGAGGCTTATCAAGATGCTGGGCAGCCCCTGTGACTTCCTGCCCAAGGGGCACTGGCAAATGAGATTCTGGAGATGTGAGACAAGGGCCTCACGAGATGCTTCTCAGGACAAGTGACTTATCTCTTCCTCTTTCCATCTTACCCCATCTGGTCCCCCTCCAGTGAGGAATGGCTGAGCTGCAGCATGTCACTGCCCACTGTGGGCATGTGCAGGAAGCCCACCCAGCAGGCAATGCGAGCTTCCATAGCTAAAGAAGAGTTTGCTTGGCATTCAGGGCCCTGCATGGCCTGGCTCATCTGATCTGTTTCCTTTTACTCCCAGGAGTAATGTATGCACATTAACTTATTTCAAAGGACACCAGAGTATGTAAAATGAAATGTAAAGTCTTTCTTGATCTCATCTCCCAATGGCAACTGATGTTTGCACTCCCCATTTTTAACTCCTTTACAAGTTATTTTATAGCTTTGCATAATAAACTTCATTTCTAGTTTTGAGATATCAATATCAACAATTGTGTATATTGTGTTTCCTTATAAAACATAAGGAATTTAGCACACCACAGGCACTGCAGTAACCCCTCTCTCTCTCCTTATGACATTTGTTAGCTAGATTATTTTCACATGATGTGGGGATGACCAGTGTTTTCAGCTTTAGCTCCTATGACTTCCTTTTATATGCCCATGCTGCAGCCAAATTGAGTTACATGGCATTTCCTTAAAATGTTAACTATGAAGCATTGGAAAAAATGGGAGAAACTTATTCACTCATTTCTGTGTTTACCCAAGTCTACTGTGTGCCTATGCTGTGCCAGGCAGTGATCCAGACAGGGAAGATGCAGCGATGAATATACACAGAAATATGTTGGTACATTCCAGACGAGCTGGGTGACTCACCCAGGGAAAGAGTGTTGATGGAGAAGAGTTTTGAGACTCAGCATTAGGGCCTCCATCCTCCTGGGAGAAGAGGTTGGCCCAGCCACCGCAGTAGTAAGAAGCAGCTACTGAAGGAGGTGTAAAGGAGGAGAGCTCTGCATCCTGAGGCTGAACTGAGGAAATGCTTGTGAACATGGGAGTGAGCAATAGCTTTAATCCAACGTGAGAGACTAAGATGAAGACTAAGAGTTAAACTTGGGACATGCAGTATAGAGTCATTGCCGATCATGACAGGCATGGTTCCAGGGGATGGTGAGGCTGGGAGGTTGCAGGAGTTGGCTTAGGAGAGAATGGCAGGATAATCCCCCTGGCAAATCCCAGGGAATCAACTGACAATCATGACCGTGAAAGACAGCTCAGAAAGATGGTTGGGAACAAAACTCCTCTGCAGATGTTAATAGCTTTCTCACAGATTAAAAAAATTAGAACATATAATAAAATGAAACCTCAACTACTTCTGGAGAAAATAGAAAGGTGTGAGAACTGCGTCACTCTAACAGATATTAGAGGCTATTCTTAAGCGTTAGTGAAAACAACCATGTTGTGTTAATATACAAACTGGCAGAGAGATCGACAGAGCCCGGTAGAAAGTCTCAGGAATTAAAATATGTGCACATGGAGTCAGCTTGTGCTGAGGGGGCTATTTAAGAATGGAAGGCCTGGCCTGGTCAGCCTGGCTCAGCAGTTGAGCATCGACCTATGAGATCATGGTTTGATTTCCCATCAGGGCACATGCCCAGGTTGCAGGCTTGATCCCCAGTAAGGTGTGTGCAGAAGGCAGCCAATCAGTGATTCTTGCTCATCGTTGATGTTTCTATCTATCCCTCTCCTCACTGAAAAAAAAGGGGGGGGGGAGAAAAAAAAGAATGGAAGACTTGGAGGTGAACTATTTAATGATTGTTATGGGCAACTGGGAAGCCATTTAGAGTAAAACATAGCAGACATTGTACTTCACATTTTACAACCTGTTACATTTCAAATGGATTGCATATTAAATATGAATAAGAAAATCATATAGAATTAAAAGAGAACATGAGAACATTCTTTTGTAATCTTGGATTGGGGAAGATCTTTCTAACCATGACACAAAATTCAGAAATCATAAGTGAAAATGATTAAAAAAAAACTGTGAAAATAATTTTCCTGCATGGCCAGCATCAGCAAGTTAAACAACAATCTGGAAAAATATGTATAATGCATACCTTGGACAAAATCCTATATAATGAAAGCCTAATATGCAAATTGTCCCCTTGACCAGGAGTTCGACCGGGAGTTTGACTGCTTGCTATGACATGCACTGACCACCAGGGGGCAGTGAGGAGCATGGCTGGCATCAGCCATGTAGCACTGGCAATGGGCAGCAGTGGTGGCACTGCTGGCCCAGTGGCAGTGGCGGGGGGCGGGGCTGCTGCCCCCCTCACAGGTGCTGAGGGAGCTGGGAGGTAGGGGGGGAGGCCTGTCCTGGGATTGATCATCTCATAGACTGTGACCAGCGGCAGGCCCCGATCGCCTGGTTGGGGCTGGCCCCGGGCTGGGACAGGAAACTGGGCTGCAGTGGCAACCAACCTCCCTTGGCACCTGGGGGGTGGGGGGGGCGCTGTGACCTCTTTCTGGCTACCTGGGGGCAGGGATGACAGGGACAGAGGTACGATGAGAATGTGGGGTGTCTGCTGTGGGGTGTCTGCCAAGCTTGCTCTCACTCCCCCTGCTACCCTCCCCCGGGATGCCAGGGCTCACACACTGGGGAAGTACCTGTGCTCAGGTTTGTGTGTGTGGCTGATTTTACTACATAAACTTGCACAGATATAGTTTGAGTGGGTGCTGCTCATCCCTGTGTCAGGGTCTGTTGTCATTCCACTCCATGTGGCCATCACCAGCCAGAGAAAGCCCAACACATGCAATGAAACCAAGAAAGTGGGAGTATCCTTATGATGTCATTTGATCTCTGGATTTGCTATGCTGGAGCTAGCTTCTCTTGCAGATTCTCCATCGTTTGAATTAATGACAACCCATTTTTGCTAAAACTAATTTTATTTGGCTCCGTTTTTTGCTCACACAACCACAAACATATCCATATGAAAGCATGTATCCTGTAGTTCTTTAAGCATCTCAGGACATATTGCTCTCTCTTTGCACTGTGAGTGCTTTGAGAATAATGACCATGACTTCATGTCTCAGTGCCTGGAACAGTATCTGGCCCAATGACCAGCAAATTTCTTTTTAAGTGCACACATTGAGTCTAGAAGCATGAGTGAATTAGTGATTGAATAGACGACGTGGGGAGATGTGGGTTGGGTAGTCATTCTGGGCAGAGAACTTTTAGAGCTTATCTGTCAGTAGAAAAGCAAAATAAAATGAAGACAAAGACTATTGGGCAGGATAAAGTCCAGTTTAAAATTTACCCAGCATGTAAGAAGCACAGCCCTTGTAGGAAATAGACTTATCGGTAGTTACCTTAGATTAGTTTCTCACTTCCTGTAAAATTTGGAAAGCGGTGTATTGAAAGAATGGGGGAGCAGGTCACTGTGATATAGAGGATCATTTTGGGAAAGTGGAAGCAGCATATGCTGGGGTTGGAGTGGGGACAGAAAAGTCACTGGGTTACAGAATCCTTTCTATAAAAACACTTGTGGGGAGTGATTTTACAATCTCTTGTGTCTTCTTGGTCAGGCTGGAAGACTACGGTGATGAGAATGACGGTTGACATATGGTGGCAGAGCCACAGGGGGCTGGAGCAAATGATTAAGTTTAGCTTGAACTACTGGCTGGATAAAGGGAAGAACAGTCAGAAAGAGGAGTGAAGCTGGGATGAGCTGAGGAGGACAGGAGGTAGGAACTCCCTCATGAGAGCACGGTGCCCCTTCTCACTGAGTTATGGTTGTCTGCAGTCCGTGCATAGGAAATCACATGGCTTCTCAGGCTCTTGGTGACACCAGATAAGGCAGCACGTTGTGCAAGAATCTTCCCTATCAGAGGACCAGAAATTCGTTTCAGAGTCAAGAGCTCCAGGAAGAACTTCCTACTTCAAGGCAACTGAGCTGACTTTCTACTAGGGACAGAGGAGAAGGAAGGTAAAGGCTGGTTAAATCCTTTTTTCCCCATTTATTTGCCTTTTAGGTCAAAGTGCTCTTATTTAAGCAACAGCCAGGTTTCTCAGAAAATCCGGGGATCGTGGAGACAGGAGTTCTAGGGCTTCTGTTAGCTGTGTGGTGAGGGAAGCCTGGAGCCATGTTCGCCTGACTGGGGCGAGCCAGCTCCTGCCTCTCTCTGGTCCTTCCTCTCTGTTTGTTCTTTCATTCTGTGTTCTCCTGTCTGTCATCCATTTTGATCTGCTGTCAGGGAACATGAGGTGTAGGTCTGGGGAGATTCTAGAAATAAAAATACGCTTGGAAAAACCAATATTCTAGCTTTCCTGGTTAGAATGTCTTTTTCCCCCCACAAAGTACCACATAATTTCATTTAACATATATTTATTAAATGTCTACTTTGTGCCAGGCACTGGGGAATCAGGGGGTGAATATCACAGACAAAAGTCCCAGTGCCTGTTGAAATTACAATCTGGAGATATTTCTATGCACCGTTTATAAGCTTGGTTTGATTGAGTGAAAGTCTGGTTGAGATGTCTTGTTTGATATGACTGTATTCAACTATCAGCAAACTGCTGTGGAAGGCATCTGCCCACTACACCTTGGTGTTCTGCTCTTTCTTGAAGCTCCCTGCATTGTGCTGAGCCATATTGGTTTCTTTCACTCCATCAGCATCTCTCCAAAGCTCATAGAGATCCAGATTTCATAGGTGGAGGGGACCTTTATCACCACATTACAGATGGAAAATCTGAGAGAGAATCATTGATCAGCTGCCTCCTGCATGCCCCCCACTGGGGACCAAGCCCACAATCTGGGCATGTGCCCTTGACCGGAATCGAACCTGGAACCCTTCAGTCCTCAGGCCGATGCTCTACCCACTGTGCAAAACCAGCCAGGGCTACCATTTTTTGAATGACATTAAAGACAGTTAAGTGAGTGAAGAGACAGCACATGTTCATGCATAAGAACTTTTAATATTGAAAAGATATGAATTATTTTAAATTTCTCCATTGTATATTTAATGCAATCCCAATAAAAATCTCAATAGAATTATTTAAATCTTTAATAAGCTGATATATGAATTTTAAAAGAAACATAAAAATAGATAATATTCTTTTGAAAAAGAAGCATATGGAGAAAGGATCTTCACTTTATCATCACTTGTAGTATTTAAGACTATATGGTACAGACCTAGGGATAGACAAATAGGTCAGTAGATTAGAAAAATAGCTCAGAAACAGATTCACTTAATCACCAATTTTTGATATATGGTAGAGCTAGCATGGGAGATAAAAGGGGAAGAAGGAACATTTTATTTTAAAAAGCCAAGAAAAAATTATTATTGTGGCACCAAAACCAAATATAACGTCTAGTCAAGGTCGGTCACGCTCTCAGTATATGATGCTCAGGATTCCAACCCTTAATTTCTATGCAATGTGATATCCACTTAGTCATTCATAAAACAGGAATAATGTCTGCCTGTAGGTATTCTAAGGGAGGCAGAAGCAAGGGGAAGCAAAGGCTTCTGGTCATTGAAGTATCACATCAGATGAAAAAGGAATACAAAAAATGTGACATTTCACCTGACACCACTAGGTGGCAGTCAATGATTACTGTGGGGGATCATGCAATGCTAGACTAGGGAAGAGGGAGCCAAGCCACTGAAGTTTGGGAAGAGGTCCATTTTAAAGTAGGATAGTGTTGGTTGAGCATCGTTGTCCTGTGCACGGAAAGGTTGCCGGTTCAATTGTTTCGATCTCTTCCTTCTTCGCTCTAAGCATGTCCTCGGGTGAAGATTATATATGTATATAAATATAGTAGGATAGTGAAGGGAACCCATGTTTTTTTCTAGCTGGTTATTCATGAATGGCAGTGAGGACAGTGTGGGGCAGTGTCCATGACTTTAACCTCTGGGATGGTCATTCCCAGCCTCAAGTCCTGGATCTAACAGGATTGCTAATTAACTTAGCCTTACTAACAGTTCAGTTACTTACCCTCAGACACTAACCCTCAGTTTCCCCATTTGTGAAATGGTGATGTCTGCCTATAGTGTTGTTGTGAGTCACTAAAGTCACAATTGAGTGCTTAGTACAAGGTAAAAAATCCTGTGACTGACCAGAACCTGCTCATCTTCATCATTATCATCTTTATTACCCCTACTCCTTTCCCAGACGTCCACAAGCCTCTGAAGCTGGGTCTTGAAATCCAGGACCTCAAGGCCAGCAGGGTCTGAAGCTACACGGCCCGCAGTGGGCCGGCAGTGGGCTGCACGCAGCTCTTCCACTGCTGCTGTGCTGCTGAGAGCCCCAGTTTCATGTCTGTTGCTGTGTCTCTATTAGAGTAGACACCTCGTAGAAACGTGGGCTGTAGACTGGCAAGCCCTGTGAAGTTGTAGAGCAGTGGTTCTCAACCTTCTGGCCCTTTAAATACAGTTCCTCATGTTGTGACCCAACCACAAAATTATTTTCGTTGCTACTTCATAACTGTAATGTTGCTACTGTTATGAACCATAATGTAAATATCTGATATGCAGGATGGTCTTAGGCGACCCCTGTGAAAGGGTCGTTTGACCGCCAAAAGGGTCGCGACCCACAGGTTGAGAACCTCTGTTGTAGAGGATCATTATAACTAGTTGGTATAATTCTTCAGCTCTCGCAGACATTTGTTGAGGAGCAGAAGAGTAAGACTCTCTGCTACACAGGTCACAGCAGACAGCAGCTCCTCTTTGTGTCTTTGTGGCTTCAGGGAGCCCCAGTGACCTTCATGTCGCCCTTTCCTCCTGGGTTCCTTAAGATCCCGCTGCTACCTGGTGAGGCTCAGTAGTCTGGTTTTCTCCAGCTTCCTCTGCTAGGGTTAGACCAGGGCTGGGTGGGGAGGGTGTGTGAGTGAACACTGTGGTGGCGGGCTGGACAGCCAAGGAGGAGGGCAGAGGTCCAGACCCAGACTGGATTCCACTTAAACTGCAGCTTTCTGAGGGCTGGTTGGAACCAGGCCTTGTTGTGGTTGCTGGATGGAGGAGACCTGTGGGGTCTGGGAACTGACGGGTCACTGTACTAAACCAGCTCCTGGGTTGGGGCCGGACTTTAGAAAACCAGTGTTGGAAGGTTGGGCTCATGCCCAATTTATAGATTGGAGTGGGGAGTTGGGCCTTGGGAGAATGAAGAGGAAGGGCTTACTGGAGCAGAATATGTTCCAGAATGGAAGGATCCATACAGCGTCAAACTGTCTTTTCCTGTACCTCCCAAATACCTCCAATCCCGTGTGCATGCAAGCCTTGTGCTCTGTGCTCTTCCCTCTTCTCTGCCTCTTGGAATCCCCTTTATCCTTCGCGCTCTCGTTTGGAATACAGCCGGTTATAGGGTACTTTCCTCAGTTGTAACTCCCATGCTCTGCCCCATAGGTTTGACACAGCACACGCTGCTCTATCTTGATATTTATGGGTCTGTCCTTTAGGTTGGGAACTTCCTGAGAGCAGAGACCATTCGTTCATTGGTTTATTCATCCACTTATTAAATAAATATTGATTGAGACCCATTGCCTGGCAGGTTCTGCTTTTGGTGCTGGAATTTGTGCAGAGAGCCAGGCCTAAAATCCATGTCCTGACTCCTGGCCCAGTGCTCTTTATAACAGACATCCTACCTCCTGCTCACCTCACCCGGAGCCTGAGCCCCTAGGTGTACATCAGGGGAGCAGTGCCCAGGGTCCACCTTCTCTCAGAGCCCTGACAGGTGATACCCTGCAGTATTTGTGGGCAGGTACAGGGAGCTGGGAGGCACCTCTCTGCCACCTCTCTCTTCTTCCTAGATAATATCAGGCAGCAGTAATAGAGACACACACTTTCCTTTCCTGCCTCTGCCCCCTTCTCCCATGGGGCCATAGAGACCACGCTCACTGGGTCTGGCTGCAGCCCTGGTCAGCCATTCCTGGCCATGTGACCTTGGGCAAGTCCCACCAGCTCTTCAAGCCTTGTTTTCCTCATTTCTAAAAAGGAGATAGCGAGAGCATCTTCTCCCTGAGGTGTGAGGAGAATCCTCTGTGATTCTGCACCTTTGATAAGTGGCAGTTCCTGTCCTCCCTGCCCCACCCTCACTCCCACCCCACAGGCCTGAGGACTGAAGTCCACTCCCATCCATGGTAAGTCAGGCTCCAACTCAGCAGATTCAGAGCTAGGAAGCTTGATCTTCCTCCTCTAGTACCAGGTCCTAGATAGAGTAATAACAGTAATGACAATAATAGTGATGATAGTAATTACAGCACCATCTATCTGTGCCAGGCATTGCTAAAGCACTCTATATTTATTAAATCATATAATCTTCACTACAACCATATGAACTAGGTACCATTATCACCACCCCCTTTTCTATGTGATGAAATTAAGAGACAGAGAGGTTAAGAAATTTGTCCAAGATCACACAGCTAATGAGTAGCTGTCTGAAAGAACGAGATATTCTGTGTAGCTGTGGTACAGCTGGTTGCCACAGCACATGGCCAAATGAAAAAGATGAGCCTAGGATATGTGAAGTGGGACATAAAAGATGCCCAGCACATCTAGGAACCCTCTTCTCAGGGCACCAAGACACCCTGTGAGCCAGGCCTCTGCTGACTCTTCCTCCTATTGGGTGCTGCCTGCATCAATGTTCTGGAGGAGGAAAAAGGCAGGGGTGGGAGTAGTTGGTGGTTCATGCTCCCTCCTCAGGACACACAGGGCTTCCAAGAATTCTCCCAAATGTCCAGAGTCCATGTGGCACAATATTCGCTGTGCTTTGAAGTAAAAAAACACAGAGCTCACACATGGCCCTGAAATGAATCATCAGGTTTTCATTTCCTCATGAAAATGTTCTCCAATACACTGGACTCTAACCAATTCCTAAACTGCTTATGACAATTCAAAATGTCATTTTCCATTCTGCCTCTGTTCTAAGGACCAGAGCAGGGTAGCCAGAGAAATGGACTGTGAGAATCCCATGGAGGCAGACAGTGGCTGAAGCATGTCTAACAATGTGAGGGTGTGCCCATCACTGGGGGTGTTAGGTGTCTGGCAGAGGGTGACTTGCGAATTTCCTTGGGCTCTGATAGTCTGACGCATTGTCATTCTGTTAGTTAATCTTGGAAATCTCTGGAGAGGATGACTCAGAGTCAGCCATTCTGAGCAGGGTAGTCAGAAGAATACAGTCCTGGTTGTTCTAGTTTCTAGGAAGTATTTGGAAAAGTCTTGATTGATGAGTGATTAACGACTCTCAGAGAAGCTTCTTTCCTCCATTCCGGCCTCTCCCAGGGGCCGTCACAGGGGCCGTCACAGGGGCCGTCACAGGGGCCTGGTTTCCTCTATGCACACAGAAGAAGGGTGTGTGGCCCAGCAGGTCTCCATCTTGGGTTTCAGCTGGGAAAAAATTAAAACCTGAAGTAAATGGAACCCATTACGTTTACAATTAAATTTCAAAGGGCCGATTCCCTAAAATGCCCTCCCTCAACCAAATAATCTGAGCTCAGAGCACTCAGAGCTGTCCTCTGGAGACAAGGAATGTGTACCATCCCCTGCCTGCCAAGTGTGTTGAGTCAGTCTTGCTGAAGTCTGCCAGCCTGGGGCTTCAGCCACCTTCTTTATTACACTGAAAAATCTTCTAAGCAGCAGCAGTGACAGTAAAGATTTACATTTGTACAGAAGATTGCAATTGACAAGGTACCTCCGTGTTCATTCCCGTTTGATCCTCAGAAGACCCCCAGTGAGGGGGGAAGTGGGACATGTCATTCCATCAAACAAACCAGGAACGTGAAACTCGGAAGACAGAGATCTTAAGGACTTGAGCAAAGGCAATTGGCTTCTAAGGAGCAGATCCAGGACCTGAATCTAGGGTTCTCGGTTACAAATTATTCAGCTCCAGCTACTGACTGCCCTTCTTGGGAGAGATCATTTGACTCCTTGCATCAGTGCAGCCCCTCAGAATAAATAAGCCTATGAAAGGAGAAGAGTTGCATTTTCACAACCTTGAAAGCAAAAATGCTTCAGGGGATCATCGTAGGCTACAACTGGCCCCTGCCCACTCCTCTGCATGCCTCCTCTCCTGTGTCACAGCAGAGAATCCTTAGGTGGCTTCACTGTGGTTACATCAAAGTTCATGCTTGTTTTCATGAAGGAAGGCAGCCTGCATAGTGGCTGAGAGCACAGTTTCCAGGCTTCCCTTCCCTTCAGCTGTGTGGTCTTGGACAAGTTAACTAACTTCCCTGAACCTCAATTTCGCATGGCCCATCTCATGGGATGTGATACTGACTAAATGAGCTAAAGTACTGGAGAGCTTTACAGTGTTTGGCACATAATAGGTGCTCATTAAGTACAGCCTGAACATCTATAACAATAAAAGTTTAATATGCTAATTAGACCAGACATCCTTCTGGACGACCTTCTGGATGACCTTCTGGATGAAGCTGCAGCAGTGCAGGCTGAGCCCCATTTCCGTGCATTGGGCCTCTAGTAGCTATATAAAGCAGACTGTAGGTAAAGCCCTCGAACTGCCAAGACTCATTCTTGCAGCCTTGACAGAACACATGCTCCATGCCAGGTGCTTCGGTGTGCATTGCTCACTGGCTCCACCCAGCAACCCTACAAGATAGGTATTGTTATGCCCATTTTACACACAAGGAAATGAAGCTTACTTGCCAGCTATTGTCTTTCATAAGTGTCAGAACTGGGATTTGAATTCAGCTGTCTGGCTCTTATTCCAATCGTCTACTGCACCGTAGACGGTCACCAGTATGTAGAGATTGGAAAGGGTGTATTATTGATTAGGAGTGGTTACAGGAGCCCCCACATTGGGGTGTCCAGGGGATGGACCTCTAGAGTTGTGGCTCTCTCACACTTGCTGGGCAACTTTGAGCCAGTCACATCATCTCTCTGGACCTCACTGGCTTTATCTGCAAATAAGGAGGTTGGACAGATTGTCTCAAAAATCCTTTCTAGCTATAGCCTGATGCAATGCACCTCAGATTTCAGAAGAGACTCCAGAACAGGATCTTTGAATGGAGGAAGCATAACAGTGACCCCTGAAAGCTCAGATCAGTTTTGCTGTTTGAACCCTTGTGTTTCTGCGCAAATTCAGAATCTGCCAGAGGAAAACTCTCTAATTATCCTACAGGGACAAGCCCAGCTAGTAATTACCCCTATTATTTTTAATTGTATTTTATAAGGTGCCTTTCATCCAAGATCTCAAAGGGTTTCTCAAACATTCATTAGTGGAGCCCCACCCCCCTCCTGTGTGGATATGAAAGACAGACTGATTTTAATGTCAGAAAGAAGAGGTGGCGGTGGGGGACTTCATTTCACCCCTGAGTTCCCAGGAGTCATTTCACCTCTGAGTTCAAAGGAGAGAAGAACAGATATATGCCAGGGAAATGCCTACTTTCAGAAGGAGTTCAAGTGAAGAGGAGATGGATCAGAAAATGCCCCTCATTTTTCAAAAAAATCAACTTCTGTCTGGAAGAGCCTAGGAGAGGGCCATTCAATCTGACTGGCTTCATTTCACGTTAGACTTACCCATCAGTTGTCCTTTGAGCTCGTGTCTGGCACACAGGACTGCGCTAGGTGACATGAAGGATGTAAGGGAAGTAAGGGTTTAAGCATATACCCACTGCAAATTGGGGTACATTGGTGTAAGCACAGGCACCTCCCTGGAGAGCCCTGATGCCTGAAGCCAAAGCTAAGATGCTCCAGCTTGTGGCCTTAGCGGTAAGTGCAGAGAATGAGTTTGGGTCCACGTGCTAAGTCCAGGAACATGATTCACAAATGACATAAAGGACCACTTTGAGTTGCTGATCATGAGAGCCACTCCTCTCCTTTCCTCCCCACTCCCTTGAACCACAACCAAGCCATTTGGGGCAGTTGTACCACGTTCCTTTCATCCACGTTCCAGGGAATGAATAGAAGGGATCACTGTGGAGGTGTGAGAAGCTTCTCTCCCAGGGTTGGGTGGGGAGTCTTTCCTGCTGGTTTGTGAACTCCTGAAGGACAGGCAGGACTCTGCCTGCCTCTTTACCGCTTTCCCCAGCACATGTTCTGGGCACAGAATGGTGGATGCTCAGAAGATATTTGTTGAATAAAGGAGCATATCTCGAAGCTGCCACTCTGCTTCTGGCCTTGCAAGATGGTGTGATACAAGCTAGAGAAAGAACTTTTCCTCCTCAGCTTGGAAGTGGCTAGATCAGGGGTGGGCAAACTTTTTGACTTGAGGGCCACAATGGGTTCTTAAACTGGACCGGAGGGCCGGAACAAAAGCATGGATGGGGTGTTTGTGTGAACTAATATAAATTCAAAGTAAACATCATTACATAAAAGGGTACGGTCTTTTTTTTTTTAGTTTTATTCATTTCAAACGGGCTGGATCCGGCCCACGGGCCGTAGTTTGCCCACGGCTTGGTAGATCCAAAGGGCAGTCAGGGCCACAGAGCTCTAGTGGCTTCATAAACTAAAGATGGAAGTCACTGTTAAGTTGGGCGTGAGGGTACCAATGTTGTGGTGACTGAGGGCCTCAGGATGAGATGGTGTGGGAAGCAAGGCATATAGTATGAGGCAACAGAGAGGAGGACTGTCCTGGCTGCTGGGAGCATGGGGGTCCTTTAAAGAAGAAGGTCAGAACCCATGGGATAGGGCTTCCAACCATGTCAGTGATGGGGCCTCCAAGGGCCCTTGACTGGTACTCTCCACACTTCATTTTAGCCAAAAAGCCAAGCAGCAAATGATTGATACTCTCAAGATGACAGAAGGCTGAGGCATGGCCTTGCCCACAAAGAACCGGTAGTTTGTTTTGGGGATGAAACTTATAGACAAAGCAATTAGGAAACAATGCTAGATTTGTCACTAACTACATTGGGAGTCTTCTATGTGGAAAGAGAAGGTTTTATTCATTGTAATATTTCTTGTTGGGTCTGGCAAGAGTCTAGGCACTTTTTCTGCTCCAGATATACTTGATGATTAGTCATCCAATGGATGGCATGAAAAGTTAAATGGCCTAAGTCAGAAATGGGAGGAATTTGAAGGCCAACATATTGGGGAGGGCTTCGAGGAGGAGGAGGAGTCAGAGGAGCCATGGTGGCTACTAATAAATGACCAGAGAAAAGAATAACCCCACCTTGTCAAAGGACTTTCACATCACAGGAAGCCTGTGCAGTGAGGACAATCAGGTTCCAAGTGGCAAAGAGACTGCCTTACGGTTACCCAGAGAAAGGATGGCCGAGCTTTTTGCCTGCCCAGCATCCATTCCCTTCTCCTCTGGGAATGCCTTCCTGTCCTCACTATCAGTCCATAGGGCTGGAGCTGACATCACCTCTAGACTTTGTGGGAATGCCCAGCCAATCAGAATGTTGTAGTCTCCCAGCCATGGGATTTGTCCAGGGATGAATACATGACCCACGCTGGGCCAGTGAGAACCCTCTTAAGGACTTTTTCTAGAACTCTTGGGAGAAAGGCACTTTTTCTTTTGGGGTTGCTAAACTAGATGAATGAAAGCCTGGAGCTGCTGATTGTGCACATGGCCACTGGGTAGGGGAAAGACTGTCTAAAGATGAAGCTAACACAGAAGAAACCAGAAGTGCAAGATAAGAAGGGACTTTTTTAAACTCTTGAAGAGTTTTCAAATATATATGTCAATGCATATCTTATTCCCTCATAAGCTACTTAGATTTAGATTTATGTCACTTGTAACTGAAAATATCCTGGTTCATATGTCAAGATGGTAAGTAATATTGTGAACCAGGTCCTGGATCTCCCCATCCATCCATCCATCCATCCATCCATCCATCCAATACACATACATTTAATGTAAATAGCAATTGCTCATGCACATTTTTGAATGAATGGCTAATTTGTCATGATGTATTTAATGACAAAGATACATCCACCTCCTTTTAATCCCAGTGGAGATTGGTCAACATAGGGCAAACAAAGTTCTAAACTCAGAACTTGGAACTCAGTCAATTCCCCAAGGTAATATTGGGTTTCATCCGTGACATCAGCCCACAGCCAGACAGGATCCATCCTTTGCCAAGCATGGCTTGGTCATGCTGGTGCCACAGCCCAAATGGGAGGGTTTAGAATGTCATTGACAGGCATGCGGGTTTTCCTGTTGGAGCAGATGCCAATACTGTGAGCTCTGCGGTGACCTGAGTGCTAATTGCCAAGGCGGACTTTTCTGCTTTACCCTTACGGGACCTGTTTTGCCCCTTGTAACTGCGGTAACCACATTAAGTGCAGATCTGCCTAAAAACCACAGAAGTTTATGGCTGGCATCCCAATATGTTCTAATCTTCATTTGCTGCATGTTTTCTCAATGTTCACATATGAAGAGTCTCTGCTCTGACCACAGTATCTTCTTTTCTTTTCCTGCTATGCCCACCTTAGATACTCTGACCTTTTCCATCCCACAGCACCGCCTCATTCTTCTCACCAGCTGATAACCCCTGTCCTTCAAGGACTACTGGTAGCTGTGACCTCATCTGCTCTGTAAACGCATTCTCTCTGACCACCCATTCCCTCTCCTCTCTCCTAAAAATGTTACATAGTTCCCGAAGACAGAACCAGTGTCCCACCTCTGTTTTTCTAACAAACTCCACACCCCACACCAGTCAGTGGTTAGTCCTTGGTGTCGTGATTCTCAGCAGAAAAAAGGCAGGAAATCCATTTCTGTCTGAGGCTGGGTCATGTGCTCCCAGCTTGCCTACTGTCAGAGGTGAGTCAGTGATGGCCTTGTCAAACCTGTTTCCCCACCTGAGGCTCTGAGCCCAGTCCTGTCCCCAATGCCTAGGGTGACCACAGATCTCACTGGGGGGATGTAGGCTCTAATGTTCAGGGAAGGGAGGCAACTTCCATGACAAGGGCAGAAGTATTGGGTGGAGGGGTGCTGGGAAAGAATGTCCGGGCTCCAGAAAGGGAGGCTTGCTGTTCTCTGGCTGAATGGATTCTATCCAGGTTTCTGACACCAGGTGACTAAATTGAAGATAGGAGGTAGAGAACTACCGAAAGAAGAGGGGTGGGAACCATGCCAAATGAGACGTGATTATAGAAACTAGTTGTAAGTTGGAGAAAAGAAAGTTTGTGAGAACTTGACTCATGTCTTTAAAATGGTCAAGGGCTGCTGTGAACTAGCAGAGGTGGACTAGTTCTGTGTGGTCCCTCAGGGCCAAAGTTGGACCAAGGCAAGGAAGTTACAGGGAAGCAGAATTCTGCTCAAGCAGGACTGTCAAACATGGAAGGGTCACAAGAGTCACTCGCTCTTCCTCAGTAGGAGTGTCCACACAATGGTTCCAACCACAACTGATTCCTCAACTCACTTCTGTTTCTCTGCACAACTCTGTCCCCCATTTCTCAAAGTGATCTCAAAACCTCATCCTCTCCCCGCAAGCCACAGATCCTACTCCAATGCTAATGCATCAACCATTCTCCACTGTCCCCATTCTGGTACCATTATCTCTTGTAACAATCTCCTGAACAACACCTTAGCCAGTCACCTAGATTCCCACCAATCTGTCTCCATGGTGCCAGAGAAAGTTCTACACTGTAAATGTGGATCTGTTACATCTCTGCTCGGAGCCCTCCAGTGGATTTCTGGTGTCCTCATGAAATGGCTGGATTCCTTGGCCATGACTTTCTTTTGGCCATAAATTCCACAGTGACTTTTAAGGCCCTTCATGGTCTGCCTTATCCATTGCCCTTTCCCCTTGGATAGTCTCCCTCTGGAAGACTCTTCTTTTTAGATCCACACCCCGCTGCATGCACTCCCACGTCTGGGCCTTTGCACATGCTCTTTCCCCTCTGGAAGACTCTTCCTTCTTATTATCATTCCCACCCACACTACTCCACTCCACTCCACTTAACTCTCTACTAGTCACCTGTGAGGTCTCAAGTTCAGTGTCAACTTCTTCCAGGAAGCATAGTGTACCTATATAATTACCTGTACTCTACCAGAGGGCGGGGACATCTGTTTTGTTCACTACATCTTTCATTGCCTAGTTCCTGACATGTAGTAGCTACTCAATGTATGTTTGTTGAATGAAAGATTGTTCTTCTTTTCAAAGAAGCTATAGAAGGGATTCCTGGTTTGGGCCCTTGTCACCTCTGAGACCAGACTTCGGATAAGACACACCCTTTCCTACCCTTAAATAATATGTTATCATGTGCAACAGGGATTTCCGATGTTCATTTCCTGCTTCAAACAGAAATTCACTCGAAGCTGTGATGCAAGAGGCAGCAGGAGTCTCCTCAGGGATCCTGTATGAACAGTATTTAATTGCACAATAGGATTGCAGAAGAAAGACTCACTGATGAAATGCTTGGTTTCCATAGCATCAAGCTTATTCTAGATACACCTGTAAGGGTGATTACTTTTCTGCAAGGGACTGTTCAGACATCCCACCTCCCTGAGTGCTATCTTACCTCTGGGACTCCTGTAGAACCTGGTGCTCTTCTCTCACTTGGCAGAAACAAATGGATAGGACATCAATAGCCAATAAAATGAACCTTGACCTATACACCTCAAACCTTATACAAAAATAAACTCAAAATGGACCAGAGATCTAAATTTAAAATATAAAACCATAAACGTTTAGGAGAGGACATAGACATAGGAGAAAATCTTCATGATCTAAAATAACAATTCATTTAAAAAATTAACTAATTGGACTTTATTAAATTAAAAGTTTTGCTCAGTGAAAGACTTGGTTAGGTTAAGAGAATAAAATATGGACTAGGAAAAAACATTTGCAAATTACATATCTGAAAAAAGAGTTGTTTTCAGAATGAAGAACCCTTTAAGCTCAACTGTAATGAAACAATCCAATTAGAAAATGAGCAAAAGATTTAGACACATCACCAAAGAAGATATGCAGATGGCAAATAAACTTCAAACGATGATAAACATCACTAGTTATCAAGAAAATACAAAGTAAAACCACAACGTGATACCACCATGCACCTATTAGAATGGCTAAAATAAAAAAAAATATTGAAAAAACAAATGCTGGTGAGGTTGTGGAGAAATTGGATCTTTCATATGTTCTTGGTGGGCATGTAAAATGGTACAGCCACTCTGGATACCTGTCTGGCAATTTCTTAGAAGTTAAACATATACTTGCTATATGACTCATGAATTTTAATCCTGGGTATTTATTTCAGAGAAGTGAAAACTTACGTTCACACAAATCTTCACAGCACAATTTTTTTTCACACAAACTTATTTCACACAAAATGTTCACAGCACATGGTTCACCAAAAATGTCCTTTACACAAGTGTTTATAGCAGCTTTATTTGTAGTAGCCCCAAGGTGGAAACAATCCAAATTTTCTTCAGTGGGTGAGAATTAAATAAACTGTGGTACATCCCTACCATGGACACTACCCAGAAATAAAAAGGAATGGATTATTGATACAGGCCAACAACTTGGATGTGTCTCAAGGGCATGTGCCTTAAGTGCAAAAAGTGAATGTTAAAAGGTTGGATGCTGTATGATTTCATTTATGAAATGTTGTCAAATTGACAAAATTGTAGAGATGCAGAAGGAACCTTTAGTTTGTGCTAGGTGCCCTTAGTTTGCTCATTAATTTGGTGCATTTATTGAATGCCTTCTGCATACCAAGCACTGTGCCTGAGAATAGAAGAGTAAACAAATGGCCTTTGTGATACAGTTTAGCTCAAAAGTGGTTAATTAACTAGTCCAAGATCACACACTGGTAAGTGATGAAATTGGATTCAAACCTATGGTCCTGACCTCAAAGAGAATGTTGCCTCTAGAGTTTTTCTTAAAATTTTTTTATGGATTAAGTTATTACATATGTGTCCTTATCCCCACATTACTCCCATCCCTCCCACTCATGCCCTACCCCCCTGTTGTCTGTGTCCATTAGGCCTCTAGAGTTTTTTAAGTGCCATGTGACCATCATATGTTTATGCTATTGGTTTTGTCACTTAAAAATAAAACTATCTAAAAAGCAATTACTGGGAGGCGATTATTAATTAAACCTCTAGAGCAGTGGTTCTCAACCTTCATAATGCCGAGACCCTTTAATACAGTTCCTCATGTTGTGGTGACCCCAACCATAAAATTATTTTCGTTGCTGCTCCATAACTGTAATTTTGCTACTGTTATGAATCGTAATGTAAATATCTGATATGCAGGATGTATTTTCATCGTTACAAATTGAACGTAATTAAAGCATAGTGATTAATCACAAAAACAATATGTAATTATATATGTGTTTTCCGATGGTCTTAGGCAACCCCTGTGAAAGGGTCGTTAGACCCCATAGGGGTCGCGACCCACAGGTTGAGAACCGCTGCTCTAGAGGCTGTTTTGGCTCTGTTAGAAGACTTGATAAAGGCTTTCTGATTTTAAAAAGTATTGAGTTATTGAAAAATTATTCAGTATCTCATCCTTTTTGTTGTTATGAACTCAATAACAAACACAGAGAGAAAGAAAATTAAGAAAAGAGAGAAAAGAAGGGTAAATTTTCTCTTTCTCCTCCCAGAAAGTTCATTCAAGTGTTCACTTATAAGATCTGGGCTCCCCCTCACCAGGATGGTTGTGGGAAGGTGACAACTTCCTGTTTTAGCTCTAGGGTGGGGGAGTAAGGTAGATGGGTCCATAAGAAAGGAGTTAGAGCCTTCAAAAGCACAAAAGCCTAGCCTGGGGAGCTGGGGTGACAGGACTGGGTTAATGGAGGATTGAGAAGCCCCACCTCCTTCCATTCCCTGGAGGTAGAAGGGGAGGAGGGCTATGAGGCTGCTGGTGGACTAGGCACAGAGCACCATGGCTTGGAGCCACATGAAGGCCCAGCAGCCAAGTGTACCTGAGGTGGTGTGATCACCACCAGCAGAGCCACCGCCCTGAAATGGATGACATGCACTGGCTTGACCAGCAGCATCTGCGTGGTTGTCTGAGGATCTAGGCCCCTCCTCAGAATTTCTGGAATGTGCAAGATCCACCTTCTCAGTACGCAGCAACCCTCAGAATGACCAAGATTGTATCTCCTGACTCTGCCAACTAGGTAGATGAGGGCTGAGCAAGATTTGTGTTGATTTAGAAAAATGTGAAAAATGATGTACTTCTATCTGAGTCTGTGGGTTACACTGATTTCTGTGTGTGTGTAAATATGAGAGAGAAGAGAGAATGTGTCCTTCATGCATTTAACTAGCACTTGATTTACATGCCACCTTGCAGGGACATGCTGACCAAATTTGAGCACAAGTACCCTCCAGCATGTCCTCTATTTTAAATTGGTTTAAAACTCTGTGTTGAAGAATTCAGATGTGGTAGAGCGAGGAGGTGAATCCAGGTCTAGCTGACTCCAAAGCCCATCACTAGGCATGAGATTGAGGTTAATTCACCAAATTCTGCCTGGAATAGGATTGAATGCTCTTGGGGCTCTAATCTCAGAGAGATGCCTGCCATTGCTCTCAACAGTGAACTGGAAGGGAAGGTGGAATCCACTCTCATCTCTGCTCCTTTGCAGGTCCTGTGCTCCTGCCTGACTGGTGACTGTTCCTTAAGCCGAGTCCCTGTGCCAGTCACAGCTAGACTGTGCGCGATGATGACCGTCATTTGCTTTCATAAGTGACCCCCCGCCTTGACTGTTATCTCCAAAAGCTCCAAGTCTTTTCTACTTGAGCTGCCACAAATTCCATCTCCCCAGAACATCCTTGCATAATTAAAAATCCTATTTCCAGAAGCAGGACTTCAACCTGTCAGGTGTTTTTTTGTTTGTTTGTTTTTTCATGTCTGATTGCCTCAGCCTTTCCAGCACCAAAGCACAATGTATTGTAGAAAGGCATTGGAAAAAGAACAGATTTGTGTATTCTTTTTTTTTTTTAACATAAGACTTTGAACAACTTTATTATAATTTTAGATTAGTTATTATGATTAAAAGTTAATTTTCAACAGATATTTCTGTAAGTCAAGAATGAATAATTATTTATAAATAATTATAAGAATTATATTTATAAAAAATAAGGCTTGTGGTTTTATTTATATGAGAAAGTTGAACCCGTCTTCCTGCAAGGCAACCTCTGTCAGCACATGACTTTAGCAATCGCTGTAAGCTCTGTGAATGAAAGGAACCAGAGGAGCTCAGAACTGTGCCTCTCGGGTTTGCATCCTGATTCTGATCTGGCTTCCTCACAGTCCTCTCCTGGGAATGCCCATCTCTTCTCCCCAAGCCCTGCTCTGCCCAAGTCCTTGCCCCCCTTCTTATGGTAATTACTTGTGTTGAGATGTCTGAGTGCTGACATCACCTGACTCTTAGGATGGGGCGGAACCAAGAAGCCAAACTCATCATTACTATTAGGGTTTATAAATCCATAATCCAAACAGTTCAGATATCAGGGGAAGACAGATAGCACTGCCCCAGGACACCCCACAATCACCAGCATGTCATTTCCTTAATCCTGAAGTTCCTGTTTACCTTCCAAAAATGATGCTGACTTTGTGGTATTTTATAATTTTAAAAGTCATAGACACACTTACTTTTTAAAGTGAAAGAAGGTACAAAAAGAGAGTAAAAATCAACCAGAATCTCACTATATCCCTCCAGATATATCAGGAATAACTTTCTTTTTCTAGATATATGTAAAAGAAGTCTTTTTATGTCTCAGTATTAAGACTAGTATTTAGTGGGTTAAGCAAAAAAAAAAAGTTGAAATAAGGAATTATAATATTAAATGTATATTTTAAATCTTCAATTTTAAAGGAAAATATATCTGTGTTTTGATATAGCCTTTTATGTCACTGGTGAAGGGAGTTCACCTTTGACTTTCTTATAGAGACACTATAACATTGTGTCTCCAAATTCTTGTTTTGGCTTCTTTGAAGAAGAAAGAAAACTAAAAATAAATAAATAAATAAATGTTTGTGCAGCAGTCTGAGAGAAGAATCTTGAATTTTTAGGAACCTATGTTCCTATTCCCAATACAATAGCACTTACCCTATTTAAAAAACTAAGTGAAATTAGTTTTTTAAAGTTGCTTTTTTCTGTTTTCACTCATTTATTTTCAACTTATACAATATTTAACCACGAAATTACAATAACAAGTCAATAGGAATAAAGAGCTTAGAGAACTTCATAACTGAATCCACTAAGCACATGCGCTATCTGGTGGGAGAGCAGTGAATGGGTGCAAAGGCCCCCAGCTCTCCAGCCAGAAGCCTCAGTGGCTCGAGCATCAGCTCCGGATGTTTTCCAGGTGGTGAGTCAGCTAAGTGGCTGGATGTCAATTAGGAGAGTTCACACTGTATAGAAACACACACACACACACACACACACACACACAGACTATAATGTATTTACAAAAGATGAGATCAGACTATACATACTATACATATGGCCTATTTTTTATTTATCATGTTTATTTACATAACAATAAATATGGACAGACATCATCACTTCGATTGCATGGTGTTGCATTGTATAGATACGTAATCTCTTACTGAAACCTTTTGGACTTTGTTTTTTCTTTTTTTGCACTTGGTTGTATTTTAATTCACTTGTTTGATTATTTCCTCAGGATAAATTTGTTGTAGGAATTGCTGAATTAAAGTGTACCCCTACGGTTAAGACTTTTGATACACATTGCTACCGACTCTCCAGAAAATGTGTACCAATTTATACACCTCTGGGAATGTAACCCCCAGATTTTCCTATTGGCCTCATAGCTGCTCCCTCCTCCCCAGGCTCCAATTGAGCAATAAGGGCTCTCGGGAGGAAAGGGTTTGAAGGATGAGATCTGGCTTCTCCATAGAGATTCCAAGTGAACTGAACAGTGGTACCAAGGTGGTAAATCCATTAGAGACAGAAAATACTGGAGGGAAGGGGAGAGGGGAGGGGACCACCTCTTCCTTTCTTAAAGTCTCAGGGCAGCCTGGTGTGGCAGAGAGCCAAGGATGAGGCTCTAGAAGACCTGGACAAGATAGACAGCTCTGTCACTTACAGGTTCTGTGACCTCTAGGCAACTCATTTCACTTCTCTGAGCTCCAGTTTCTTCATCTATAAAATAGCATTATCATCTCAGTCTGCTTTGCATTACAATCAGCTAGACATGTTGCAGCCAGACTCTCAGCAGGGAATTGTTGCCTCCGCAGGGAAGGGGCTGACCTTGGACTTCTGTGCATATAACCTGGGTCTTGTTAACTTCTGAGAACAAGCCCTTCCTTGCTACTACAGTTAGGGTACTTGATAACCACATTGCCCATATTCTCAATTCCTATCAGCCTGGGTCCAGAAGCAGCTAGAGGCGCTAGACTGAAGGGTGAGGGGAACGGGAGGAGAGATAGTTGCTCCCTGAATACAAAGGTATGGTGTTGACATGATGGTTGTTAAAAATGTGACAGAAAGGCATTTAAGGAAACTGTGTGAAACTACACAGAGGGTGGAACCTTTTAAAAATGCTTCTTTTTTTTTTTACAAACTGTAATGTCTTTGACTGTGCAGCCTCAATTTACACTCATGCCCTGGATGCAAGCTGACTCTTGCTCTATGAGTGATGGTCACCAACAAGCCCATAACCCCAATCTCACCTGTCCTCTTTGGTCCCTGACCCTGAGGTACTTGGCATGGGTGGGAGTCATCTTCCTTATCTCTCAATAATCCGAAAAGTTCAGGGAGTAGTGCCTGCCTCCCCCTTTCTGCCAGCCCAGCTCTCTCCAGTGTTCTTTGGTCCCAATCTGATGGCACTGATGCAGGCAAGCGAGCCTGGGACCTGGCAAGTGCCCAGTCAGGGAATGGTGTGTCAGTGTCCTCTTTTTGTAGACACCAAAATAGCTATTGATTCTCTTCAGGTGGAGCAGAAACTGTCCATTGCCTGCCCAGTAGCCTTTACAGCTCCCTTTCTTTACTTTGCACAGGCAGAGGTCCCATGTTATCAGGAGAGGAGCTCTAGGAGATGCATTTTGATTCATCAAAGCCAGTCATAGAACCTCTTGCCCGTTGGCAGATGATGGCCTTTAGGCAGGCAAGTGACCCAGTCCTGGCCACGGAAGCATACAATATGTGTGTAGGGAGCAGGGGCAGAAGGCTGAGCTTGCAAGGAGAGTATCCTTTGCCCTTCCCCCTTCTTCCTGCGTTAAACACTAGAAAACCTGGAAGTGAAAAAGCCCTTTTGCATCTATAAAGTGACAAGCTAGAGGATGGAAACCAACACAAGGATGGTGGGACAAAAAGAAATAGCCTGTGTCCTTGATGGCATGGTTGAGCATGCCCAATAGGACCTAATGCAGCAACCACCAGCTCAAGGCACTTCAGGTCACTTTTTCTGTTACTTGCACCCAAATGCATTCCCAGCCAAATGCACGGGACCTTTGCTCCAGAGAGAAAAACCAGTCAAGAGCCCTGTGCACTTCCCTCTGGGGAGGTGAGCAAAGGGGATAGATAACCTCCTCTTCAAACACGGCTTTCTCCAAAAGCCAACCCTATCCTTATGCCCAAGCCTCCTCTTATCTGGCCCAAGTGGTCAGGAGGTGATGGCAGGACAGGGGATGAAGCTGGTTCAGCTTGCCTGGTCTCTCTCAGTTGACCCTGGGGGTGTGGGGAAAGGTTAGCTTTAAACTTGGAAATCTTGGAGGTGAGTTTTAGGGAATTCACTTAAAGGCTTTTTGGTACAATCCCATGAAACCTCTGTGGAGACAGGGATGACTTGTTCCTGTCCCTATCTAAGGGAAACTTGAAATGCATATGGCAAAATGCACAGGAGCTGGGAAAGAGCACTGGATGTCCTATCAAGGAAGACTTCCTAGAGGGGTGCATATTCAATAGTCCTTGAAGGGTTATAATTTGAACAGACAGAGCTGGTGGTGCTTGGATACCTGGAAGGATACTTGGATACCTGAAGTCTTGACTTCAGGCTGACACATACCACATGGCTATTGTGAGTCAAGAAAACACTAGCACAAGATTTAGGTGCCTCTTGATGTTATTTTCAAGCTATCCTTGCGGATTTCCTACCTGTGCCTGTATACTTGCACGTCCTCCTACAGCCATCTATGAGCAACATGCAGTCGGAAAAAACCCTGGGCTGGGAATGAGGAAACCTGCACCCTTTAAGTTCAGTGCTCAGGGCAGACATTGCTCATTGAACACAGCACTAAGAAATGGTACAGAGTAAATGTTCAGTGTGGTAGGAAGAAAAAATGGCCCTTCAAAAGATATTCATGTCCCAATCCTTGGAATCTATGAATGTTGCCTTTTATGGCAAAAGTGGGGAGGGATGGGAATTTTTGCATATGTGATCAAGTTAAATATTTTAAGGTGGGGAGATTATTCTGGGTTATCTGTCTGGGCCCTAAATGCAATCATGTGCACACTTATAAGAGGAAGGCAGAGAGAGATTTTATACATACCGAGCAAAAGATGGTACAAAGATCAAGAAGAAAGAGACTTGGAGATGGGTCCATAAGCCAAGCAATGCTGGTGGCCACCAGAAGTTGGAAGTGACAAGGAATGAATTCTTTCCTAGAGTCTCTACAGTCAGTGCAACCTGGCCAACAACATGATTTTGGCCCAGTGACACTGGTTTTGGATTTCTGGCCTTCAGAACTATGAGAGAATTAATTTCTGTTGCTTTAAGACATCAAGTTTATGTAATTTGTTATAGAAACTACAGGAAACCAATACCATAAGTAAGTGTTAATTTTCCCTCTCTTCACAATTTTTTGCTGAGCTCTGGAAATTACACGTGCACATGTATATGTAACAAATGATACACATTTCCATATATATTATTTCATTGCTGATAAGAAAGACTTCCATTATGAGTAGAAATCTAATGCTTATGATTGCTTAGATATTTACTATACAAGAATGTTTATTCTACATGGATGCTAATTAAGAATTAATCAGTCTGTTCCATTTCTTGCTAGAACAGTTATTCATCTGATGTTTTCTTCTGTCCCTCTTCAGTAGCCCATGGATGGAATAATAGCCTTTTGAATAAATGTGACCCTTTCATTCTAAGGAAGTGTTTGCCTCTACATTCTAGGATTTTGTTATTGTTGTTGGTTGGTTGGTTGTTTTTGACGGTGTTAGGGCTACAGTTTTTCCTCCTTTGGGAAGAAGCTGATGAAGAAGCAGAAGTTCAGCCTGCCATAAAATCAGTACACAGGCAGAATTAGTATCCAAGGCCAGCAACCTGGGAGCAATAAATCATGTCACCACAGCGCATTGCTCATGAAGCCTAAATTAGAAATAAAATCCATTATGACAAATGAAATTCTTAATAATGAAATCTTATTCTTGGATGGATGTGCGTTGGAGCGGTTATGAAATATGATTAGGGAGAGGTTTGGAATGTTAATATCTGAGGATTCAGAAGACAGCTGTCATAGATAATCACAATGCAAATATTAAATTGTGAGTCACTGTGCCACTTTTGTTTTGTATTTTAATATTCTACACACGCCACACTCAGGAGAAAACACCTGCTGCAAGAAGATGCAGAAAACATGAAGCAGTCAGAAAACTTATTGTCAAAAGATTTTCACCAGGCTGGACATCCCTGGTGGCCAGCCAGCAGTCTGGGTGCTCTGCTTGGGCTGAAGGCATTGAACCCAGCCCTTCCCCAGCCCATTTCACAGATGAGGAGCCTGAGGCCTAGAGAACCTAAGTTCAGTGGTCTGTAGAAAGGTAATGTATGGTAGAAACCTTACTCCTAGGCCTCTGCCCCTTCCCATTGACCATACTGCCTCCCAGGACACACACTGTTTACCTTGTCAAAGCCAGTGCCTCACCTCCAGTCTTCCTTATGCACTTGTTGAATCAAGGTAATCTTTAACAAGCACTTATTGAGAGGTATTAAGAATCTGGCCATTTCATACTTGGCTGAGTAAGAAAAAAAGTACTGTTTAGAGTATGTTAATCTGGCTTATTAGGCCCTCTGCCAGCTACCTTTGGGAATCAAGGTCAAGTTGTGTTGGGGCACCAAAGAGCTAAGAATGAGCAGGACTTCAGTAGCCCTTCAGTTAAGCCATGGCTTAAATAAATTGTGGCCTAACATTATCTCTAGTCACCGCTGTCTTTATATACAGAAGCCTAAAGGAATCCCACTTGAGCTGATGCATCGTATATCTTCCCTACCACCCAAAAACACCAAACCAGGAATTGTGATTGGGTAAGTCTCTCATATATTAGATGATGTATTAGGTGATGTATTAGAAGCCCACTAGCCAGCAGACCTAAACCCCTTTCTCTAATAATAGTTTCTGTCACTAATAAAGCTGAATTTTAATCTCTATGCATCTGACTTTTGTGTATGTCACTCATAATGTGTTCTGAACTTGGGTGGAGGAAAAACAGGCATCATTTATTGTCCCCAACACATCCAGAAAACAATGAAGCACTTGCTTTGTATGTTTAATTGTGCAGGACACGCACCCTTGACTCAGAGTCAGAGACTGAAGGCAGAGGCGGACAGGTAGACAGGAGGTTGCGATACAGTGAGACAGGTGCATTGGAGAGTGCCGTGGTGCAGAGAATGGTATCATGGGAGCCCTTGCACAGTACAGCCAATCTTTCTCTACTTCCTCAGCCTCTTCTTCCTCCTTTTTTCTCTCCATCTCTCACTAAAATCTCCTGAGTACCTATTGTTTACTAGACATTGTCTTAGGTGCTATTGCGAGTTGGCTCTGGATTCCTGTGACCTCTCAGTGGGTCCCGCGCCATGGTTTGTGAAGTAAGTAAAAGTCTATCTTTTTTCATTTCCCGATGCTTTTTTTCCTCAACTGCTGAGTATCCCAGTTCCCATCACTGCCTCCTTGTTGTCATTACCCTACCTTACCCTGGCCTCTCCCTACAGGAAGTGCCTCAAGTCCCAGAACTACCTCTAGTTTAAGCCTGCCTCCTCCCAAATAGAAACTGCTGTCTTCTCAGGACCTCTCAGACAGATGCACTGGGATTAAGTTAATTCTCCTGACCATTCTTACCCTCTATTGTGGGTTGAATTGTGTCCCCCCAAAAGATGTTGAAGTCCTAACTCCTGGCACCTGTGAATGTGGAAATAGGGTCTTAGAAGATGTAATCAACTTAAGATGAGAGCATATTGGATCAGGATAATCCAATCCAATGACTGTTTTTATAAGAGGGAGATTTGAACACAGAGAGAGACCCACAGGGAGAATACCATGAAGGAGGCAGAGATTGGAGAGCAATGTGCCCACAAACCAGGGAACAATAAGGATTGCCATCAACCACCAGAAGCTAGGAGGAGGCAAGGAAGGATCTTCCCCTAGAGCCTTCAGAGAGAGTGTGGCCCTGCCAACACCTTGATTTAGGATCGAGCCTGCAGAACTGTGAGAGAATGGATTTCTGTTCTTTTAAGTCACCCAATTTGGTATTTTGTTACGGCAGCCTTAGGAAACTAATACATCCTGATGAATGTGTTTACTTGTAAGTGCAAATGAATTTCTGATTCATAGCATTTCAGGTAATATAGGTACCCTCCCCTGTGAATTGTCCCCACCTACAGTGCTTGCTAAATCTCTTGGTGATCATGGCAAAATCAAGCCACTCCATCACAGATGACTGGTCACAGTAGGTAAGTGACCGTAGGGCCATCTAAGCCACAAATTAATAGCAGCCAAGTGGATTCTTTCAATAGTCTAAGACAGTGGTCGGCAAACTGCGGCTCGCGAGCCACATGCGGCTCTTTGGCCCCATTGAGTGTGGCTCTTCCACAAAATACCAACTTCTGCGCTTGGGCCACAAAGTTTCAATCGCACTATACGTGCGCGCCCACAGAGCCACACTCAAAGGGTCAAAAAGCCGCATGTGGCTCTCGAGCTGCAGTTTGCCGACCACTGGTCTAAGTGAAGAGGCACAGAAACAGTGACCTGCTTGTCAAATCTTACAGAGTCAAAGCTGGGTCTGTAAAATCTTACAAAGTCAAGGCTGCAGTCAATGGCATGTGCAGTCAATGGCATGTGCATGCAGAAGTTGTAAGTAAGCAGAAGGCCCTGAATTAAAGAGAGGACAGGACAGATGCCCAGAGGCACAGAGACACAAGAGGGGAAATAGAGAGAGACCATGGCTACCTTGTTTTTAAAAAGGTGTCTCAGGGTTCAACTCCAGTCCCACCAAGAACTTTACAGCAGGCAATAGGGAGACAGAGAAGGTCCAAAAAGTGGCAGAATTTGACCCTAACATTTTATTCAATGTTCTGCCACTCCTGCCAACTCACCTACTGCCATTGCTGACAATCCGCACCTCCAGTGGTCAGATTCAGCAGGAACTCAGTGGCCTTAGGAATGACCTTAGTGCCTTTAGCTTGGGAAATCCAGATGTTGCCTGGATTCACCGTCTATCCAAAGCACAGTGTGGGTTTTCTTTATTTAGAAACAGATGACGGTTAACCAATTTGGCCTCCCATGGCCCTTTCTTCTATATATTTGAACAACTTGCACCACGGCAAGCCAGCTTGGCTGGTTACCATGGACACCACTCTGTTGCTATAAATGGAGCCCGACAGGCAATAGCTAACAGCAGATTTAACCAGTGTCTTGTCCTCTGGTGAAGGCAGAGCTGAGGGCCATGCGGCTTTTCTCATCAACACAAATAGTATAGTGTGTAGGGCAGGGTGGTGGAGAGAGAACAATAATTCCTATTAAATGTCACAAACCAAAGTCCTCTTTGAAATTTGGAATACATTTTGGCCAGTGGAACCTTGGTCATTATATTTCCTATACAGTCATGAGTATTCCAGAGTTGGGTTCTGATCAATGTTAAGGCCACGTTTCCCCTCATATTTCAGTCTTTCTCAGTTGCCTTTGTACCTAGTAACGGCCAACATTTATACAGCACTTAGTATATGCACACTACATGCATTCTTTCACTTAATCCTGACAACTACTTTATGAAGTGGATTCTATTACTATTCCCATTTTACAGATGAGAGCCTGGAGGCTCAAAGTAGAAAGGTCTCTTTCTAAGTGTACACAGAAAGTGAGCTTCCAAAACTCACATCCCACTTGATTCCCTGAAGCAGGTAGGAATCTGAAAATACTTTTGGAAGAAATACCTGTATGAAGTTTTGAAAGACCCTGAACCTGCAGTTAGTTCTGAGGCCCTGAACTTGATTCTTGTCAGTAACAGCTTTGGCAAGGCCACAGCCTTGTCACACAGGAGACAGTCCTGCCACTGTCATCAGAGATTCTGGGCCTGGGCTCTTCCATTCTCTAGACTGATGCTCTGGGGTCGTGGTCGGCAAACTGCGGCTCATGAGCCACATGCGGCTCTTTGGCCCCTTGAGTGTGGCTCTTCCACAAAATATCACAAAAATACCACGTGCGGGCGCACACATACAGTGCGGTTGAAACTTCGTGGTCCATGCACAGAAGTCGGTATTTTGTGGAAGAGCCACACTCAAGGGGCCAAAGAGCAGCATGTGGCTCGCGAGCCGCAGTTTGCCGACCACTGTGCTAGCTGATAGGGGTATAAATAAAAATGAATAACATAGGGTTGTTTATTCATTCAACAACTGAACATTGAGTGGCTCCATGGGCCAGGTACTGGCTATGCACTGGGAATTAATCTGTGTCTGAGACAGGGCCAGACTGCTTATGGTATACAGAGAAGACAGATAGTCAAAACATGAATTAAATAATGTTATATGGTGCTGTTAGAAGAATGACAGGTGATAGGGTCACTTACCAGGGGGCCTAACCTGGTCTAGGAATCTAGGAAGGGTTTCCTGAGGAAATGATATTTAAGTGTCTTATAGGAGCATAGAGGCCAGGGGGAGATGAGTATGTAAACCAATTAATACAGAGCTATGATAGATGGATACAAAAGATAGAGAAAAGATTTTTTCAAAATCTATATTAGAGTCAAAGTAGATTTATTACCTAGTCTGGAGTGTTGCTGTTGCAATTTGGACACATCCAGAAAACTTTCCGTAGGAGTTGGTATTTAAATGTGTGACTGCAAGCAGGTGACTAAGACTCAAAATAGCAACCAGCAAAATATAGTAGGAATACTTCCTGCTTTTCCATCCGTCTCCTGCCTCCTCCCTCCCCCACCGCACACACCCATAAGAATCTGGTTAATCTGGCAGGTAAAATATAAAATAAAATATAGGAGGTGTGCACCATGATCTCCACACCCAGATCATATCAACTGTAGTTCTTAGAGTACTTAATTACCAGACCTTGGTGATTTGTATATAAAATGAAGGGAAAGACTCACTTACACTTTTTAACTGTGAAGCTTTTCATACATAGAAGATAAGAGATGGCACAAGACTTCTAAGCTCTCTCTGACCCATCTTGCAACCGCCAGCTGTGAGAATCTGGGAGGTTGGTTATAGTTAGAAATCTGAAGCTGCTTGAGGGCTGGTGTCCTAATCCTATCTGCACCACTAATTTACAGAGTGATCTTGGACAAGTCACTTCCCTCCTGGAGCCTGTTTTCCCATTTATAAAAGAGGAAATTGGAAAAGTCCTTTGAGCTAGTGTTATAAGTTATGAAAAGGGCCTCTACCCTACCTTATCCCCCCAGGTTAATGTGGTCCCTGTGTTATATTCTTGGTACTTTTTCTTGTTAGCACTTATCATTGTCTCTAGTTCTTTAAACACACACACACACACACACACACACACACACACACACACACACACCCCTACCTCTATCAGTATTTGCCTCCCCAAAAGACTTGAAATGCAGAAACTGCAGAAGAATAGAGACTGTACTTACATGTTTTAGCCTGTGCTTGGCACGTACTAGGAGCTCAATAAATATTTGTTGCCTGAAGTGTTCCCAGCGAGCACTCATCCCCACCCCAGCCCTGCTAGCTTGGTACCAGAGAGCAGGGGGGTTTCCTAACTGGTATCTGTGAGAAGCTTTGTGCTGACAGATGTGTGGTGTGCGTGTGTGTGTGTTTTTTTAACATTTCAAATGCTCATTTTGATTCCAGTGTTGAAATAATTATAACCAAAGCCCCTGTTTCAAAAACAATGCCCCTGTCCTTTCCAGGGTCGTGGAAGAAACAAGGCCAGAATCAAAAGTTCAGTAAAAAAACACAGTCAGTTGCCATCCATAGTGTGACAGTAAGGATTAGAAAACCTAATGTGGAATATTTTTTCAAAGCCAAGGATTGTGAAGCACTGTGAAGTCAGTACTTCTTAGAGTGATTTAGGGAGCTGAACTGCCTTAGATGTCCTTTTGTAAACCATTGCTTTAGCTGTATTCCTTCATTTGTTCATTTGTTTGGACAGCACTTCTTATAGGCTTTAGCACATGCCAGATCTTGTGCAAAGCATGGTGAGAGACCTCGAGATGGATGTGCACCAGGAGCCCATGGCCAAGTAGAGGAAAGAAGACCTACCCAAGAAGACAAGGCTGACTCGAAGAGGTCGGTATTTGTGAGCCTGTTTGACTAAAGTATGTCATTTGCTGCTGGACAGTAAGCACCAGGAAGCCAGGGAATAGGTGTTTTTGTCTTGCTCAGTATTAAATCCCCAGTGCTGAATGGTGTTTGGTACATAGTAGGAACTCAATACTATACATTTGCAGAATTAGGAAAATCATGTCATTGAAAAGAGATTTTTTTAAAAAAAAATAGTGCTATGGGGATTGGAGAGGTAGAGCTTAGTCTCTGCTGGGGAAATTACATGATGGAAGCTGAGCGGGACATTCCAGATTAGTGTTTTTGCTGCTACTCTCAGCCCCATAAGGAAACTGTCACAGAGAGGGAAAGTGATTTGCCCAGGATAACACAGTGTTATGGCCTAAATTTTGCACTCCCAAAGTCATATGTTGAAACCTTAACACCCAGTACCTCAGAATATGACTATATTTGGAAGTAGGCTCTTTAAAGAGGTAAGTTAAAATGAGGTCTTATGGGAGGAGCCTAATCCATTATGATTTATCTTCTATATATATATAAAAGTCTAGTATGCTAAGTGTCCGACTGTTTGGTGGATTGCTCGACCAGTTACTATGATGCACACTGAACACCAGGGGGCAGACAATCTGACCAGTAGGTTAGCTTGCTGCTGGGGTCTGGCTGACAGGGACTGGGCAAGATGGGCTGGGCACGCCCTGGAGCCAACCTCCCATGGCCCCTAATGGCCTCTAAAATATTTCTTCTAATTAATTTCCTTTCAATGTGCATGAATTCCTGCACTGGGCCTCCAGTGTATATGTATGTGCGTGTGCGCGTGTATATGTACATATAGCACACACACACACACGCACACACACACACACACACGCACACATAATGCAAAACGTCCCCTTGGGAGTTCGACTGGGAGACCAGGAGTTCAATCGCTCACTATGACATGTGTTGACCACCAGGGGGCAAGAAGGAACGAAGGAAGGCCCCGGCCAGCAGTTGTAAGGAAGGCCCCGATTGGCCCTGATCACTGGCCAGGTGTAGGGACACTACCTGTTCATGAATTTCTTGCACCAGGCCTCTAGTGGTTTTATAAGAAGAGATTAGGACACAGATACCATGCACAAAAGGAAGACCATGTGAAGACACAGAGAAAAGATGGACATCTACAAGCCAAGGAAAGAGGCCCCAGAAGAAACCACCCTGTGGAGACATGACCTTGGACTTCTAGATTCCAGAATTGTGAGAAAATAAATTTCTGTTGTGAGCCACCCAGTCTGTGGTACTTTGTTATGGCAAAGTTAAGTGAAGGCAAAGTTAGGACAAGAAGACAGGTCTGCTGACTATCTTAAACTCTTTGCATGACACCACTTGGCTGGTCCACTCAGTGCTCTCCCCCACATCCACTCATGTTGGGAACACTGGCGATGATGGTAAGAGCTAACCCATATAGTATAGTGCCTATCATATATTAGGAACCCTTCTGAGTACAGATGAGAAACGGAAGCACAAAGAAATTGAGCAACTTGCTCAAGAGCATACAGATACTCTGTGCTGGAGCTGGGATTCAGGCTCATGCAGTCTTCTCCAGGAACATGCTTCCATGTATCATGCTATTCTACTGTGGTATGTCTACAAGCCAAAGGCATTTTCAAAGATGAAAGGTAATGATGGCACTTCAGGCCTCACTAGGTTTGATTTCATATAGCCATTAGTTATGCATAACCTTATCCCAATCTGAAGTAGTTCAGTGGAGGCATAAAAGAAGCAGAGGGAAGTGTTAGGACTTACTTGTCCCAGAACCTTCTGATGTGTTAGGATATTAATGCGCAAGCATTGAAATAGCAGATATCAAGCCTCCCTCAAGTTCAAAAACATCTTCTAATTCAGTCCTTGAAAATGAAATAACCAAACCACTTTAGTCAAAGCACTTTGCATTAAGAAAACTGGGTTTGGCACTAACCGGTTTGGCTCAGTGGATAGAGCGTCGGCCTGGGGACTCAAGGGTCCCAGGTTCAATTCTGGTCAAGGGCATGTACCTTGGTTGTGGGCACATCCCCAGTAGGGAGTGTGCAGGAGGCAGCTGATCAATGTTTCTCTCTCATTGATGTTTCTAACTCTCTATTCCTCTCCCTTCCTCTCTGTAAGAAATCATATATATATATATATATATATATATATATATATATGAACTGGGTTTGAATCTTCTCTCACCGTTTATCAGCTGAGTGACTTGGGGGTTTATGATATCAGTCTGAACCTCAGTTGTTTTCTTCTGGGAGATGGGAAAAATAACACTCATCTTACAGATTAGACATAATGTATGTGAAAACACTGTCATGGGTGCCAATGCATAGGAAGTGATCAATAAACAGTGTTCTTATTAGCTAAGCAAAGTGGCCATACTAAAGACTCTCTCCTCTGTGCAGCCTTGCCCTATCCTAGCTTGACCAAATTAATTGCTTGCTCCTCTGGCTCTTCCAGAAGTTGCCTGCACTTCCATTCGTCACTCAATTTGTCCTTCCTTGTATCATAGAAGTTGATGACACACCTATCCATGTGCTCCTCCACTCAATAAAATTATACTGAGCATTTTCCATATCCCTGGGCTGTGATGGGCCCTGGGAATTCAGAGATGGGTACCAATGGTTCCCACCCTAAAAGGGCCTGATGATGGGCTTTTGGGACAACTCATGGTTGGTGTGCCCAATAGGCAGGAGTGTTACAATAAAAACAACAACACATTTCAACAATTTTATTTATTATAGTATTTATCATGGGAAAAACCAGCACTTTGTTCGATTTCTAGACATTTATATAATGCTTTAGTATTGCTTTTATAGAATAAAAGAATCATAATACATTCAGTTTTTCCCCAATTTAACTCCTAAAGGTCTTAATCTAGTTTAGCCTAGCAACAGATATTTGAAAGAATAATGACAAAGATTGTGTTAGTGCCGGGCTAGAAAAGCTCCGGTTTTCTGGGGACTGAGTGCGAGAGACCCACTGCACCACTGGAGCTCCCCAAGGTCAGGGACCAAGGCTTAGCATATCTTCATAGCTGTCCTTTGAGCTGAACAGATCTTAGATGCCAGCTCCTTCAGTGCAGACATTAAAGAGGCGTGGGGAGTGCAGGTGGGGGCCTCTTGCCCAATCCTCCTGTAGCCTGAGCTGTGGAACTCATCTATTTTCTGTGTTGTATGAAGAAAACAGAACCCCAGATGGTGGGAGCGACTTGCCGAAGATCGCAGAAGTAGAGAGTGGCAAATGTTTTCAGTTAACATTTGTTGATTCCTTACTAGATTCAGACATTGGCGGGGGACGGGGGCAGCGGTCTTTACCGGACGGGGCAGGCGGGGCGGGGACTCAGGCTGTGCAGGAGCTGGGATTCAAGTTCCGAATGCGGTCTTGACCTGGGGCTGGAACTTCACCGCGGACTGGGGGCGGGGCCTCCAGCTCCCGGTTCCCCACTCGCCTTCCCGGTGGCAGGAAAGTCCCGCCCCCAGGCGAGAGGAGAGCAGGGATTGGCTTTCCCGAGGCCGACTGACGGGTACAGGCGTGAGCGGGGGCTGCGGCGGAGGCGGGGCCGCGAGCAGGAAGTGGGATACGGGAGGCTCGCGGCGCGCTGGCCAGCGGGTTGCATCCGCCACTTCGCGGCGTCCCTACAGTCACTGGGGCGATGGGCGATGGAGGGGCCGGGCCTAGCCTCGCAGGTGAGTGCGGCCCGGGATGGCTGACCCGGGGGCCTGGAGCGGCGGCTGCGGCGGGGCGAGGGCGTGGGTTGAGGAAGCTCCCCACGGGGCCTGGAAACCCCGAGAACGATGCTGGCGTTTCTCTGAGGAGACCCGGAGGAGGAGGCCTGGACAGAGGATTGAGTGCCTTCGCCAAGCCTCCAGCCTTCTCGCTCGGGCCACAGCACCCCCGGGGACCGGTACTCCCCCGGTGCCTGGCCGGGGCCGCTGTGGGGCCTGGGAGGGGAGGGTGGCTGTTCCTGGGAGAGGTGTCAGGTGACACACCTGAGTTGGACCCGTCGGTCTTGACCTTGGGCCGGAGTCATTGCGGTTCTCTTGATTTTCCTTCTGGCTGAGGCGCCGGGGCACCCGCCTTCGCACCACCCAGCCCTGCTGCAGCTCTGGTTCCCACACCCCTGCTTACTCCTTGGAAGAGGCCGGGCTGCTCGTTTAGACTAGAGAAGGGGGCTGGAAAGGGAGGTGCGGGGATAGCTGCCTGCAGAACCCAAAGGACTCTCTAATGTGGAGGTATTACAGCAGCCAGATGTAGTTCCAGAGAACAGAACGGGCCGCTGGGGGGCGTTACAGGAGGTACACGTTCGCTCCAAGAGAACAAGATTTTTTTGTTCTTTTTTTTTGAAAAAAATGGCCCTTTCCCAATGCATATTGTAGCTGGTCACAATATGTTGAACAAATGAAGCATACCCAGATTCAGCCAACTTTGAGTGAGTGTTTAGCATGTGCCAAGTGCCTTTAAATGCATTATTTTATTCCAGAATGGACGCATCCTTGAGAAGATGGCAATCTCTAGATACAGATGAGAACACTGACGCTGTCTCCGGTTGGAGTGAGTTAGGCAGTGGATTTTCTGTTGCCAGCAGGGCTCAAGCAGTGTTGGATGATTGGATTACTTGGCCTCTCAAAGAAGCCCAATCTAGAGAGCGTTTCTCATGCTCCCCCTGCCCCTTCCTTCTTCCAACAGTCTGATGTAGCTTTACGTGAGGAATAAATAAGACATGGGGGGAGTGTCAAGGCGTTCTGAGTAGGTGTTCTTGGATTTTGACAGGCAAAAATAAAAAAGGTTCGTACGCAGGCTGGATTTTCCAAAAGAGTGTAGAGTTTTCACATGGGAACTATCCCCCCACCCCTTTCCCCGCCCGAGTTTCAAGGAAAAGGTGACAGGAGTAACCATCATATCTTAATTACTGCCACTCATTTACAAAAGCTTTAAAGGGCTACAAGTCCACTCCCTCTTGCTGAAGGGAAGGCAGCCCTGCCCCAGTTCCGTGAGAGATGGAGGGAGAGAGTGATTCAGAGGTTGAAATTAATGGGGCAAGGTAGAGATATCATTGTTGTTAATAATAATTGCTACTAAGTGTTTCCATAGTTGTGTAAAGATCTTACCTACATATGGTATTTAAAGTTTGCAAAATATTCTCCCATTCTTGACCTTCACTGTGACGCTGTGAGGTGGGGAGGGATCATGATTCTAGTTTTAGAGATTAGGCCTGAGGCTTAAAATATGGACGTCATCTGTGAAAAGTCTGATAGCCGCTAAGTAACAGAGCCAAGACTTCATTTGTTCTACTGGGAGTTAGGTACTGTTACAGGTGCAGGAGATAAATCAGAACAGTACAGACAAAAACACTCCTGCTCTGGTTGAATTTGGTTCTGGTTCCACCTTGAGAACTGATGTTTTTTTGGGGCAGAATTTGCCAAAACAATTTGCATACCTTGTTTTATTGCGCTTCCCTTCGTTGTGCTTCGCAGATACTGCTTTTTTACAAATTGAAGGTAAGACCCTTCACCAGCAAAAAGATTACGACCCGTTGAAGGCTCAGATGGTGGTTAGCATTTGTTAGCAATAAGGAATTTTTAAATTAAGGTATGCACATGGTTTTTGTAGACGTAATGCCATTGCACACTTAATAGACTACACTATAGTGTGAACATAACTTTTATAGGTACTGGGAAACCAAAAAATGTGTGTGACTCGCTTTATTGAGATACTCACTTTATTGCAGGGGTCTGGAACTGAACCCCCAGTATCTCCAAGCTAGGCCTGTGCCATCTGGCTCCCAGTTTCCTCTCTGACCTCATTTTCTATTACTTTCTTGCTTGCTCAATTAACCCCGGCCATACTGGCCTCAAGGCCTTGGTACTTACTATTTGCTCTATCTGGAATACTCTTTCCTCATACCCACATGGCTTATTTCCACACCTCATTAAGGTCTTGACACAAATGTCACCTCCGTGTGGCAAGCCCTCCCCAGTATCACCACTACCAGCAACATTCCCTAGTCTCCTTCCTTGCTTTTATCTCTTCTCAGCATTTAATACCATTTAACATACTTGTCTTGTTTGTTGTCTCTTTCCCTCCACTGAATTAAGGGCTTTGAGGGCAGAGATGTTTATCTGTTGTGTTCACTGCTGTGTGCCTAGCACTAGTGGGTACTCTGTAAATAATTGTCCAATGGAACTCTGGTACTCCTGTTAATGTCTTAAGAAATTTTAAAGGTTATCAGTCAGATCTCTCTTTTTGTTTTATTTGATAATCTTGCAGAACAGTGACCCTCATCAGAGTTTGCATACGGTTTTGTAGATTTGGGGTTTCTCTAAAATTAATGTCATTGTAACTTTAAATGTATTTATTTACTATTTAGTAAAATGATTTGATTTGTGATATCTCATGGAAATATCATATGATCCCTTATATCTTAAAGATGTTCCTGTGACCTATTGCTGTGTAACAAGTCACCCTAAACCAGGGGTGGGCAAACTTTTTGACTCGAGGGCCACAATGGGTTCTTAAACTGGACCGGAGGGCCGGAACAAAAGCATGGATGGAGTGTTTGTGTGAACTAATATAAATTCAAAGTAAACATCATTACATAAAAGGGTACGGTCTTTTTTTTTTTTTAGTTTTATTCATTTCAAACTGGCTGGATCTGGCCCGCGGGCCGTAGTTTGCCCACGGCTGGGCTAAACCATAGTGGTGTAAACCACCTATTGCCATGCTCATGGACTCTGTGTCAGGAATTTGGACATGTCAGGAATGGTTTGTTTCTGCTGCACCATATGTGGGGCCTCTGCTAGAAAGACTCGTCAACTGGGATGACTCAGCACCTAGGACCGGTGTTGTCTTCACTCACACGTCTGGCAGTTGATGCTGACTTTCAGCAGGGTCACCTACATGTGGCTGGGCCTCTGCACAGCATGGTGGCTGGGTTCCAAGAGTGAGCATCTCAGGAGACAGAAGGAGGAAGCTGCCAGTTTCTAAGGCCTGGGAATCACTTCTGCAGAATTTAGTAGTGGAGTGTCACTGAGCTTCCTCTGTGAGGAAGGACATGGACCCTCTCCTCTTGATGGAGAAGTATCAAAGAAGTTGGGGGCTTTGCTATAAAAATCACCACAGATGTGATTTTCATAATATCTTGTTATCCCCGTGAAGGAGAGTAGTCAGCTAGCTACATGTCTCTTTCTTGGTATCCCACCCCTTCTTTTTGTAAATCTTGTCTGTTGTGTTCACTGCCATATCCTGTGTCTAGAACAGTACCTGGCACATAGTAGGCATTCAGTTAATATCTGATGAATGAATGAATGGATTGTAGTAGGAATTGTGTCTTACTCGATTACCTAGTTACTTAGTTACTTAGTACTGTGATTGGTAGGTAGTAGGTGTTCTTTACATTTCCCTGAATGAATGATTAAGGAAAACTCAGGGATTTGCTGGCTTCCTGAGAATTTGCTTCATCTATTCTGTTACCTTAATATTGTAGGTAGCCATGAAGCAGTTAAGCTTCCACTGCAAAAGGATGTTTGTTTGTGTGGTGAAGTCTTTACCAGTGCACATGTCATGAATGACTCTTGTAACAGTTCCTCTTACCATACAACATGGAGTTGGAAGGAACTTCATAGCTATATGACCTGCTCCTTCCATTTTACAAATGTAGAAGCTGAAGCCAAAAATGGGGTAATTAGCCACCATCATATAGCCAACATGAAATCTGAGACTTTGACCTTGTTCTCAAGGAGTTTACATTTCAATGTAGTAAAAATGAAACAACTAGAAAATACCATAAAAATAATTTTTTGATAACTAGAGAATAATCTCTAAGAAGGATTTCCTATCATGACATAAACTGCTTTAATCTTTGTGATGGGAATATATGGTTGTTTTCCTTAAACATCTTTATGGGACTGTCTCTAGTTAGTTAACCTCCCCCAAAGCAGGTCCTCTCCTTTTTCACCTGTAACTCTTGTGGAAAATTTTGGGAAGGAGCGAATCTAGAGCAAAGGAGATAACTTAGAGCTGTCGTCTCTAAACTTTTTTGATCATGCACTCCTATCAGTAAAACAATTTTGAACTTGCACCCCTAGAATAAAGCACTATTATATTGTGAAAAGTAGGATCCAAAATTTTCATTTTTGTAAAATATCACTAATTTTGAGCTGAATGGAGTGATGAATGGAGCCTGCACTGCAAGCTGGCTGGGAGCTCAGGGATCCAGCTGCACAGTACAGATCATCCAGGCACTGACTGCAATTTATCATCACTTGTTGGCAATGGATAACTCTAACCCCTATGCACTGATGGGAATGATTTTCTGTTATATGGTTGTCTGGGACTTAAACAGTTCAGCACCCCTCTATTTGATGTACATGGGGGCTTGGGACGGGTCAGTCACCAAATTCATATTGTCATGGAGCATGTTATTGTAAGATTTGACAATATATTTCTAAACTATATTCATTCATTAATAGGTCAACATATACACATGGTAAGGTTTTGAATTAAAGATAGTAAATATAAATTTGCTTCAAATCACCCTTTTTGGTAATTTTGAATATTTTTGGAGGGAAGCTGGCATTTTGTTTAGATTGTCTTTGTTTTTACTTTGTGTGACTAATGAAGATTACCTGCTCTGAAGAGAAGTGTCAGCTCTGCCGTACTCTTGTTTGTGTGTACTTATGCTGTTATTATCTTAATTCATGGCCTCTTTATAGTTTAACTCACTTGCTCATTTTGGGAGGGCAACTTAGTGCTCAAATCAGTAAAGCTTAAAGAGGCCAAATTTATAAAACTTTGCAGCTTTCTCTTAAAAATAAAGATCAAAGGCATTGTAATAGAATAGAAGCTTTAACATTTTTCCCATTATCTAATGGGTCAGTGCATATACACTGTGTAAACTTGTGTAAACTTGTGTAAACTTGCCTCACTTCGGAGACCATTGACTGAAAGCAGGCTTTGAGTTTATATAATCATTTATAGGTTTTACTCTGATCTGGATTTAGGGTCCCTCCCCCCTCCCCCCCAAAAAAAATGCTGACATGAACAGAAGGCACCTCCTGTTCTCTAGTCTTTATCACCCATTTTTGCCATTTAATCACATATTTCCTTCCATATGTCTCTGATTTACCTGCACTATTAGACTTAAATTCCTCATAGGGTGGGGGCCATGTACATCATAAGTACACAATAATTAATTATTGAATAAGTAAATAAATGCTCTTAATTGCCCATGTTCTTTACATTGACATGTATAATCCTCCCTAAGTTCCTACATGAAAAATGAAGCTGATGTCCTTAATGCCTTAAGACAATTATTAGAGGAAACAAATTTGTATCTTTAGAATGAGTCAATTTTCTGTGATGAAAAATCTGTATATAAACAAAAGGTTAATCTTTCTAACATACAAATGGAAAAAGATACACAATCTACTAGAAAAACAGTAGACTGTGAAAAGGCAGTCCACCTAAGAGAAATTATGAGAGCTAGTCAACATAACAAACAAAACAAACTACCAAAACTCCTATTAGCTATGAGGGGCACACAAATGAAAAACAAGGTGTCATATTTTAGCCATCAGATTGGCAAGAATGTACTGGATGTTAATTATAGGATTATTTGTAGAAGTGAAGACTGAAATCAACCTACAGAACTAACAATAGGGAAGTGGTTGAATAAATGATGCTAGATCTATACAATTGAATAATATTCAACTATTACTGACCAGCAGAGCTATACATGGTACATGGTTAAGTGAGACAAGCAAGTTGATGAATGTGATCCCATTGTTTTAAAAAAATAAATATTAAGAAGAAAATGATAAAAGCATATATGTATATATACTGTATAATGTTAGATATGTTAGAGTATACAGTAGGTCCTCAGGTTATGTCGGAGATCTGTTCCTACGGTGCGACGTAAGGTGATTTTCTCCATAAGTCTGAACCCACCTACATAAGCACCTACGTCACTCACATGGAACACATACACAGCAGTAATGAAGTGAAACAGTAAAAAAAATTTAAAAGAAAGATAACAATTCCTGACCTTTACTTGTGGTAAATAAATAATAAAAAACATAAAGCATATATGTACATATGTCGAAATGACGGAACTTTTCTTTTTTTATAAATAAATGGGAGATGGTGACGTAACCACGAAACGACATACGTAACCCGAGGACTGCCTGTATACACAATGACAAGGGATACCCCAAATTAAATAATAGTATCTCTGGTAATGTAAGATTGGAATATTTGCAAATCACATATCTAACAGAGGACTTTTGTCTAGAATATATAATATAAAGAACTCTCAAAACTTTAAGAAAACAAATAGCTCAGTTAAAAAATGGCAATTTTCTTAACTTTTGTCTGAAAAAGTGTATATTTCATCCCTGTTTTTGCAGAATATTTTTGCTGGTGTTTCCAGGTTTACAGTATTTTCCTTCAGCTCTTCAAAACTATTGTGCTTTTTTTTTTGTCTTCTGGCTTGCACTTACTGATGAGAAGTCTGAATTCATTCTTATCTTTGTTTTTGAACATAATGTGTCTTTTCCCTTAGGTTGCTCTTAAGGTTATGTCTTTATTTATTTAGTGATTTGATTATGATATACCTTGGTATGAGAATTTGAGGTTTATTCTGCTTGTTTTTTGTTTTTGTTTTTGAGCTTCTAGGAGCTGTGGGTTTGTAATTTTTCACTGAATTTGGCAGATTTTTGGCTATTGTTTAGTCAAATATTTAAAAATATCTCTCCCTCTTCTTGTGGGACTCAAGCTATACACGTTCAAGAACTTGATTCATTAGGGATCTCTTTAGTGTGTATCTGCCACAACTCCCAAAACAGGCATGGCGACCTTCCTATTTGAATGTCAGTAGCCATGACCTTCCACCTACTATAAGTATTAAGATCTATTTGTGTGCCTTTGCTTTGTCTTATGACACAACATACATATAATTTGGAATTTTCTAATATTAAGCATCTAATCCTCATGAAGAGAATTAAGATGAAAATCTTCCCTTGTATTCAACTCTAAGACTCAAAACATTTAAAATTTAATAACATCGATATTGGTGATAGTAGCAAATTCTTCATTATGTAATTGAATGTGACATTAATTCTCTTCCTGTGCTTTGTCAAATTACTCCTACTCTCCAGTGCAGGAATCACAGCCATGGCCCCCACCCTTCAGGATTTGGTCGACAAGGAGTCTGTGCACATGAAAACAAAGAACTTGCCAAGGCAAGAGAAGCTCTTCCTCTTATAGAGGACTCTAGTAACTGTGACATTGTAAAAGCTACTCAGTAAGTCTTCCCAGTTCTTTGTTTTACCTTTATGTTCTGTTCAAGTGTAATAATGTATGTGCAGTTCATGGCATCCAGTGTATACCCAGCTCACTTCCTACTCCATTGCTAGTATGTTTGTTATAGCAGCATCAGACCACTTAACGAAGTGCACCTTAGCTGTTTATTACCAGTCTGTCCCATTAGATTGTGAGCAGCTTCTTAGCAAAAGCATGTTTTTTTTTTTTTTTTTTATCTTTGTAGCCCCATGCTTTTGCACGGTCCCTGCCTTGTATTAGGTGCCCAGTAAATGCTTTTATTGTCTTCTGGCTTGAATGAATGAATCATTTTAAGTGACACTAAAACTAGACCAGTGATGGCGAACCTATGACACACGTGTCAGAGGTGACACGTGAACTCATTTTTTTGGTTGATTTTTCTTTGTTAAATGGCATTTAAATATATAAAATAAATATCAAAAATATAAATCTTTGTTTTACTATGGTTGCAAATATCAAAAAATTTCTATATGTGACATGGCACCAGAGTTAAGTTAGGGTTTTTCAAAATGCTGACACGCCGAGTTCAAAAGGTTCGCCATCACTGAACTAGACTCTGAGTTTGAAACACAAATCCGAGTCTTTTAAAATGTACTACAACCAAAATATATAGGTGGGTTGGAAAAATACCAGCTCACACCTTTATGGATATTTTAAACATTTATTTATTGAGTACTTTCTGTGTACCTATTGTGTGCTAGGAGAAAGTCAGTAAAGTATAATTAGGTTTCCTGACCACTTGAAACATATAGTGGGTTGTTTTGCTTGCACCAAAAATGAAATTATGTTTTGAAAGGAGATCCTTAAGATCATTTCCAACATTTTTGTTCTCGTGAATCTCATTGATTATTAACATCCACCCATCTCTTGCCATTGAATATATTTTGAAATATTTTGTCCATCAAGCTACATTGATTTTTAATACATTTTCTTAATAATCAAATATAAATCTGACTATCAGAGCTTCTAATCAGCATGAAAAGAACTAATGTTGCCACACTAACTTGATATAATTGTTGTCAAAAGCAAGGATGTTTGGTGATTAATTAGCCTGTTTGGCCTTAATATAGACTAATATATAATTTATGTTAGTTAAAAAATAATTGACAGTTATTTGGATATTCTAAATATTAGTTTATATGAATTCTCGAGGCCCTGGGAACCACTACTTTACATGAATATTATTTGATATTGTTTATATTATTATATTTATATGAAGATGAGAATGTTCTTAAGATAAATATTAGCTTTAATTATAATGGAAACATTTAAATTTTCTCTGCTACTGGTAAATTTCTATAAGATCAATGTGAAAAATTAGGCTATGCACACAGGAAATTAAAAACTCACATTTTAACCCTGCCAGTGTGGCTCAGTGGTTGAACATCGACCTACGATCCAGGAAGTCACCGTTTGATTCCTGGTCAGGGCACATGCCTGGGTTGCGGGCTCGACCTCAGTCAATGATTTTCTCATATCATTGATGTTTCTATCTTGCTCTTACTCTCTGAAATAAAAAAATATATATTTAAAAAAATCTCACATTTTATATCATTCCTAAACTTTCCTTTGAGGTCTTAGACCTTCTTAAGTCATTGTGGGAAGATCTTTAGATAGATGTGGGAAGGCAAAAAAACCCCCACAAAAAACAAAAGCCAGCGTGTGTGTGTGTGTGTGTGTGTGTGTGTGTTTTCTAAACCACAAAAATCCTCATTAGTGTGTACTCTTATGTTTCTCATGTAAAGGGACTATTTTTTTCCCCAGTAAAATGTTAAAGTTGACATTTAAAAGATGAAAAATGTATGTATCATCAACGATTTACTTTTATTAATATTTTCATTTAGCATTGTAAGATAGTTACCTCTATCTTAAAAATGCCATAAAGACAGATAGATAGGGACACACACACACATTTTGGTGAGGTAGAAATGATTTAATTTTACATCATGCTAAATGTGGTCAGTTGGGACTTAATATTTTTTGTTAAAAGAAATATTGCTAATGAATTATTTTAAAAGTTATTATGGTCTTAAAATATATACTTCTCTCCTGTTTCTCATTCTTATAGTCAATCAATTAAATAACTCTCTTAAATATTCCTCAAGTCCATCCCTCACTGTAGGCTCTCATTGCCTCTCACCTGTATTTATTGCAAGAGCCTCTAAACTGGTCTTTCAGTCTCTGCTTCACCCTCTGCAAATTAGTTTCCATACTGCCACTAATGCGATCTTCCTTAAAACTCAAGAGTCTCAGAGCGTTCCTCTTTAAAACTTGCAGTAGTTTCCCTTTGAACAATAGGTGAATTATGAACTTCAAAGCATGGCATAGAAGGCCTAGGCAGTCTTTGCCTCTCTATTCTATCATATTTTACCGTTCTCTTCCATATGCTTTATCCTTCCTCAGTGTTAAATTGCTTATATTTCTCTGAACATCTGTGCAGTTTCACATCTCTGATTGTTGTACATGCTGTTCCCTCTGCCTGAAATGCCCTCCCTTCAGCCTACAAAACATAGTTCATAAACCATGGTTCATCCCCTTCAGAATGTCTGATTTCTTCCTTTGCCATACATACCTTATGCTATGTTTACATTTTATTGTTGAATTTATCCCATCCCAAGTTTTAGTCTCTCTCCTTAATTGGGAGGTCATTGCATGGGTTTGGTTTGATTCAAGAATGAGATTGTAGTCAGGAATCAGCACCATACATTCCTGGCATATAGTGGAGAATCTAATGAAATTTATTGAAGGAGGGCAAATGTGAATGTTAAAGTTTATTTAAGAAAATCAAGTTCAACTCCAAATGGATGTTATTTGGCTTTACAATATGGCCTCTTGATATGTATCTTTGTTAATGTATTTCTGTGTTGACTGAAAGATCGGATGAAACCTGGTAAAAGAAAGAAATTTTGATATTTGAAATTATTTTAATGGTATCAATTATGTCCTTTTTTTTCTTATTTGAGATACGGGATTTTTGAACGATGTAAAGAATTGGTAGAAGCAGGATATGATGTCAGGCAACCAGACAAAGAAAATGTGTCGCTTCTTCATTGGGCTGCTATTAACAACAGACTGGATCTTGTAAAGTAAGATGGGATATATGTGTATTAATTGTGTATTTATAATTCTAGACCTCTCCTTCATTTGTGTTTTCTTCAAGTGCAACTTTTAATGTTGAAGCATCCATAGTCCTTTATTGTAAATGAATACCTGAAACTGTGCCACACACATCAGTTATCCGAGCGTTGAAAAGGACCGTGGAGATCATCCAGTCCAGGGTTGTCATTGGCTTAAAAGGAAAACTGAAGACAAAGCCACAGGGCCCATTATAAAGATAAAGTTCAGGCAATGTAATTGAACATTGTTTTTAAAAGAAAAAGTGTAAGATAAACTTTCTCCGGATAGAACAGAAAGTTTCAGGTAGTGTAGAAGAAACCTTGAAATATTTTTACATTGCTTAATAATGCCAGGAGGAATGGATGAATAGGGGAATAATTTTACCTTTTTAAAAAGCTAAATGTGCAATACATTTTTAAGTAGGCATGTATTGGATTGTAGAAAATACTTTCTCTTCGTAAAGCAATACTGCCTAACCATTATTTTTTATTTTATACCTTAGCATGTAAAATATATGTATGTATGTGAATTACATGTAATTTGTATTATATATATTAAATTTTGGAGGTTTAAGAAAATAAAACTATACTAAAGTTTAAAATAAATACACATACAGATAAACCCCTCTTCTGTGAAAATAAACTGATGCGTTGTTTGATAATGATATGCGAAGCACAACTTTGAGATAATGAGACTAATTCCTGTAAACCACAGAAGAGAACGTCTCTTTGCCTTACAGATTCACTTATTCAGTGCCTCCAAATAGAAAGCAAAACATTCAAAATGTCTAACTTTTCTAAAAGAATTTTGAATTATTTTTTACTATTTTTAAAATTCATTCCCAGATAGTTAATTCTAATCTTAAGCTGTTTAAAGTGATATAATTTCACTTTTTCTTTCAATTTAAGTAGCATATCTGTGTGATCCTGAACCTTTTACATATAAACCTTTAAGAGTGTTGTGGTAATTAGAATATGCAGAATAGTTATCACATGCTCAGTATGTAAGTTATAATTGAATGCTCATGACACCAGGAGTAATTACTTATATGCTATGAATATTTCACTAGGGTTCTGTTTGATGCTGTTGTGTGAATCTTTCAGACTTCTGTTGATCTGTGAGGTTTTAGGGAGGGTTCTTATTATAATTTCTGTTTTCCAATACATTTATTACTAAGAATAAAGTTTTCTTTCTCAATATGAATTTTAAGTTTTAAATCTGTTTATCTATGTCTGTTTTTAACAGGTTTTATATTTCAAAAGGTGCTGTGGTAGATCAGTTGGGTGGAGATTTAAATTCAACTCCTCTTCACTGGGCCATCAGGTAAAGGTTTTTTTGTACACTGACATTGCTATTCAAAGTCAAAGTTTATTTTCTGAACATTAATGATCAGCATTTTCCACTAGAATTTTCTGGGATTCTCTTCTGTGCTATCCAGTATGGTAGCCACTAGCCATAGGTGAAATATGAAATGGGGCTAATGTAACTAAGGAATTGAATTTTAAATTTAATTTTAAATTTATTTTATTTAATTTTAACTAATATGAAATCAAATAGCCTCATGTAGCTATTAGCCATCATATTGGAAACTGCAGTTAGAGACCATTTGAAGGGCTTTCTTTCCTCCCCCCCTTCATTAAACAAACAAACAAACAAACAAACAAACAAACAAATTTAGCTTTAAGGAGTTTCCAAAGACATGTTTTTTGTGTTTAACTTGGGCCTCCAGTGTGATGCTCAAACTCAAATGTGTGTCTTATACTTTCTTTTATGTAATCAAAATACATATATTTTGCACTTGATTACATGGTTAAAAATGATAGTTTAGTGAACTATAAATCAATTTTTTTTTCCTCTGGTAAATATTAGCCATCTGAAGCTGAAGTTAATAGGCCTGTCTAAATACCTAACAATTAATTTTTCATCATAACTCCATTCTGTATGGTTGATGGGTTTGACATGAACCTGAAACTAAAGTGAATAATTGTTCATTTAAGGCAAGGAATTGGATCTTTTCTCCATAGCCAATAAATTTGAAGAATCTAGGGTGAACTCATCCGCATGTAAGCTTCATGTGGAAAATGATCCATATTCAGGTGTAAAAATATCTAGTTCCTAAGAATAATATTACAGTATACCAGCAGTCTGAATGTTATATTGCAGGGTATCTGGCTCATGATTATTTTAAAGTAGCAACAGTGAAGTCTAACTGGTTTTAAAGTTTACATTTTTAGCATTAGTCATGTAACATTATTATTTATACATGATAGCAACATAAGGTTTAAGGTAGATTGGGAGGTTATTAAGGTTATTACCTGCCCTCAAGAAGGACTGTCCAGATAGTTCTAAGTGTGGAACACCTAAGTAAAGGACATCCAGAGAATCTCCAGAGTTTTAAAAACCTTATTGTTAGGAAATACTTTTTATATCTAACTAAAATCCCTCATGTCTCAGGAATATCAATTTCTCCCTGAATTTTTTATTTTTATTTTTTTTTGCTACAGAATACAGTATACTTTTTATTCTTTATTTACAGACAAGGACATTTACCCATGGTCATATTATTACTGCAGTATGGTGCAGACCCCACCCTCATCGATGGAGAAGGATTCAGCAGCATCCACTTGGCAGTATTATTTCAACACATGCCCATTATAGCATATCTCATCTCAAAGGGACAGGTATATCTTGAAACATATCTTATACTATAGCTATTATAAATTTGAAGAGATTGAGAAGATGATTAGTAGTCTGTTCTCATTTTTAAAGTATAAGTAAAAAATATCCAGATATTCAAATATTAGCCTCAGTAGGTTTAGCTATTGAATATTCCTTTCTAGCTTCATTGGAGCAAAAAGGACAGGTCATTTAGCTCAGTAACATATAATAGATGTTTTTAAGCTTGTAAGCCAGTAATAGTTTTCCTTATGATTCTTGCAGAGATTTTAAAAAACATGACTTCAAAGCCTATATTTTTCTTCTGGCTGAATGTAGAAATGGTAATCAGATCACTGAATTAACCCATCATTGCTTTCATTGTTTGAGTATAAATGGGAGACCAATTTGAATGTATGCTTCTTATTGTTCTCTAAAGTAATTCCATGAAAAATGACTTGCCTTAAGAGGCATCCATTTATGGCACAGGTTAAATTATAGGTTATTGGCAGTGGGAGTGTCACTGTCAGCTATATTTGTCTGGGATATGCTTTCTCTTAGCAAAGTAGTTTATGTATTAGCAGACTCGCCTATAACAGGCGTGGACATATGTTTGCACAAATGCTGTGGAATGACTGTGTTCTATGTAAATAAACACTTTCTCTCAGACTTAGCCAGTTGAAGTAGAATAATTATAACGTCCTTGGGCTCACTTTGGAAATATGTTTGAGGAAGAATGCTTCCTGCTTCTCTTTGGGTTCCTTCCCATGTTGTACTCCTCCAAGGCCCATAAGGATCTTCAATAATTGAAACTCTTTCTTTGGCTTGGTTGGAACCATTATTGTATACCTCGAACCTGTGCCCATTTTATTAAAAGGAGGTACAATTTCTTTTTTCTTTTTTTTATATTCTAGAAAAATAGAAAAGAATTTTTCATGTGTTACCTTTTAAAACATAATATGATAAATAAAAGAAAATACAATGAGTTGCCTTAGAAGATAGTTGTTCACTATTACTGTTATGTGTTTAAGTAGAGACTGAATGGCTTGATAAAGTCATTTGAATAAATTTGATAAATTTGATAAATTTGAACAATAGATGAATTATGAACTTCAAAGCATGGCATAGAAGGCCCAGGCAGTCTTTGCCTCTCTATTCTATCCTCATATTTTACCATTTTCTTCCATATGCTTTATCCTTCCTCAGTGTTAAATTGCTTATATTTCTCTGAACATCTGTGCAGTTTCACATCTCTGATTGTTGTACATGCTGTTCCCTCTGCCTGAAATGCCCTCCCTTCAGCCTACAAAACATTTGATAAATTCATCTATTGTTCAAAATGACTTAATAAAAGATGATAGTACCAGTGAATGTACTATCAGTTAAGGTCTAAAACTAGATGACTTCTAGGGTCTTTGCTTCTAAAGTCTCTCATATTTGATGGTGATTATTATTTCTCTCTTTCCCTTAGCTCTCTTCTATTCATATTATATAACACTTTGAATCATATATTCAGATATACCTTTTAAAAATATTTTCTATAAATCAATGAACTTTTATCCTATGGCTGTGAAGCAGAACATTCTTTTATTAAATGATACTTGAACCCTCCTTATAGACACAATGGTAGTGCTAATGCATTGAAGAGATACCTCTATTAAGAAAAAAAAGAGAATTTTGACTGTATCTACAGTTAAGCTGATTGACCCTTCTTTTTGAACAGAGTGTGAATATGACAGATTTAAATGGGCAAACACCTCTCATGCTATCAGCTCACAAAGTACTTGGGTGAGTTTAATTGAATTGCCTCATTCTGATTCTTGCTTCTGACCATTTCTTTTTTTGTGTATATAATTTTAAGTATCTTAATCTATATGAAATGATAGTACATTCTGAAGAATAAAATAAGATTTTCCACCCTGTGATTGTGATATGGACTTTTTATGTAGTTATATTTAGAAAAGCACTACTGAAATAATTTTCTCTTTTCTGATAGCTTAGGGGAAGAGTTTGAAAGCTACTATAAGAAAACTAGAGGCCTGGTGCACGAAATTCATGCACGGGTAGGGTCCCTAGGCCTGGCCGGCGATCAGGGCCAATCAGGACCTTCCTTCCCTTGGCTGCCGGCTGCTGGCTGGGGCCTTCCTTTGTTCTGTGCCACGCCCTGGTGGTCAGTGCATGTCATAGCAAGCGTTTGAACTCCCGGTTGGTCGAACTCGTGAGGGGACAATTTGCATATTAGCCTTTTATTATATGGGATAATTTCTTTATAGAACAGATAGAGATTCCATAGCATATATTTATTATTTTTTTAAATAAATCTTTATTGTTGAAAGTATTACATATGTCCCTTTTATTTTTCTCCATTGCCCTCTTCAGCCCCTCTCCCCCACTGTCTCTGTCTATGGGTTTTGCATATATGCATATGAGTTCATTGGTTGATTTCTTCCCCACCTCCGCCCTTCCCTGATAGCATATAGTTATTAACATGACTTACTTTTCTTATTTTGCATTTTTTAAAAATGGCAATGGGGGGAAAATTCAGGACATCTGTAATACTGTCAACAATAAAAATATATATATATGCATAAAAAAGACAAGTTTAAATGTTCTCATAATTTGAAATCTAGATGATAAATCTGCTTTGCAGAACACTATGAATGTTGAGGATCTCCAACATTGATGACTGCTCAGAAAATATTAATTGTAACTGACCTATGGAAATAGTGTATATGTTCACATTAAGTACTTGCATATTTAAGTTTTTCTGTGTATTTCTTTTATAAATACATGATTAATGACCAGCATATAGTCCATCTTCTGTGTTTCTTCTCTCAAATATATGCTTTAGTTTTCACTTTGTCAGTTTATTTCCAAGGTTATGCTCAATTTCCGATTTTGATTTTACTTTAGACTTTTCTCCTAGGAAGTGAGTTAGTTCTGATGTCATTTCCTTTTCATTCATAGAGTGGTGGGGTAGGGGTAGGATTTTATTAGAAAGCTTTTTGTCATCTTTGCCGATAACTCTGAAGTCAGATACAGTGTTTAAAGATCTCGGTAGAATAAGTTAAGTAGAATATTATTTTATTAAAAGAATCTCAAGTAGTCATGAAGGACAGGGAGGTATTGATGATAAAACAATATTTATTGAATTCTGCCTTCTAGTCCATAACTTTCTAAGATAAACACATATTTTAGAATATTATTTATACCCAACTTTATTTAATAATAGGTTAGAAGGGAAATGTGAAGTTAGCTTTTGGTTTATCTCCTCAAATATAGTATTGTACATTTAATTTTTAATTAGATGAATAACATAGAATTTTATATTGGCCAAAGTTAAATGTATAATTTAAAAGAAAAGGTTAATAAAATAACAACATGAAAGTAAAAGTTTGAAAAACAAAAGTAGTTATTTCACTGTATTGATGTGAAAATTATATTTTCTATATAGTCACACAATAGATATCTTTTTGAGGGGCATGTGCATCTCTTCTATTAGCAACTACAATAGAACTCTGCACAAAGAAGGTCCTTAGTTTTCAGAATTTTTATTTGTTAATTGATATATTAGCTTAAAAGATTGGTTATTTACATTTTCCCCTCAAATCATTCATTCTCTAATACCCCTTGGTATTTTATTGTTTTGAAACAGGCCAGAACCAACTGGATTTCTTTTAAAGTTTAATCCTTCTCTCAATGTGGTTGATAAAATACACCAAAACACCCCACTTCACTGGGCAGTGGCAGCAGGAAATGTTACTGCAGTTGATAAACTTTTGGAAGCCGGTTCTAGCCTGGATATCCGAAATGTTAAGGTATGACCAGGTATTTATCTCCCTTAGTTTATTATATCTTCAGTTAGAAGATTGATAAATTAACATAAAGGTAAGCTCTACATATGACTTCAGTTATTACAGGATAGATGTAAATAATAATAGCTGGCTACTCTCAGAACAAATATGTTAAGTCTATGAATCTGATGAGGTTTTAAAAAAATGCTCTACATTACTAATCATCAGAGACATGCAAATTAAAACCACAATGAGATATCACCTCACACCTGCCAGAATGGCTATCATCAATAAATCAACAAACAACAAGTGTTGGCAAGGATGTGGAGAAAAGGGAACCCTCTTGCATTGGTGTTGGGAATGCAGACTGGTACAGCCATTGTGGAAAACAGGGAGTTTCCTCAAATAATTAAAAATGGAACTGTTTTTTGACCCAGTGATTTCACTTTTGGGGATATATTTTAAGATCCCACTTCTGAGAATATAACCTAAGAATGTGAAACACTAATTCAAAAGAATAAATGTACCCCTATGTTCATTGCAGTGTTATTTGCAATAGCCAAGATCTGGAAACAGCCCAAGTGCCCATCAGTAGATGAATAGGTAAAAAAGCTGTGGTATATTTATACAATGGAATACTATGCAGCCATGGGAAAGAAGGAACTCTTACCTTTTGCAACAGCATGGATGGATCTAAAGATTATTAGGCTAAGTGAAACAAGCCAGTCAGAGAAAGACAAATAGCATATGATCTCACTTATATGTGGAATCTAATGAAAAAAATAAACTGACGAACAAAATAGAAACAGAGGCATGGCCCTAGCCAGTTTGGCTCAGTGGATAGAGTGTCAGCCTGCAGACTGAAGGGTCCAAGGTTTGGTTCTGGTCAAGGGCACATGCCTGGATTGTGGGCTCGATTCCCAGTGGGGAGCATGCAGGAGGCAGCCAACCAATGATTCTCTCTCATTGTTGATGTTTCTCTCTCTCCCTCTCCCTTCTTCTCTGAAATCAATAAAAATGTATATATATATATAAAAAGAAACAGGGGCATGGATATACATGGGACAGACTGATAGCTGTTAGGAGGAAGAAGGGTGGGGGAACTGAATAAAAGAAGGTGAAGGAATTAGCCAAAAAGTATGTATATATAACACAGAGACACAGGCAACAGGGTGGTGATAGTCAGAGGGAAAGTGGGGTGGAGACCAGGTGGAGATGGGCAAGGAGCAGGGGAATGGGGATGGAAAGAGACTTTGCTTGGGGCACACGATACAGTGTGCTGATGATGTTTTAATTGAGTTGTACATTTGAAACCTGTATGGTTTTGTGAACTATTGTCACCCCAATAAATTCAATTAAAAAAATGGAATCATACAGTAAAAAAAAAAGTCTAGTACCCATGCTATATAAAAAATGTGATTGAGCCCTAGCTGGTTTGGCTCAGTGGATAGAGCGTCGGCCTGGGTACTGAAGAGTCCCAGGTTCGATTCCGGTCAAGGGCATGTACCTTGGTTGCAGGCACATCCCCAGTAGGGGGTGTGCAGGAGGCAGCTGATCGATGCTTCTCTCTCATCGATGTTTCTAACTCTCTATCCCTCTCACTTCCTTTCTGTAAAAAGTCAATAAAATATTTTTAAAAAATGTGATTGAACCTTTTCTTTCTTTTTTTAGGGAGAAACACCTCTTGAGATGGCTCTACAAAGTAAAAATCGGCTCATTATTCACATGCTAAAAACAGAAGCCAAAATGAGAGCTAACAAAAAATTCAGACTTTGGAGGTGGCTACAGAAATGCGAGGTAACTATACTTTCAGAATGATTCTAAATTAACTAACACCAGATTTCTATGGAGAGGGTCATCATGAATACTACACCTATTTTGCATTTAGGTATTAGAGGGAGAGAGAAATAAATAATGGTTACTCCTCAGTCTCCTTTGCCAACTCCTTTGCTTTTCCCCCACCTCATACAGTAGGGTGCCCCAGGACTTTGTCCTTGGACTTTTTTTATTTGTATTCATTCATTCCCTTAGTGATTTCATGCATTTACATGGCTTTAAATGCCATCTATATACAGTATTGCTAACTCCCAGTTACCTGTATAACTTACCCAGTTCAGTGTCTGATAGGCATCTCCAATACAACATCCAAATCTGAAATCCTCATCTTCTCCCCACCCATCCCTAACTATTCCATTCATAGCCTTCCACATCTCTATACATGGCAACTCCAGCTTTCCAATCACCTGTGTCTTTTCTCAGTCATAACATGTATCTAGGCCATTAGAAAGAGGTATAGGCTACTCTGCCCTCAGTTTATATTCATTAATGCCTACTCACCATTCCACCAATGGCATTTTGGTCCAGCCACCATTATCTTTCATATAAATTATTGCAGTTGTCTGGCTCACCTCAAGTCTGTTCTTAACAGAGCAGCCAGATGAATCTTTTAAAATGATGTCAGATCCTATCATTTATCTGCTCAGAATCCTAGGTTTCTTCCTTTCTCTCAGAATAAAAGCCAAAGTCCTTACAAGGCTCCAAAGTCCTTACAAGGGCTGGAGCTTTTTATGTATTATAAAATTCTCTTAGTACATTTGTCTGTCTTCCCCTGCTAGAATTTAAGCTTCACGAGAGAAAGACCTTAAATTCATTGATGTATCCGAGGTGCTTAGAATAGTGCCTACATACACATGGTGGGGCAAAAGTAGATTTACAGTTGTGAATACACAAAACACAGAGTTTACTTTTGTATTATTTATTAACTAGAGGCCCGGTGCACAAAAATTTGTGCACTCGGGGGGGTCCCTTAGCCCGGCCTGTGCCCTCTCACAGTCTGGGACCCCTTGGGGGATGTCCACCTGCTGGCTTAGGCCTGCTCCCCGGGGGATCGGGCCTAAGCTGGCAGTCAGACATCCCTCTGGCAGCCCAGGAGCCCTCGGGGGATGTCCACTTGCCAGCGGGGAGCAGGCCTAAGCTGCAGTCGGACATCCTTAGTGCTGCTGAGGAGGCAGGAGAAGCTCCCGCCACCACTGCTGTGCTGGCAGCCATCAGCCTGCTTGTGGCTGAGCAGAGCTCCCCCTGTGGGAGTGCACTGACCACCAGGGGGCAGCTCCTGCATTGAGTGTCTGCCCCCTGGTGGTCAGTGTGTGTCATAGTGACCAGTCATTCCCACTGGTTCTGCTATTAGGGGCAGTTTGCAAATTACCCTTTTATTAAATAGGATTATTGTATTTTCCATAGAAACAACTGTAAACCTACTTTCGCCCCACCTTGTATATGCTCTGGAATAATTGTTGAATAAATGAATAGTGTGGCTCATTTATGAGTGTTACACCTGGAGTTAAAATTTTGAGTTCCATATTTAATTCTTATTTCTGTTCTGAAGTTAAATTGCTTGTAGATTTTAAGTTTACCTTTTTTTGTTTAAAAATTAAATTTGCTCATTTGGTGTTATGCAATCTAATTTGAAAAAAATTTAAAGATTTGATATCATTTGAAATTATCCATCCTTAGAATATGGCTCAGAGAAGTAAAAATTGAAGAAGATAGGGCAGAATGTATTTTCTCTATTTGCTTCCAAGGTCATGCATTGTAAAAATGTGGTGCCAGCTTCAGTGCAGGTAGTCACACTGTTGGTTCATAGGCTTTTATTCTTCTGACTTTGCGAGGATATGTTTCAGTCTCTGGCCTCTGTGTGACATTGACACCAAGAATGACTCCAGTCTTGAAACTCTTCCCTGGCTTCTGGGGAACCTTTCTTTCTCCTGGTTCTCATCCTGCATTTCTGATCGCACTGGTCACTCTTTCTTAGTTACCTCCGAGGACTTAGCTTTTTCTCCTTAATCGTTTGTGTTGGCCAAGATTCTGCCCCTTTGTACCTGCACACAGTCCTTGGGATGTTGTTCATTCATGGCTTTACCACCTATATGCTGATGAGTCCAGGTTTCCTCCTGAGTGGTAGACCTGCTTTTCTGACTGCCTCCTGAATATCCACTAGGTGTCCACATTCATCTAAAATTCCACACGTGCTAAGCTAAACTCATCTTTTCTGAAAACTTGTTCCTTCTCACCCTCTTTATTAGGGAATGGCACCATCTGGTGCCCAGATTGGAACTCTTATATTCTCCTCATTAAATCTTGGGTGTATTGATTTTTGTGCGGCCTTTTTGTCTTGGTTTATGCTTTCTGGTATATAATATTGTTTGAAAGAAATTATTGCTTTTCTAAATGTCAGCTATCATGAACACTTTTCTAAACGACCACCATTTCTTGACGGGGAGGAAAGCAAAACAAAGTATGTGTAAGTAACATTTTATAAAATGTAAGGCTTTTGAAAGATTGTTTCCAAGATTTGTAATTTCTCAAACATCAGATTTATCAATCAGCAATTTTGAAGGAAAACTCTGTGTTCTGCTATTGTATTACTTGTTATATGTTTAAGAAGTAGTTCTTCTGATGAACTAATTATTATTAGATACTTAGGAGGTAAAATCCATAAAGTTCTAAAACTCTGAATCTCTTAATAGCTCTTCCTGCTGCTGATGCTTTCTGTGATTACCATGTGGGCTGTTGGATACATACTGGACTTCAATTCAGATTCTTGGCTTTTAAAAGGATGTCTTCTAATAACATTGCTTTTTCTGACATCTTTGTTTCCAAGGTGTGTATATTAGTCTTTGCAAGGCTGATTATTGCATTCCAATTTGATTGCTTATTTCTATTATTGATTAGCTGAAATTACAGGTTTTTATTGAGCTCTGTTACTTATCACATAGAAACATCCTCAGGGTTGCTGGGAAGGAAGGGCTTTGGTAGCATGTGTTTGGCCTGAAAGCTAATTGGTCAACACAATAATTTAATTGAATTGACAACTAGTTGAAAATAAATATCCTAGCTCACTTTTTGAAATGGTAATTTTGGTGAGTAATGGGGAGATTTTTTTAACTAATTTGCATCTTGAAGCATTTTTGCCTATTTTTCAGAAATTTTGCTTTTTCCTTTTCTAAATCTAAATTCATTTTGAACTAATTATTTTTGTTCTTAATGTTATTTGGTGGAAACAACCTAGTTAAATTACAGGAGGTTATAAAATAGTAACTATGGTGTGGTTCTATTTTTAGGAAAATATTTATACACTAGAGGCCCGATGCACGAAATTCGTGCAAGGGCCTTGGCCCCCTGCTGCCACAGTGGCCGCCTCTGCCCCCGCCCACTGCAGCTTTGTCCAGAAGGAAGGATGCCTGGAAGGATGTCCGGTCTAATTAGCATATTACGCATTTATTGTTATAGATGGTTCCATATAGTCATTGGTTAAGAGTCAGATTGCCTAGATTCATATAGCAGGCCAACCTTGAACAAGTTGCTTTACCTTTCTGTGCCTCAATTTTTCCGTGTATAAAATGAGGATAATAATTTTGACAATGCCTGTCTCATGGTCAACACACATTCAGTGGTTAGAACCATGGCTGACACACAATGCTGAATAATTTTGTCACCCCCTCATCTCTTTTTCCCTTTCCAGTTTCTCACGTTGAATAATGGCTATCATCCTTGGATTAATGCCATTCTCAATTCTTCCCTTCTCTTCACTTCCCACATCCAGCTCATTACCAAGTCCTTCTTGCTCAGCCTACATCGGGTCTGCTCTCTGCATCTCCACAACTGGCACCCTCGGTCAAACCTAACGGGCCTCCTGACTCCAACTCTTATTCCCACCCTCCCCGCCTCCCCCCAGCTCATCCCCACTTAGCAATCAGTTTAGTCTTTTAAAAAGGCAGATTAGGTTCTGTCTTTTTTCCCTGCTTAAAGCCCTCCATGGGCTTTCCTTGTACTCAGAATAAAATCAAAACTCCTTGCCTAGGAGGTATTATGTGATTCATTTCCTCCCCTCTGACTTCATCTCCTTCCTTCATTGTCTCTACCCTTCTTTCTGGTTTCAGAACACATCAAACTCCTCTCACCCTGGGCCTTGGCTTTCACTTGGTCCCTGTCTGACATGTTCTGATTGCATAGCTGGAGATGTCTCATTCAGGCCCAAGTTCCAATACCACCTCCTTAGTGAGGCCTTCCCTGATTCCCCATTTGTTTTCTTCATAGCACTTATCCACTGTTTCCTGGAATGCAAGGCCCATACAAGTAGGAAACCTCTCCTGAGTCAAAGAAAACTGTAATGATGATCCATAGGAAAAGACCTAAAAGTAAATAGTGTTGCTTTCTTCAGGGTGTGATTATGAGATTCCTCTGCCCTTCTTATGCCTGCCAGCATTTTCTGGAATAAGCATATGCTACTTTTGTCATAAGAAAAAACAGAGTATTAGAGGAATCTTACCATTTAAGATTCTCTGTCACTCAAGAGCAGGACAGTTGGCTGGAAATGAATTAGAATTTAAACATAAAGTAAAAGTTCAAATTTCTGGAAAATAGTGAAGTTTCTAAATTGTCTACTATTCAGAAAACTTATAACTTAGAAATAGTCATTCATTTTTCACTAAGTGGATTGACTCAGTCTCCAAACAAAATTTAAGCCAAATCACCAGGTATCATAATCATCATTTTTTTGTTTTTCCAGAGAGAAAGCAAGGGTAGTATTTACTGATCTTGGATGGGGGTATTTGAGATTTTGTTTATTTTAATAAAAACCCAAATTATAAAAAAGTATATGAAGACTTTTGTTTTTGATAACAGTGAGTTGAGGGCTTCCTATGTCAGGCTTGACATATTAACACAATTCAAATGGGAGACAAATGCATATGGCCACTTTATCCATACTGCTTTTATTTCTCTCACACTCCTCTGTAGAGCCTAATTTTGTGGAGGTAAGCAGCTGCAAACTTCTACTATTATTAGGCTCCAGGGGCAGGTGCTTATTGATCCAGGCTGCTATGTGATGCCTGTCAGAAGTAAACAGTCTTTTACAAATGAGATAGTTCACTGTACTACTTAATTAGTTCAAACACATTTTTGCTGCAAAATCTCAGTCAGGTCATGCCCTGGAGGTTACATGGGCTCCATATGGCCTATTCTGGCAGCATATTAGGTTTGGGATTTCAGTTCTCAAATATTTTATCATAATATCCTAATGATCTTGATAGCTTTTAAAAAACCCTTTTCATGCCTGTCATCAACTGTTGTCTTTTCCTGCTATAAATTTAAAAACAGGTCCAGGTAAACGATATTCATGCCTAGATTTACTATATTGAGTATTTAATGTGAAAGACGGATTTATTTATTTTTTTATTTTGAAACTACAATATTAACATTTGAGTAAGTTTTGTGTGGACTTCCAAGCTTCTTGTTATATCCAAGTGAGATGGTTGGTGTTCTGATGACTAGTGCCACTTTTAACCTTTATGTATCTTTTTATGTCCAGTGGCTGCTTCTCAAGCTGTTGTGGGATGAAAGGGATGTATGTTTCAGAAATAGCCTGCAAGCCTCTAGAACAGCGGTTCTCAACCTGTGGGTTGCGACCATCGGAAAACACATATAGCATATCAGATATTTACATTACGATTCATAACAGTAGCAAAATTACAGTTATGTAGTAGCAACAAAAATAATTTTATGGTTGGGGGTCACCACAACATGAGGAACTGTATTAAAGGGTCGCGGCATTAGGAAGGTTGAGAACCACTGCTCTAGAAGAAAGCTTGTTAGATGGGAAGGTGAATCTCCAAATATTTAAAATTTGCATTTTGGAGTATTTGAACATATGATGTGACCACCCCCAAAAGAAATACAAATGTGATATGTCTCAATAGAAATAAAAGAATCATTGAAAATATAGAGTGATTGGGGATGAAGTAATGTGTAAGTTAGCTGTAAGAACGAGAACATTTACTTCTTGAGAGCCCTTGTGCTTCAGTTTTCTCATGAGTAAAATGGTGGATGCTAATGCGTAGCTCATTACCTTGTGGAAAGTGGCATATGATAAGCAGTAAGTGAAAGCTGTTGTTGGTATTTAAGGGAATCATTATTATCACTGTTACTATTTAATGGAATTTAGAACTAAAATTAATGTGAGTCATACTTGTTTTCACTAATACCTCCTGTTTATCTTTTTCTCTTTTAGGTTCTTGTTTGGGTATAAGTGCCTTGTGTACTTACCAACGGTCCTTCTGCTAAGTTCCATTTTTTGGATATTTGTGACTTGGTTCATCTTATTCTTCCCTCATATCCTTCAAGCTTAAATTTAAATGCCTATCTCTTTTTGCCTTTAAAAAATAGTAATGCCATTGTTAGAAATATAGATGTTAGACAAGATCCAGGGAATGCAACTCACATTTGTATTCAGTTAGTGATTTTAGTTGAAGATGTTTAGTGTTGAAAATCTACTCAACTTTGAAAATAATCTCAGAGTACACAATGGAAACAGTAGGTGTCTAGTATTTATTACTCATTGGAAGGAAACAGTAGAAAGAAATATTATTTTATTTGGGTCCATAAAATATTATTGTATTTCATTGAGTTTCTCTTCAAGGTCAGATGGATCTTTTAACTTGGTCAGCGGTTATAGTTATTAATAAATCTTCTGGGTACCAAGGTGGCCTACATGGAAGGATTTGGGGGAAATGTGGCCTCCTCAGCAGTAGTCAATACAGTGTTATTAACCTAGGTGGTGATTCTTAGTCCACAATAAAAATAAGTATACATTGCTACCCAAAACATATGTGAAGCAAACATTTCAGAAAATGGTATTCCTAATATGTGTTTTACTCTGAAATTTTATTTTATCCTATTAGATTTCTTTTTTAAAAACATGCTGGTCACAGCCCACTTAATTCTTTCATGGCCTGCTAATGGATGGCAGCCCATGGTTTACAAACAACAACAACAACAAAACTCACCTATCAAGTAGGTTTATCACTTGAAGAGCAGGGCTCAGACCAAGTCCATCGTAGGGGTGTGCTGTGCTTTTAGTGTTGACCAAAATCTAGTCACCTAGAAGTAGGAACAGGGATTACTTCTTAGTTTATAGCTATTTATAGCTCCCAGTATGAGGGAGGCATTTCCTCCAATTTTCCATCTTCCTACTTCTTTCCAGAATCCCTTTTTCCCTTCCAAGGATTCTAGAAACCCATTATAAACTTGTTTTCCTCACAGGTAGGAGAAGAAGGAAGGTGGTGAATAGAAATGTACCTTTAAGCATATTCCTTTAACTTCTATGTTATTTCTATTTCTGGTAATGGCATTTTAAAAAGAAAGAGTAGTACTTATGGGAGAGATTCATACACTCAAATTTAAGAATATTTTTTCATTTGTAAAGTGAGAGGCATATGAACTCTTAGAGTGTATACATCTACTTTCATTATAGCACGTTTCTACTTTAATGGTGCTTCTTATTTCTGAGCATTATTGCTAATATTTTTCAGATTCCTTTAAATGAATGGTACAGCATACCATGGAGTTCATTTGACTTTATTAATTTAACCTTTGTCTCATAATTACTGATTTGGGGGCAGCTTTTTAAGCACTAACCTTATTACCACCATTTAATGAAAGCTTGGATGATATCATTATGTGATATAAAAATAATTAAATTTACACGTAACCATCAAGTAACAGCACAGAGATCCCAAGGCTGGTAAATTCTAGGGTAATTGACATACTATTGAGAAGAGATGGCTGATTTTGTTTGTTTGTTTACTAACCCATGTGGCATTGTAGTAAACAGTTTTACAATTGTGTTTCTTGATGAATTTTTAAAATTGTGAGCAACTACATTATTTCAAATTTTGCACAAAAAGTACTGTAACTATATACAATTATTTCAGGTTTATAGAATCAATATTAACAACAATGTAATTCCACTGTAGTTTAAAAACTTCAATTGCAGAATTTGGTATGCAGCTGAGTTTAATTTCAAACTGTTCACTGTTTGAAAAGATGCCATTACATTAGAAGAACTGATTTCCGTAGCCAGACAGAATGTTAAGATGTTGGAGTTGACGAGGTGGGATATTTTACTCACATGTTCAGCATAAAAAGCCATTTGATCCAGGCATCCATATGAGCCTGTTACTGGTGGGAGAATGTCAGTCAGTAGGTGGCACACTTCGCTGTCGGATCAGTGTTTTTCAAGCTGAATGGTAAATGCTGGTTGAACTGCCATGGGTATGAACTAAAGCGCTACCCTGTAAAGGCCCATCTGAGTGTTTAAACTAGTTTCGTCTCAGGTGCCAAGTCTGGATTGTGTGGGGGCTTCTGCTTCTACAGCTGCCGTATGGGGAGGGTCTGGGGCACTGTGGAAAGAGGACCATCTTTGGAATCAGCATGAATTTAAGTTTTGGCCCTTTTCCTTATTATGTACCATTGGGCAAGTTATTTAATTTCACTGAGTCTTAGTTTTTCTATAAATTGGGGATAATAGTGGGGTGGCTGCAAGGACTACTGTGCTATGATGTTTGTAAATTGCTGACCATGGTCCCCATTATGTAATTGGAATTCTGTAAATAATACCTATTATTATTATTAACTAGTCTTCTAAATAAAATCTGTGTAGAAGGCTGCATGTTGAAATTAATTTTAAGGGCAGCTCTAGGTTAGCTCCTCAGATGATCAGTTTATTTTGGCTCAGGAACTAATGGTTTTTATGAGACAGTATCAAGTGAAGGAGGTAAGATCATATACTGATGAGTTGGGAAGTAAGATTAAAGACTAAAGATGAAAGATTCTGGCTATAGCTGAGTTAAGTTTAAGAGGTATAAACTCATGTGAAGTCCTGTACTGGGTTTCAGAGAATATGTACAAGCACATGTGAAAATGACATAGCTTCAGGTCAAGTGAACAAGAACCAGGTGCTTTGACTAAAAGCCTGGTGTGGGTAGTGATGCGCTGTCACGGAAGCCAGTGTATTCTCCAATAGGGTTACGAGGCTTTGAGTGTCCAAGCAAAGGACAGCAGCAATCTCACTGTCCTCTGCACTGGTCAGCACACACCTGAAGTGTGTTTGTTCTGTTTTCAATTCTGTTCTTTTAAAAGAGACAAGGGAGTCAGGAGCATAAACAGAGGAACTTGACCAGGAACTATGTTTTGTAAGGAACAGTGTTTTATGGGAAGTCTATCATTTGGAAGCCAGTGCCTTGTGTAGAATGGGCACTCACTGAGCATGATTTACTGAGCATGAGGAATAGGCTTCTGTAGGGTAGATCTCTAGTGTAGAGCTGAAGTATCTAAAGAATTCTTAAGGAAATAAAGTCCAGTTAGTCCAAGTTGAGAAACTTATTGACTGCAGGAGTCACAAGCTAACTGGAAAGGTTGAGATGTCTATAAATAACTATAATTTGAGGTATAAGTACCATAGAATAAGCATTCTTAGATTCAGATAAGAGGGAGAAGCCTCTGTAGGGAATGGCCTACAAAGGGAAGGGGATGTAAGTTAGGTCTGGAGGGCGTTTAGAACCTGGACAAGCTAAAAGTGTGGTTTTGGGGAAGGGGGCGGTGGTGGAGATGGGGGAGCATTTGAGGTCAGTGAAGCACACAAAGCAAGGGCATGGAAGCAAGGAATGTTTGGCTTTTATGTGAGGAGATAGAGTGCAATTCACTTGCTTAGAGGGAGAGGAGTTGTAAGTTATTCAGAGCAGAAATTCAGTTAGTTTAATAAGAGGGATCATCATATGATTCATTGGTGTGTTTTTGGGAATGTGTCATATATGTTGATCATGGTTTTCTGGGGCGGGGGGAGCAGAAGGATGTGATTCTTTAACAAAAGATCTGTCCTGTGTACTTTTAAATAGTGTTCTTAATTAATTCTAAGTAAGCATATTTGTTAAAATTCAATTTCACACAATTTTCTGTACCCTATCTCTTTCTTAAAGCCAGGCCTATCTGCAGATTAACTAGTAAACTAAACCAATAAGATTCGTTCCTTCCTACCTGAACCAGATGTGGTTGTGCTGGTTTCTGTGAGTTACAGCAGAGTGATTCTGCTGTTTTGGGGTAAGGTTTGTGGTTCTTGCCTCTAACAAGCTCCCAGGTAAAGCCATTGCTGTGGGTCCATGGCTCACAATTTGAGCAGCAAGTGTTTAAGAGTCTTATTTTATGGCCACCTTTTCTACTCTGAAGTTTGGCACCAGACATCTTGGCAACACCCTGGAAGGCAAATACAGTTACTGTGTCAATAATGATTTAAATTGAGCAAGGACACTGGTTTATTACTGGCGTATTGGTTGATTACTGCACAAAATTTTACTGGAGCAAAATTTTAATTTTTATACAAAGATTTTGTAGTGAGGACTGTTCATTTATACTTGAAACAATTTTTATCTCAGTTTATATCATGTGCCTTTCCCAAATAATATTTGACTTATAATCACTTTGCAGGGAGAGCAGTTTCTTTTGTTTCTAAATTAACTCAGCCTAAATCAGTTATGACTAGGTATTAAACTTTGCAGTAGGAAATTTTTGCAAGCATTTAATATATAAAAAAATAGTTTTAGTTGAAATCTCTGAACCAAGTGGCTTTTTTCTTTGAATGATTTGGTTAGAATGATCAGAAAATATTTTTCTGGATGCTCTCAGGAGAGCCACATTATACCATTAGAGATTAATTTATTTGAATCTTGAATGTTTTTCATTCTTCAGGATGCTCTTCATATATTGCAACTCTTCCTATCAATATTTCATGTGGGTTTCAACTATTTGACGAGGGATTAATTTGTCAACCATGACCAAATTCCCATAGGATTAGAACATAGGATGGGGCCAGCTATGGGGGCAGGATGTGTTACATAAAGGAAGGTGAGGATAGAATGCAGAGAAGAGAGATTCTTAGGCACCAACGATGAAATTTGCTTGTGTCATAATTATGGGAGGTCCGATATGTTCCTTAACTTGGCTTTAACATCTGGCAGGCACTCCTTTCTATTTTGTTTTTATTTTCAGCATAATAGGCTTCCTCTATTTTTTCTATAAGACTTGGGCAACGGATCCAGGCTTCACTAAGGCTTCTGAAGAAGAAAGGAAAACGGTGAACTTTCTTTGTAATGTTACTGATTTTAAAATAGGAGGGTGAACTTCATAGCCATGTTGGTTTCTGTCATGACTGTCTAGTGCCTGGCACCTAATAATATTAAATGTGGAATGTATGAATCAGCAAAATAATATCTCTCTACTGTCATACTTTTTCATTTGTTTATATGAAAATTAAAAAAATATATTTTTAATTTCTTTAAAGTAATACCTCACCAAGACTTTTTCAGATGTAATTTCTGTTGGCAGATATGGTCTGCTTTTTTATAGTAACGCTTAGATTATGATCATATAATTAAAGTCCCTCATTTAATGCATGGAGTAGGCAGGAGCTGGCGGGGGGCAGGAGGGTCCTCCTTATTGACTAAGATATGAAGTTGTCAGATGACATGGCATGTCTTCCATTGCCTGTGAATGTTTAGAAATTGGGGAGAGTCATCTTTGTTACCTAAACCCTGTGTTCCTCAAAGACTGAGCTCTTGCTGTTGAATGCTGGTAGTTTTTGTTTCTTTTTAGGAGTGTCTGTGTTTATTTTTCTCCAACAGATTATAACTGGGAGGTCATTGCCATTGATGGAGAGAAGGGGTATAATTTTTGTGCATTCTAATTTATTGGCTGTGGTTGAAAATGCAGCCTTGAAAAAAATTACATTATTTCAGGCACAGAATGATGTGTTGGCAAATCTTCCAAATTGCTCTGCTAGCTACCTCAGTTTGGGGAGAGAGCTGTGATTATGGTATATGACCATGCATTATACATTCCCTAGTAAATGCAAATGTAAGGTCAAACTGCATATCTTTCAGAATATCATCACCCTTGCAGAGACTGGCTGTCTGGACTTCAGGACATTTTGTACATCGTGTCTTGTGAGTGAGCCTTTTCTTCATAATGTTTTCCCATAGTAAAAGCAAATTCTTGGTTACATTGCTCATGTAAACATTTATCAAATCTTTGCGGTATATTTCTACACCTTTGTTTCTACCAGGTTCTAATTTTGCATTACTGTCAGGACAATTTTCTGCCTTGAACATATAGGGAATGATGTTTATGATCTCTTGACGTTGCCTATGATTAAAAATCTCTTTGTATGTTTTGTTTGCTTTTTCCTGCCACGAAGCATATGTTAAAACTAACTTGGAGCCAGAGGTTCATGGTGACCCAAGAACCACTTAGTGAAACTTCTCATTTTGCAGTTGAGGTATTATAGCCTAAACGGAGAATTAACTTTCTCCAAATTATTGGCAGAGCCAGAAATGTACCTCATTTTACCTTCTCCTCAGTCCAGTGCCCACTGTGCTGTATGGTACTGCCTCATCCCATTAGTCAGTGCTGGTAGCCCTGGAATTCAGGCCCCCTTTAGTGATGGCTTTGACAAAATGGACATGTAGTCGTAAATATTACAAAGGCATTCCAGAGCCTTTCTGTGAATTGATGGTCTGATATTTAGGATGATTTGTGCCACTGTCTTTATGATTTAGGAATAAGATTTTGTTTGTGATTTGTTACCAGTTTGAGAGACTGATTTTTGCTTGGTCCTCTCTTAATTGCCCACTTAGGTAAGGAAGCCACTAAGGTCACTCCATTGCCCTGTGTGCAAATCCTGTGTGGCTCGATACGACCAACACTGCCTGTGGACTGGACGGTGCATAGGTGAAAATTTTTCAATTACCACATAAAGTTAAGCTTATATTTAGTTATGTGTGTGACTCATAGAAAAAGTAGAAGGGAATCCATTTTGTAGCTCTTGCTTGTCAGAGAATCATCTCTAACTGCGGAACAATTGGTCGCCATGATACACACTGACCACCAGGGGGCAGATGCTCAATGCAGGAGCTGCCCCCTGGTGGTCAGTGCGCTTCCACAGGGGGAGTGCTGCTCAGCCAGAAGCCGGCTCATGGCTGCCAGCCCAGCAGCAGTGCCTCTGTGGCAGTGCTAAGGATGTCTGCAGGGAGTGGGCCTAAGCCTTCAGTTGGACATCCCCTGAGGGCTCCCAGGCTGCCAGAGGGATGACTGACTGCCAGCTTAGGCCCAATCCCCCAGGGGACGAGCCTAAGCTGGCAGGTGGACATCCCGCGAGAGCTCCTGGACTGCAAGAGGGTGCAGGCCAAGCTGAGGGTATACCTCCCAACTCCTGAGTGCATGAATTTTCATGCACCAGGCCTCTAGTATCATTTTATAGAATTTTAGCATTTGTAATGCACTTTCATATACTGTATTCTATTTGATCATCAAACTCCACTCCTATGAGGTTGGTATTATTACCTCCATTTTAGTGTTGAAAAATATAAAAGGTAAAAAATTATTTGCCTGAAGTCATTTTAGTAGTATCAGTTTTCTCCTCCAAATACCATGTTCTTTCCATAGTTTGTGTCTTGTCTCTCTTGTTCACCTTCTCCACCTGCCTTCTTAAAGGCTCAGGTAAGAGCTAGAACCAGAGATGGCGGAGATCTGGGATTGCCTTCCACCCAAGGAACATTCGTTTTCCTGATCTGCAGCCCTGGGTTTCCTCTGAGCCATCACAGTAAAAGCCAGGGGTTTATTATGAGGAACTGTGGTCATGGGTTTTTAGGAGAAGATATGCTTCCATGATCTTGATAAACAAAAGGCTGCCTCAGCTCACTCAGGTTTCCTTGGTGCATTTTGATGCTCTTTACTTTTCCTAGAGAACAAGTAAGAGATAATTTCTGGGATCCCAAACTTCATGGACCCATCCCACCTTAAAGATGAGATGGTTGGCATTATAACAGGCAGCTTTGAATGGCAGTGGGAAGACAGTAGTAATGAGTCCATATATTTTTATCAGATTGCATTTAACATGGTATTTTCACATGCATCATCCTCTGATTACTTTGGGCCTGTGAAGTAGAAGATAGTATCCCTACCTCCTTCCCCCCAAAAGGATATTATGCCCATATTAGAAGTAAGAACACTGGATTAAGGAGGTTGAATATTGTACCTATAGTCATGCAACTAGTCATTAATAAACCTAGGTCTCATTCCAATGGGTGTTGCTCATGCTGGGCTTTGCTGCCTGTGGAGAAGATGGGAATTGATGGTACCTCAGGAACTTTTGTGTCATTAGCATAAAAAATGCCCCCATCTCCAACATCAGAGGGCAGCACATAGAAGAGTGGAGCTTGGTTGCATGGCAGCCTCACCCCCTCTTTGCGTCTATACTAGTAAGCCTATATTGGGCTGCAGGTTGCCCCTCTTTTGCTATGTCCAGTCTCTTGCAACATATCTATTTAGTGCTGCTCCTCAGATTCATTTTCTCTGTTCCCTGATCAAGTCAGTCCTTGATGTCCAGAAGTTATACCTGTATAAGCTTATCACATGGAAGAAAGGAAGAGACAGGGTATGATTTCCCCCAATTCCTGCCTACTTCTCCCTCCAGCACAGTATAGGCCAGTGATGGCGAACCTTTTGAGCTCGGCGTGTCAGCATTTAGAAAAACCCTAACTTAACTCTGGTGCCGTGTCACATATAGAAATTTTTTGATATTTTCAACCACAGTAAAACAAAGATTTATATTTTTGATATTTATTTTATATATTTAAATGCCATTTAACAAAGAAAAATCAACCAAAAAAATGAGTTCGCGTGTCACCTCTGACACGCGTGTCATAGGTTCGCCATCACTGGTATAGGCCATCCTAGAGCTGTATATGTTTAGTAAACTTTGTTGTATTAAAAACAAAAACAAAAAACCTCTTTTAAGTAGTGAATAAATATTAGTTCAGTTAACATGGACAATTGACCATGACATGTTAGAGTGTTTGGTTTTGGTTTAATGGTACTTAAAAGCACAGCAACAGCTTATTTCTTTACTTTTGTGAAGGCTATGGACAGGAAGTGGTTAATAGGCTCTTGGTCTGGAACATAATTGTACGAAAATATTAAATATGTTGATTTTCTTTTTTATGTAGGTTTCGGCAACCATCGCTATTACATATTCTTCTTATTTTTCCTTTCCGTTGTGTGTAACTGGATTATATATGAATCTTTCATGTGTAAGTATAAATTTTTCTTACAGCAAGCTCATGTACCCACATCTACATACACTTTTCCTTGTGAACTCTTATATATCACATTTGGGCTAGGTGACTATAAACTATACCCTAATAAAAACTAAACGGATGTTGGTACGATTCTTGGCATTGGGAAGCTGCAGGAAATGCTACGAGAGGTTAGTTGTCAATACCTTTGAAAAGATTTTACTCTAAAATGATCTTGATAAATTAGAAAAGTGGTAAAAAATACAAATTTATTTAAGGCAAGTGCAGATTTCTCACCCAGTGAAAGGAGGAAAAATCAGCTGCTCAGGTACAAAAGCAAGTGGAGTGGTAAGTAGATAAAAGGAGGCAGGGGGAGATTGGAGGAAGACAGGTTGGGGGACTTGGAAGGTTGTCACATTGGAACAAAACTCAAAGCTCATTTCCTTGATAAATCTCAGGTCACAACTTATAACTGTACCAATCATTGAAAGGTTGGAAATAATAACTTGGAAGAAAATATTAGATCACTTATTCTGCATTCCTGAGCAAGGAAAATGACTTTTTAGTAGCAGTGTAAAGGCCATCTCTGGGCATCTCATGTAGGGAGTGACAGCCAGCTGTTCCAAGGTGATCAACAAAGAATAGCTTTTAAGTTGTAGCAAGAAGGATTTTGGTAGCTCCTAAGAATGCATGACTGCTTTTCAAACCTTGGAATAGGTTACCTTACTGGAAAAACCTGTAGTGCTTGTGATTTATTTTGACTTTGTTTGTTATTGTAGTTTATTTTGACTCTGTTATGTATTTATTGTGAAAACTTTGGGAGAGTTTGGCTCTAGAGCTTCTATTTCCATCCCCCCTCCTGTTGAGCATATATTTATGCTCAAGTTTTGTCTTTTGCCAGTAAAATACTAATTTGTTGCTTGAGCTAAAATCTGGAACGATTCAGGAAGACATTAGGAAAGTTTTTTCCTACCTTTTTTTCTTTTTCCTTTATCATCCCATGCTCCACCCCTCCCTAAGTCCTCCCTGCCCTCCTGGTTTTCTTTAGTTAAAATTTTTAGTTTTTGAAAGATAGTTGCTTCTACACTGTCCCCCAGCCTCCCAGCTCCCCTCTCCAGAAACATTCAGTATTACAAGTTTTGTTTGGTCTGGGGTTTCATTTTTAGAGGTTGCTAATATCTATGTGAAATGGTTTGTTTCTTGCCCTGCTATAGGCATGGAGAGGACTTCAATTACCTTGCCAGCCCCTTTCCCACCTGACATCACTTGGGAATGCTTTTGTGGCTCAATATAACTGTCACCATCTCAAATGGGTCTAATAGTCAGAAGATTGTGATCCCTGATCTCAGTTCTTGCCAAAGGCCATCAGGGATCCTGCGCATTGGAATTTGAAACTTCTTAGATTATGTCCTGTGGTGTAGAAAATAAAAGATTTTTTCAGTGCTTCTTTCTGTTGAAAGGGCTGCCCTTTGAAGGCCTGACATTAAAGCATGTTCCTGGAAAACCTTTTTAAGCTGGCCCATGGACCAACTTGTGCCTTGGACTTGATCCTAGGGAAAAGGAGCCAGATTTTACACCACTCTTGTCTCTCCCCCTTCTCTCTCCACTAAAAATAGTCCCCTTTGTTTGGTGTGTCTGTCCAGCATAAGACTGTATTGATAAGGACAGAAGTGATTTTCCATTACATTCATTCTTTCCAAGTTGTTTTCTTATGACATGCATTAGTTCTTCCCTCCTCTTTGTCTGTATCCTCTGGCTCTGAACGAATTTGTATATAATGTTTTGTTTCTTAGGAACAGTCTCACCTTTACATTCACTTACAACTAGCTGAACATATCTGGTTACTTTTTATCCCATTTATATTTTGACAGTTTTTTTTTTTTTTACAATGAATGAGGACATTGTATCTTTTATCATTTCACATACAGGAAAAATGAACTTAAAAAAAAAAGTGCTCCATTTTTCTAATGCGTCCTCCCTGTCTTCCCACCTTTTTTGTTTACCATTAACACTCCTGTTGCTGTGCACCCTCTCTGTGTGATCCAGTTGCAGCTCCTTTTGGCTCTGTACAGGCACCATCCATTTCATCTTGTGAGGTCTGTTTTCAGGGTGGACAATAAGTAACAACGTGTCTGCATTGTACAAGTTACAGGGAGAAAGATCTTAGATTATTGCTAGAAAGAACATTCTAAGTATCCGAGCGATCTAAAGATGAAAACAATTGACTTGGAACCGCAATAGGAGTTCCCTCTCATTAGCCAGTGAATGTGTTAGTACATATTAAAGTGTTATATTGCATATCAGATAATGTACATGGCCACTTACAGTATATCTTTTATATTAAATCTGAAATCAGTTCTATGGAAACTTCAGTTTGAGGTCATGCTGTGTTATCGAAATAATTCCCAGAGGAGAGCAGTGGAAGACCATAAGCTGAAAGAAAGTCAATACTCTTCCTACTCAGCTGTCTTTGCTGCCTGCTGGTGGAAATTACATTCTCTTATGTCATACCAGGTGCATGGGATGCTTCTTTCTGTGTCCCAATGAGAAGCTCTGAAGAGTGTAATTTGCCTTGTTACCTTGATTATTGCTCTGTGATGATTGCTGTTAGAATGCTTCTGGCATATACCCATGAAAGATAGCTGGGACTTAAATGATACAAAAAAATATATAGATATTTGGGACAAAAATGGACAGTCGGTTGATAGTGAAGTCATGGACTCATATATCCTTCCTGTCCCAGGAGCTCTTAAGTATTGCTTTGGGAAATTGCCTAAAACTGCTGATCAAATTGTCAGAGGCATTTATGAAACCTCAGGGTACAAATCTACAGATTTCTCATTTCAAAAATAGTTTGCCCTTTATTAACAGTCATGGTGCCTGTAAAAGTCATTGGCTTTATATAACCTTAAAGGTCTGTTCCCTTGTTTCTCCTGCTTCCTACCTACATTCACCTCACTACTGTCTTAGCTATATGGGTTAGGGGTCAGTTTTCTGAAGACCATAGTGAAGTCCTCTTTTAATTGGCATATAAATAAATTCTCCTGGGGGAGAAACTGAGCTGTGATCATAGGAATCTTACTCTCTTTCTGTACTTTTCTTGGGGCATCTTTCTCATGCATTTCCTCACCTGGCCTTTTTCCCTCTGCAGGATAAATTACGGTGCCAATGCAGAAGTATGTTCGGAAACTGCATGCTCTTAGCTTGTGTTCCAGTGGTATCTAGGTGCTTACAGGATTTCTTGTGCCCACAACAATGGCCTGTTGATCAGAACCCTTAATAAGAGTTTATATTTAGTTCTGTGATGGCCCATATCTTGCTATAACATGGATAAGATAGAGAATTTTCTAAGACAAATATTTATTAAACTAGAGGCCTGGTGCATGAAATTTAGCCCCTGTGGGATCGAGCCTAAACCGGCAGTCTGACAGTCCTCTCACAATCTGGGACTGCTGGCTCCCAACTGCTCACCTGCCTGCCTGCCTGCCTGATTGCCCCTAACTACTTCTGTCTGCCAGCCTGATCACCCCCTAACCACTCCCTTGCCAGCCTGATTGATGCCTAACTGCTCCCCTGCTGGCCCGATCACCCCCAACTGCCCTCCCCTGCCAGCCTGGTCGCCGCTAACTACCCTCCCCTGCCAGCCTGGTTGCCCCTAACTGTTCTCCCCTGCAGGCCTGGTCCCCCCCCCCGCCAAACTGCCTTCCCCTGCTGGCCTGATCTTCCACAGCTGTCCTCCCCTGCCGGCCATCTTGTGGCTATGGGCGCCACCATCTTTGAGGGTGTGGCAGCAATTAGCATATTCCCTCCTTATTGGCTGTGGGCGCTGCCATATTTGCAACAGTGTGAGGGTCAATTAGCGTATTCCCTCTTTATTAGATAGGATATAATCATTCCTGAGTTCTTGAACAATTAACTTCTCTGGCCAGTGCATTTTATGCTGAATATGCTGATCTTAATGATGATTTCATGGACCTTTTTTGGTTTAATTTCTTCACTGCTGACTACCAATGCATTGTTATCATAGCCATAATTAACAGTGAGGTACCGTTTTTCATCTGTGTTAGAAGAGCTGGCATTTGGAAGATAAAATCTTGAAGTCAGGTTCTGATCTGGGCCATTATGTCTTCCTTTCTTTTTTCCCTAAAAAAACTTCAGTGATTTTTAATCTTCCTGCATAATGATCAGCAATTTATTGTATTTTTAAATAATGGGTTCCTTTTTGTGAATTCACAGATTGGTCAAATCATTGTGCCACAACATTCAGAGAAGATGGACTATGGACCTACCTCAATCAGATTGTGGCTTGTTCCCCTTGGGTTTTATATATCTTCCTGCTGGCAACTTTCCATTTCTCATGGTCATCATTTTTATTAGTAAATCAACTCTTTCAGGTATTTATTTCTCTTCTTATAATGCCTTTGGGTAATATTTCCAATAACCTGTATTAGGGTAGAAAGACTTTAATTTCAAATCAGAAGACTTCGTTTCTAGTGACTGTCACGTTCTCTGTGGGTGTAGGCATGTTATTTGACTCCTGAATTTCAGTTTCCTTGTCTGTGAAATGGGGATAATAATGCCTGTCTCCTCTCACAGCAGGGTTTAAAGTTAGAATGATAAATTGTTAAGTGTTGGCCCTAGGAATTATCTAACCTATTATTTTACAGAGGTACAGAGGTGAATTGAATTGTTCAAGGTCATCCAATGAGTAGGAAAATCTGAACGGGAAACTTAGGTCTTTTGACAGTCCCATTTAAGGGCTTTTTCCATCATGCAGTTAAAATATATGTTGTGTGAAAGCATGGTATAAACCGTGAAGCATGCAAGTGTGAGGCGATTATTCTCCCTCACTTTTCCAAGCCTGTTTGTTATCATTATTATGCAGTGCTTAAGTGGATAGAAGTGGAGAAGAAATGAAATACACACCACTAACCAGTGGACATGGTAATTGCACTTCCAGAGAAGGTCATGGCCATTAGAAAGTCCAGGTTCCAGGGCAGTAGTCATCTTCAGCTTTCTATGGCGTTTCTATCCCTTCCCTGCTGCCTGTCTTCCCCTGAGCAAAACCTGGTTCTCGTTGTTATGGCTGCCTGTATGGAATGGACAGCCATGATCAGTCTGTGCCTCTGCGCCATTTACGGTAAGACTCAAGATAATTAGAGCATTATTCAATGAAAGCAAAATACATTCCACTTTTATGGGGAAGGAATCAATTCTACAATAATAATAATAAAATTTTAAAAGGGAAAATTGCTAAGGAAAGGAATTAAGCTAATAATACTGACTGAACTGAAGTTTCTGAACATTCATCTTAAATTCCTATCCCTCTGATATCTACAGACTCGGGCGCTAAGAATGGATATCAGCATCCGCGATTATTAGCAGTAATTACTGTCATTTATAATACCTAATATTTATACTTGCTTCACATATTCCAAAGCACTTTCCCATCTGTTTCCTTACAAACATTTGAGATGCAGACTGTGCCAAAGTAGTATCTTCTCCATTATATGGATGAGCAAACTAAACCTAAAGATGCTGAATGCCTTGCTTGTGGCCATAGGGCCAGCAAGAGGAGTTAGATGTAGAACCTAAGACTTGAGGCATCAATTCTAATTTTCTTCCTCCTTTTCTGGACTCTTAGAATAAGTACAAGTACGTGGGACTATAATATTCTTAAATTTATAAACAAAAAAAGGTTAATATATTTGTGTATATTTTCTAAGGCAGGAAAATGGACTCAATGCTTTGGATAGTTTTCAGGTATAGGAATTCAGAGCAAAGTTTTCTTAATAAACAAAACAACTCAGTTATTCGAAGCCTTTCAGTTCCTGAGGGCTCTGGTGAGTTATGGTTTTGACTGTGGCCAGTCATACTGAGACTGTCGACTGCTGGTTAGAACCATGGGCTCTTTCTCACACTGACCGAGGTGTCAGTCCCAGTTCTGCCACTTTCTAAGCTGTGGGGCCTTGGACCAGTTGCTTCACCCCTGTAAGCCTCTGCACTAGGTATTTTAAATATATTATCTCAAACCCTTAAACAATCTAATGAAGATGATAATCTCTGTTTTAAAGATAAGGAACTTGATGTTTGGGTTTTTTGGGGGGATTAAATGAGATAACTCAGTAAATAGTAGTATTTTTGAAAATATATATTTTTAATAATTTCAGAAAGGAAAGAAGAGAGATAGAAACACCAATTATGAGAGAGAATCATTGATAGGCTGCCTCCTGCATACACCCCCAGCGGGGATTGAGCCCACAACCTAGACATGTGCCCTGACTGTGAATCAAACAGTGACCTCCTGGTTCATAGATTGATGCTCAACTACTGAGCCACACCCGCTGGGCAATAGTAGTGTTTTTAATGACATGGGAGTTTTCAAGTTACCTTAATTCTTACCTCTCCCCAAATATATGGATTTAAATATTCTTTACTTAAGATTATTAACTTTTTCACTTGGCTATTTTCAAAGAGATACTAAGAAGAATATGCAAGTCGAAATAATTGCATTGATACGGACCTTATTTTATTTATCTAAAAGTTGCATGCTGAATTTATTGAGAATCTAAACATGGCCATAAGCCATGGCTTGAAGTAATTACTAAAGCAGTTATTTCATGACTCTCATTAAGTCAATACACTGTGCTTTCCTGAAGGTTAATAAAATAAGACAATAAAAAAAAGCCCAGCTACTAGATTTACATAGGAGAGTTTACTTAGAGCTGCTGAATCTTTGCCTTCACCTTAATCCTTGGTTAGAAGTGTAGGTGATACTGTTGTTGTTTTTTGGGGAGGGGGGGTGGTATTGCATGTTTTCCAGTTTCCCATGATGCACTGCTAAGAGTGATGGAGCCCTGATGTGGTATTTTTCATGTACCTCCCAACCTTTTTCAGATTGCTTTTCTGGGCCTGACCTCCCATGAGAGAACCAGCCTGCTGAAGCAGAGCAGGCATATGAAGCAGCCATTGTCCCTCAGGAGGACACCATACAAGTAAGTGAGATCTATTCTTTCCACTGAGTCCTAAGGAAGATGCTAGTCTAGCCATTGGTTGCCCAATCCAGTGTCACCACCCTTGGCCATGCTGCTGTCCTCTGACTTGCTATCTGGTAGAGTTGACCCTCTTTTTTCTTGGAAGCCTCAGTGACAGGAGATGAGTGGTAAGGTCATGAGCCCCAAGGTGGTAAGAATTTGGGATTTAGTCTATTGGACTCAGCACAAATAATAACTGACTGTGAAGTTTTGCCAAGATGGGGAATCTCTGCAGTCAAGCCACATGGTCACAAGGTTGCATATTGCTGGCATGAAGTCAATGTGAGATAATTAAGCATGTGGCTGAGAAAGGCAGCCATAAGGCTGTCTGTACAAAGCGTTAGATTGTGAACTTTGCCAAGATTTTCAACCTGGCTTTCTATCACCAGTAATTATTTCAGCCCTATGTTTAAGGTGCCCACCTGTGTCAGGGAGAAGCCAGCTTTTGAGGTTGGGGTATGTTCTTCCTAGAGTGTTGGTTGTATAAAACCTGTCCTCAGTTGAAAATGAGAATGTTTGTATAGGAAGGTCGTCATCTTAAGATATGAAGGATCAGGCTTTGAAGCTTATCTCCCTGTCACATGTATAGGGATCTTGGAGGCTGGGAATGCTGTGGAGGTGACCCAGAGTCCTCCAGGGATTTGAGCGCTCACTGCATATCTCATGAGCAGTCTATTTTAAAGCACATTGGTGGTACAAGATGAAACTGTTAGGCTGTTAGACAAGGAAATCAGAGCCTGGGATGTGACTCTGATGTGTATTTAAAGAGGAAAGAAAATGACTTTATTGGGAAGAGGTGGCTAAAGTGATAGAGAGCGGAGAACGGTGTTAAGCTGGTGATGATTGTTTCAGACTGGCAGTGATATTAATAAAGTCCCTTTCTTAGTGGTTTAACCAGAGGGATAAATACTAAAGTATGGAAGCCTTTGTGGTAGAGGTGGAATTTTCAGCTGAGCCTTGAAAGTTGTGGGGCGAGCATGATGGAGATGGAAGGAAGGGCTATGACTATATCAGAGTTTTGGAGGACTAGACAATCTCCAGGATGTAAAGTGAACTGGGAAGAATTGAGATGGGCATCATTTAGAGAGCTATATAGGTTTAGAAAAAACCCATCTTGTTGATTGTTTTTTTTTTTCTGGGCTTTGAGATAATCCAAGTGAATTAGGGCAGTGGGAAGGAAAGAAAGAAACTTACTGATGGCAGTGACCATTCCAGTGAGTGGGAGACCCAAAATGAAGCTATTTGGTTGCTGGGCAGAAGCCAGGAACTCTCGAAATTAGGAATTCAGTTCCAGAACTGGAACTAGGCTTCTGTTTTAAGGTCCCATAAACCCAGTAACTGATTCACTTCTGGATTCCTGTAGGAGCTCCAAAGGACATTATACATTGTACAATCTCAGTGAATGTTTATGGTGTGAATGAATGAACGTTTGTCAAGAGCTACACAGGAAATGTAGTAAGACATGTTCTCTTCCTTTCTTGGCAGCCTTGGGTTCACCCAGAATCTTGCAGATTTCTTTCAGTGTGGCTGCTTTGGCTTGGTGAAGCCCTATGCAGTAGATTGGACGTCACAATACACCATGGTCTTTCACCCAGCCAAGGAGAAAGTTCTTCGCTCAGTATGAAGCAAAGCAGCCCAAAGCTCTCACTCTGATTTGTTTGTGTTTATGTTCACGCCCTGTGGTGTAAAAGTGAAGATTTAGAGTTCACCTAAGCCCAGAGGAACACAGGTGGTTTTTAAAGCCATTTGGTGAAAACAGAAGTTGTCGATAAAGGCATTATACTTTTTTTAGAGTTAGCAAGAGCAGTCTTGGCAGACATCTAAAAAAAAACAAAACTTTTATATTTTTTACAAATGCAAGTTACTTTTGGGGGGGATAATATTCACTAATTATGGATAAAATGTGTTATTTTCAGATACTTTATTGGCTGTTTCAAAATAGTCTGTTCTTTAAACTTGTAATTTTTGATAAATTATTTGTCTTTGTTTTATCTATAAATATGTAAAAATATTTAAATAGATATACTGTTTTGCTTTCACACTTAATAAAAAAATTTTTTGTAGTTCTTTTGTAGTTTCTGACACTTAACATTTCTCAAATCTTAAATTGAGGAAAGGTACGTATAAAACAAACTGATTCATGATTCTAGTCATGAGTTGAGATCACTGTTAACACCAATAAGCAAGATTTAATTTAGTTTTCCATCTTACTTAGAAAATTGAACATAAGAAGTCTTAAAGATGAATTATTATTTTCACTAAGTAACCTGAAAATATTAGACTGGTGTGATTATAATTGCTAATTTCCCTTGTCCTGGAGGAAATACTAACTGACTTTAATTCTTGGTATTGTATATTATACACCCTTGGATATGTCAGTTTCCTGCTGAAAACCCTTCCATAGGTTCCCATTGCTCTTAGGGTAAAAGCTAAAATCCTCATGTAACTTCTGAGGCTCTGAATAAACAACAGAACATTATTTTGTTTACCGTACTCACTCTGCACCAAGCTTTGTACTCTAACCAGATTTGTTCTTTCTCCTACAGAGCCTTTGCAGGTAAGGAAATGAAAATCTAAAGAAGTTGTATCTTCTCCAAGGTTACATAGATACTAAGTGGGATGACCACTCTAGAGACCCAGTCACTTAGAATACTGCCTGACACATACGTGTTCAATAACTATTTGAGTTAATCTGTGGACTAGCTTGTTGAATGAATTGAAGGGTTTTAAGCAGGACATGATGTGATCAAGAGTTGTATTTGAAGACTGATTCTCAACTTACCTTTTACCCCAAGAGCAATGGGAACCTATGGAAGGATTTTTTTTTTCAAGTTATAGCTTCTCTTCCTCTCTTATCAACCACTGCCAGGTAAGTCTTCTCAACTTGTGGTCCATAGACAGTTTACATCAGAATCAGGCTGGGCACAGGTCGGGGTGTGGCATCCAGGATCAAGTGTTCAGAGTTTAAATTCCTCATCTCAGACCTTCCAAATTACTGTCTGAGAAGTGAATTCTGGAATCCATATTTTCTCAAAGTTCCTCGGTGGTTCTTACGCGCACATGCTGTAGTTTGAGAACTATTTTTAATTAAGGAATCTTACTTTCCACCATTCTATTTTGGCTTTTCCCTCAAGTACACAGTGTGAAAGTTTAAAAAAAAAAAAGGTATGAGAATCAGTGTTTTATAGTTAGACACCTTGGTTCGACTCCTGACACCTTGGTTTGACTCCTGGATCTACTAGTTACAAGCTACTTGTACTCTGGGCAAATGACTTAATATCCTCGTGCCTCAGTATCTTCATTTGTATTATGTGGATACTAATAGCATATACCTCCAAATGTTGTTAAGAGGATTAAATGTGTTAATACATGTAAAGTGGTTAGAATTATAACAGGCACATAGTAAATGATCAATAAATGCTGGCTATTTAGAAATCTTTGGGAAATAGACTAGAGAGAGAGAGAGAGAGAGAGAGAGAGAGAGAGAGAGACACTAACTAGTGTTAGTGGTAGGAAAATGCACCAAATTCACCCTTCTGTCCTCTGTGTTGCCTGTTCTGGGGCCAGAATTCTGAAAACTATCTCCTTGCCAGCTGACTTTCTATTAAATTCTGACAGTAAACTGGAAGAAAGAGGGAAAGAAAGGAGTTATTCCATTGTACTTGCTGGCTATTCCTCTCAGTGTTGTTTGAACAATGGCCCTTCACCCTGACAGTGACAGCTGAAATGGCCCTTCACCCTGACAGTGACAGCTGAAAATCAGTGTCTAGCTTACCCACCCCCCCCCCCCGGCCCTCCCCAAAGCAGTCCCATTATACCCCTTAGAAGCACCAGCAGTAACCAGGCAGGGCTCTCTCCTCAGAGGTCTGACTTAGTCCCTGGGAGACTTCTCCTTGAGGCATCCAAACTAGGATTCCTCCACCTATTTTCTGTCTCCCCACCCCAGAGGTGGTAGACGCTTCCTGCAGTTACCTCTGTGTTAGGTCAGTGTGTTCCTCCTTACATTTTCAAAAATATTAACTGCTGTTTAGCCAATTCCCTCTATTATTTTATTTCTCTTAAAAAAACAACAACACACAACTGGTGTGGTTTCTGTTTTTCTGACTGGACCCAGACTGATAAAGTATGTAGAGATAAGCTTTTAATAATGGTCCAGGCTAGAAGTATTGAAGGCACAGAAGCAATCCGGCAGGCCCAGATTACTGAGTGAATGTGGGGGAGAGGGAGAGGAATCACAGGTGACTTTGAGGTGTTGAACCCAGTGAATGAGAAGATGGCAGTGCTATTCTAAGAAAAGGAAAACAGGCGGAGAGACTAGGGGGTGAGTTTGGTGGTTGGTGCCTGCTGTTTGAGATACTTGCAGGCTATCCAGTGGAAAAGTCTAGAAGGCAGCCAGAAAGAGGCCAGTATCACCTGCACAGATGATGAGATTGTTACGAGGGAGAAGGAAAAAAATGGGATGAGAATGAAAAAGAGAGCTGCCCTCCTGAAATGAGAACATCAATTTGAAAAAGAGACCAAAGGTGACAGCGCAAACAAACAAACAAAAAAAAGTGTGAGAAAGAGGAGAAGGGCAGGAATGTGACCTTGTGGAGGAATATGGATTTGGAGAACTGGGGGAGGAAGAAAGGACTGGGAGGAGGTTGGGTAAGAGGATAATCAAGAGAGTACAGCGTCATGGAATTCAAGAAGAATTAATTTCAAAGAGGAAACAGTCAGTGGTCAGGAATGAAGGAGAGTTGAGAAAAACAACTGAAGAAAGGCCAGAGAATTTATGATTAGAAGGTGGGGTGGGGTGGGGAGATGCTAAGATGCTAAGAACTAAGTGGACTCTGAAAGGAGAGGAGAAGGCCATAGCTTGGAGGTGAATAGGAAGGTTTTGTTTTAATTTTTTTAAAAGCTAAGAAAACTCATATTATTTGGGGCCTGAAGAATGCGACTGTTAGATTATTTTGCCCTAACTTCATTCCTTTTCCCAAATGTCTGTATAGCCACATCAGAAATAGCACATTTGAATCAGTTTCACAAATATTGGGCAAAATCCTGATGCTGCTCCCTGTGATTTAAATGGACAGGATGGACACTGAGCAGTAAGATATACCCACCTCAGGTGTAAGACATCCAGTGTTTCAGGTGGGTGTTAGTCAAGGCAGTTAATGCTATAATATACATCCCCTAAATCTCAGTGGCTTAACGCAAGGCGTATTTCTCCCTTTTACATCAGTCCATTTAGCTGTTAGCAGGTGTTCTTCCATGCAGGGACCCAGGCTCCTTCCCAACCTAGTGGCTCCCCCATTGCCTAGGGCCTCAGTGCCCACTGGCCTTCTACATCCACAGGTCTGGAGAGAATGGAGACTCCCCCGGAGGCCTTGGAGGTCAGACCTCCATTGGCCAACTGAGCCCCACGTCCCAGTCTCTGGCAGGGGAGCATGGGAGATGTAATAGTACAGTGTGCCCTGAGGCAGAGGAGAAATAGGAAGACTGCTGATCCACAATAATGTTCTGTCTTTGTTTTGTTTTGTTATTTTTCCAATACCAAGGCCCTTCACTCCAGTAGATAGTACTAGTAAACTCTTTTGAAATTCTTGCAGAATTTGCATTTAGTTCTGCCTGCACTCTTCAATTTCAACTCACTCAACAAATGTTTGTTAAGTGCCTGCTATTTGCTGAGCACTGTGAAAGCAAGCCTGCCACATTCTAACAAAAAGACAGGTGAGAATGCAAGGTTTCACGTGCCATATTATATATTGGCTGTGGGAACAGAGCTGGATTAATTCTCAGGTAGTTTAGCAGAGGTTTTGCAGAGGAGATGGCATTGGACCTGTGACTTGGAGTTCACCAGGCTAAGGAGTTGGATGAGAGGGTAAAGATGGAGGGGGTTCCATCTTCCAGACATTCCAGGCAACAGGAACAGCATTGGCAAAAGCATGATGGCGTGAGGCTACTTGGCATCTTTGGAAAGCTTTAAGTCTTCAAGTACAGGTGGAGCTTACTTATATGGAAGAGATTGTCTAAAGTAAGTTGAAGAGGTAAGTCCAAGGCCAATTCATGAAAATCCTTATATGACATGCTGTTATGGGCCAAATTATACCCATCCCCCCAAATTTATATGTTGAAGTTCTAACTCCTCCTCGCTCCTTCCACGCTAACACCACTCCTCAGAATGTGATTGTGTTTGGATATAGGGTCTTTACAGAGGTAATTAGATTAAAATGAGGTCATTCAAGTGTTCCCTAATCCTACATGACTGGTGTTCTCAGAAGAAAAAACTAGTACACACACATGCACACACATGCACACAAGACTACAAGGAGAAGGTGGTCATCTACAAGCCAAGGAGAGAGGCCTCAGAAGAAATCAGCTCTGCTGACACCTTGGTCTCAGACTTCTAGCTGCTGAAACTGAAAATGTCATTTCTGTTGTGTAAGTCACCCAATCCATAGTACTTTGTTATGGAAGCCTAGCAGACTGAAATATATACCAAAGAATAGGAATGGAGGGGTATATTCTAGAGATGTTTTGGAGTCAGAATCAGGGAGGCTTAGAGAGTGAGGCAAGGAAGGGTGAGGGTGAGGGCAATGCTAAGGGTGACAGAAGTTTTTAGCTTCAGCCTGCAAGTCTCTAGTGTGGGGACTTCCTCCTGAAGGGCCAGGGTAGTGTACTGCTTTCAAAGTCAGGCAGGTTAAAGAGGACTGGATTTAGTTAGTTCAATTAATCACTGGTATTATTAATTATTGACAATGATGGGAATCTATAATAATAAAAGGGTAATATGCTAATTAGGCAAAACAGCTGAATGACCTTCTGGATGTCCTTCCAGACATCCTTCTGGATGAAGCAGGGGCTGCGAGGGCTGAGCCCCTTGCACGAATTTCGTGCATCGGGCCTGTAGTCTCTTATAAAGCTCTGGCAAAAAAGTTAACAAATTAAAACTACATGGTCCTGTGCTTGCTTCTGAAGAGAATGTAAAATGTACATCATCAGGCTGTTTTGATAAAACTGAATGACCCCAGTGAGAGTTCCTGAACAAGTGAAGCATACATCAATGTGAGAGAGTTATCGATAGTTTGTCTCCTGAACACTCCCTGACCAGGGATCAAACCCACAAACAAGGCTTGTGCCCTGACTGGGCATTGAACCCATGAAGTTTTGGTTTATGAGCCAATACTCCAACCAATTGAGCCACACTGGCTAGAGTTGCATTTTCTCTTTGAAAGTGGAATGGGAAACAACCTCTGCTAGCGATTTTTTCTTTCTGAACCATTCTATTAATGCCAATCAAATGCAGAAAGTGATCAGGTGTAATTGCATTTTAAGCATCAAAAAGTAAATAAGTAATAAATGCAGTGCAGGGCCTTGACCATGACAGCATATAAACAGCCCTGAATAACTGCTCATTTTAAAGAAAGCATTCTTGGGACTTGAGCATAGAACAGCCTATGGTTCAGTTGAGTGCTTCATGATTTTTATCAATTTTTAAAAATATGTTTTTATTGATTTAGAGGGAGAGGGAGAGAGAGAAATATCTATAGGCTGCCTCCTGCACACCCTCTACTAGGGATCAAGCCCTCAACCTGGGCATGTGCCTTGACCAGGAATAGAACCGGTGACCATTTGGTGCATGGGACGACACTCAACCAACTAAGCCACAGTAGCCAGGGCTATCAACAGATTTTTATTTCCATTTACTCCAAATAATTCAGAAGTGCATGTGGTGGGAGAAAAGCTTTGGTGGTTAAAAGCGGAGGCCGAAGACAGATACTTGAGCCACAGAGAACTTGCTGAGGAGGCAGACAGACATTTTTAATTGGCTGCATTTCATTCGCAGGGCTGGCAATTTGATGTAAGGGAAGTTTTAAGAAATTGCTAAACCCTCAGGAATTGTGCCAGAATAAAAGAAAATCATCCTCATATCATTTATGACACAGATGCCAATGCTACATTTCATTCCTTTTCTGAGTTTTCACAAAATGTGTAACATTGCCAAGCCTGTGATGGGACAAAAGGACCTCCTCTTCAGCAGTTTCGTTAGTTTTGATTCCCTTTTCAAATCTGCTGTCGAGTTGTCTGTTTCTGCAGGGACCCTGTTTTCTTCTCCGTTAGCTGAGACTACAGGAAGCTCAGCTGAAGATTCAGGAAGACTGCTCTCCTCTGGCCTGTGTGTCCTCCTCCTCGCTCCTTCCACACTGACACCAACATGTATTATGTTCTTTGCAGCTAGTTTGTTGAGCTACCTCTCTTTTTAAAAACTCTCCTCTATTTGAAAGAAAAGATCCAGAGACATACAAGTTGCCGATAAAGTATTTATTGCCTCTCCTATCCCAGGAATCAGATTAAACTTTTAATAATTTGCTTCTAAAGGTCTCTTCTAACTTTGGGTAAAGACTATGATCACGTCTGAAGAGAAGTCCTGTCCAACTACCGACGAGAGGATGTTTGGGGAGGGTGTCCATCTGGGCAGGATCACTGGGAAATGTTTCAGGCCGATGAAAGATCAGAGAACGGGTACACTTTTCACTCCTTCTTTTCCACTTGTTGTGTGAGACCTCCAAACCCAATACCTGTTGGGCCAAAATTTTTGGCATAGCAAACTGGGAATGAAAACAGGGTGGGGGAGAGAGAAGGGTTGGTTAGCACCATTATTTCAGTTCCTTGTCTGCCTAGTTTTCACCTGTAAGAAGCATCCTTTTAATACATATTTTTTGTAAGATAATTTGTGAGTAAAATGAATACTTTACTTTAGATCTTCTGATAAAAATTGCTTATACTTCTCTGCGCTTCACTATGCTCACGGACATTTTCTCATTGGAGTTGACACAGTCTGGCTCCTGGCCGCCTGCCCAGCCCTGTCCCCCGCTGCTTCCTGCCTCTCCAGGCACAGAGAACGATGCCCCAAGTTTTGGGCCTTTGTGCTCACTGCTTCCTGTGCCTGGAATGCCCCCTCCCAAAGCCACACTCATCCTTCAAGACCAGAGGAAGCTTGTCCTCTAAGAAGCATCCCTAACATCCCACCCTGATCACTGGCCTCTCTGTACATCACTGCCTTGTGTAGGTCTCTGCTGTGAGAGCTTTTTTCACTTGACATGCAATTATTTGTCTACATGTTGATCTCCCTGCTGCTCACAGCAGCATTTTAGGGTTTTATGGCTTATGAATGCTGAGGACACTGTGTCCTCTACTGCCAGAAGCCAACCATTGTGTCTCATCATGGGAAAAGCCTTGGTAACCTACATTCTTGATTAGTAATGTCCTCCCTCTGCTCCCCTCTCAGTGTTCCCCTCACCCAACTCCAGCACAGCTCCTGGGGTCTGGAAGAGGCTCTGAGGTTGAGGACGCATTACCTTGGCCCTAATGCATCCCTCCCCTTTTGTAGCATCAGGGAAGAGCTATGCCTCTTTTACCTCTGCACAAGGCAAAGGGGTCATGGAGGCAGCTAGGGGCAGAGCTGCGAGGACCAGAAGGAAAACCTACTTGTCGGTTCTGTTCTATCTCTGTTAGTAAAGTGATGTGTAACGTCAGCAGCAGTAATGTCAGGAAGGAAAGAGGGAAAGAGCAGTGGAGGGAGGGAGGGAAGAAGGATATGTCTTGATGAACTGAAGAGAGGGCAAACTGAGTTCATCCTCCCCAATCAATCCTACCTGGCACTCAGGTGGACAGAGGGCTTTTGGGTTTTCAGAAGAGAATGTGATGCTATTTGTCCAGGCCTGTGGTCTCTTCCTCCTCATCTTCTCTCCCCTGGGCACCACCCCTGAGCATCTGCAAGCATCATCCCCCACATGCTCCGATGGAGAGGACCAGAGCTGGGTCAGGCAGATTTCTTTTTTAGGTGGTCTTCCCATCCTGAGATCCCAAACCCTGCTCAGGCTGAGCAGCTGTGCGTCCTGCAGACATGAGCCTTCTCCTAAGGACCCTCCTCAGGAAAACATCTGAAGAGAGTCTCCGGAATCACTCACCTTTGCAATAAAGTTCTCCATCTTTGTCAGTGACGTTCGTGGACTCTAGGCTCTTCCCACAGATGGCGCAGCGAAAACAGGTCTTGTGCCAAGGCTGAGGAGCACAGGAGAGTTACATACTTAATGCGGTGGGCAGCACATTCTGCTTCCATGTTCACTACCCTGACCAGCGCATCTAAAGGAGTGCCACTGCCTTGACCATTCCTGTACCTAATCAGCCTCCAGAATAATTTTTCCAGGGATTTGAAGAAAATGAGATGCTATGGTCTTGGCCAGCAATTCTCAGAACCCCTAAAAAATAAACTTATCATTGTGATTTCCAAATGTATCCCTTCAGAACAGGCTAGAAGACCAAGAAACTGGAGAGGGGAGCTTGGATTTGGAACAGTGGGTAACATTTACATGGAATATAAAGTTAAAGAAGAAAAGTGAATAAGGCAATTATCCAGGTAACTCAACCTCATTTAACTCTATATTTCTGGTCGGAAGAGTGCATGGCTTGGGTCATTCAGATCACCTGCCTTCTGCACATCTGCACGTCTACCAGGCATGGCCCAGGGGTTCTCATGTGTCTTCAAATGGCCACTCTGGGGTGGACACTGCCCTGATATTTGAAGTCAGTCAGTCACTGCTCTCCATGGCCCTTCCACCCCTGAGTGTAAGCAGGATGTTTTCCTTTCGTCAGGCCCAGATCCTTTGGTGCAGAGCCTGGGGTCAGGCCTGAAAGAGGAGCTTGTAGAGCGAGTGTGCTTTGCTGTGTCAGACATTTGATCACTCTCCCGATTGCCAGGACATTTGAGGGAGGTTGTGTCTTGCTGCTGTGAGATGTTTGCTCTGTCAGTGGTGAGGCCAGCAGCAGACTGAATTATGTAGTGGTGGCACCTTCTGGAAGCATTGTGGACCCCAAAGGGCAGGGAGGCTTGAGCATGTTTATCTCCGAAGCTACAGAGTGCCTCATAGCTAGTGGGCTAACGCTTGTTGCACTGAAGTCACCAGTTCTGGTTCCAAGGGCACTGCAGGGGACAGCCTCAGCCCGGGAAAACGGGTGAGGATGGATGGCTCCTAAAGTGATCCCTCAGAGCTAAAGGGAATGAAGGGTCTGGCTCCCACCCACAGTTCTACTTGCTTCTCATTCCTCCCAGCCAATCCAGTGGAGATAAGGAGCTCCCATTTGGCTCATATAGAAGTCCTTACCTTGCCCCCTCCCATCACCTTCTCCGCAGCATAGACTGACTTTCCGCATCGAGGGCACTTCTCTGATTCTCCGAACTTCGCAGTGAACTTGGAAGGGTTGCTGGTGGTGGCTGACCGTGCTTGCTTTGGGGACCTGATGGAAATAGACAAATGAAACCTATCAACCTCCCTTGCTGTGTGACCTTGAGCAAGTTACTTAACTTCTCTGTGCATCAGACTCCTCATCTAGAAAATGGGGATAGTCATAGTGCCTTCCTCCCAGAGTTGTTGAGAGGGTTAAATGAGGTGACATGAGCAAAGCTTCTAGAACAGTGCCTGCCTGGTATGTATAAGGGCTCCTAAATGTTAGCTATGATTAGTTTAAACCTTTCCTTTCTATGGTAAAGCACTTTTAAGAAGTGTTCCATGTATGTTAGCTTTTATTATTGTCATTTTGTTTCTGTGTTGTTATTATTGCTGTGACTGTAGAGATTTTTCTGTTCCATCTGGAAGCCCATTGGTCTACTTTCCAAAATGAGTTGTGAAAATATTATAGGGCAAGATGGGATCTTGACAGTTAATACTAAACAAACCATAGTCCATTCCTTGTCCCCATGAGAGCAACGTACAAAATAGAGGCACAATAACAACCCCCGTGTTTCCATACTTTTTGGTGTTTTCTTGTCCACTTATCCCTTGAGTCTCACCATAGCCTCTAAAGTAGGCAGGGCCAGTTGGAGGAAAGTGAGGGTGGAGGGGCCACTCATAAGCACTGGGACAGGGTCTCCAGACTCTTGTCCCTCTTTGTGCAGCATCATAAGAAAACCCTCACAGAAGAGTGAGCCTTGGGTAGAGCATGGCAGAGAATTCACTTGGTATTGTCTTCTTTAAACAGAGTCTCTGGTTGGGATGGAGTAATGAGAGAAATCAAAATGACTAATCACACATCCTTGCACTTGCTCAGGCTCTACCGTGGGCTCTTCTCTTTGGAAGGGACCAGGTGACTCTTCAGATGGTCTGACTGCTCCATGGGGCAGGCCCTCCCTGGGACATGGCCTTTCTGCCCAGTCCCACCGCAGAGCTGAGCCCAGCCACCAGCTGGCCAGACAGCAGAGCCCGGCCACCAGCTGGCCAGACAGCAGCTGCAGGTGAGTGGCTGCCAGTCTATACTGAGTTCTGGGCTGGAGGTCAGCGTGGTCATCAAGACAGACTGGCAGACGGAGGAGGCACAGTGTGAGGTCCCAGCTCCCCTAGGATAATGGTGGGGAAACCCCAGCACTGTGTTGGCAACAGGCAGCAGGGGGGACCCACAGGGTAGTTGTAATTGTTTACTCCTGAGGCACAGCCCCACCCCACAGAACCACTCCTCCTGTGGACATTAGTCATCTTACAACCCAAGGGAAGAAATCTTTTAGTGACACGCACACAGCAAACGGCCATTGCTTCCCCGCCATATTTATGTGATTTACACAGAAAAGCTCAAAGGGAAGAAATGAGACTCCATGCAGTTTTATAAAGGTCAAACAAAGAAGCATCTGTACTTTCTTGGTTTTCTCTTGACATGAAAACCAAGGGCCATGGTGTAAAAGTAATTGCCCTTTAGAAAGGCAGATGATTTAAAGAGTCTTTAGGGGAGATGGCCCATTATTAAAACTTGGTCAGACTGAGGATTCCTATGGTGGGCAAGTCAACAATAGTTCATTCTCCCACTTCCAGGAAACGTTGCTATGGGAACAGGATGAACTGTCCTGATAACGGGCTGTGCAGGCTGGGAGAAGCAGGGCAGTCACTCACTCTTGGAACTGGAGGCCCAGGTGCTCGCCTGTGTCGGTGCTGAGGCAGCCGGCGCCTTGTCCAAACCCGATCCCCTTGGGGCCGTACTTGCGCCCATAGCAGACCTTGCAGTAGATCTCCGAGTCGTGAGCTGCGACCGTGGTGCTGTCCAGAGCCTTCCTACAGGCCACTGCCGAAGAGAGGAAGGTCCGGAGGTTGGGGTTAGGCTCCTCCCCACTTCCCTGCACCTCCAAAGCCATGCTCGGGGCCAAGAGACAGAGCAGAGGGGCCCTCGGCCAAAAGACTTTGATTCCTGACCGGTGCACCTGTCCCGGGGCACAGAGAGGGAAGCAGTGTGTTCAGTGGTGCCCAGCAAGAAAGAGGTGGAAGTGGAACCAGGCGTGTGGGCTTGGGTCAGCTAAGAATATTGTCCCTGAATCGGAAGAGCCTGAATTCCGGAGTGACTTCCTAAATGACATCAGGGAAGTATGTGTGTGAGTAGAAGGTAAGGGGCTGAGGCAGGAGAGGAACTTATTTTTTCTTAATCATATAAGAATTAGGATTGAGAAGTTCCTCTACTTATCATGGCCTTAGGAGGGCACTGCGACATTCAAGGAGACAGTTACCATGGAAGCTTCTTCTGATCCAGTTCCGGAAGCCGAGAGGAGGTGAGGGGGGCAGTTCTGCCTCAGAGACCCTTAGGCTTATCTTGGCTCAAGCCCCCTGGTCACCGTAATGTTATCTAATGTAGAGTGTCCCCCATAAGGAAAAGTGTACGAAGCAAACCCCCATTTTCCCAGAGAGAGGATTTATAGAAAGATTTATTTTGCCAATTTAAAAGAAAAACTTTTAAGGATATAAATGAAAGTGTCAAATCCCTACTTACAGTATTTAATAACATAATTCAATCACATGTTGATTTAGAGATGTTATTTTTTTTTCCTAATTGCACACAAATTCGGGAAAGAATGGGATCCAGATTGTTTCTCTGCATCTTCACCATCAGCGGTGTCTCTGAGACACCTGGCCCAGCCTCCCGGGCAGCTCACCTCCACTCTCTGCAGCCCTGTTTGCACCTGGTGGGAGGCTGTCACCTGGAAATTGTGTCTCAATCAGAAGTGACTGTTAACATGACATGAGGGCAGCTTTTAGAAATATGTAGGATTTCCACAAAGTAACAACGGGCTCGATTGCTTTGTAACAATGATCCTTTCTGGTTGTTCATGGCGATGCTCAGTGATTATTAGAGGGAAGTCACAGCCCCAGGAATAAGAATACACATACATTCAATTTACTTGCCTCCTTTTTAATGTTTAAACCAGTTCCATCAAATGACCTCAATAAGCAATTCAGCATTGGATGAGGTTGTTTCAGGCTCATATGCCTTCCTCAAATGGTATTTTATTTTAAACAATGAATTGAATAAGAGAGTGTGTGTAGAAGATAAAGATGTAGATGAGGTAGGACTGGCCAGAGGCTGGTGGCTGTGTGATTGTGGAAAGAGACATATGGAAGTTCATGAAACAATTATGTCAATGTTATGGGTATTAAAAATTCTGTTAAAATAAAAAAAATAATAAAATAATTGAGAGACTGTTTTATAGCATGGGAGACTTTATAAAGCTTTGAAAACAAGAGAAACCCTTATGAGGGATAATTTTGGGAGGAAAATGCTTTATATTTGGGCACATAAGGAGTATATCTGTCTCTGCCCTTGTTGCTCTCAGTTACCAATTAGAACAATTTCTTAAATATTTATAGATGTTCTAGATTCTGAGTTCCTTAAGGGCAAGACTTTCATGTTAATTTCCCCAGAACATAGCATGGAGTCTGGCCCAGAATTAGTCCTCTATAAACATTTGTTGAATGGGTAGATGGATGGATAGATGGATGGATGAATAAGTGGATGAATGCATGCATGCATGTGTGAATGAAGACGAGCGACTTGTCCACAATTATACAACTGAGCCATGCCTGGCCTCAGAGCTTTGACTCCTCCTCCAGTGCTCATTCCTGTCACTGCAGGACTGCTGATGCCCTGGCACACGCTGGCCCATTTGATACCACTCCTGTGCTTGACCCACTCTCAAGCACAGACACAGTGAGCTGTGCTGTCCAGTACCCCAGACACTCGCCTGCCACGTGAAGTACTGTAACTGCAAAGTGCGCACCGAATTTCAAACACTCAATACAGACAAAATAAGAATATAAAATAATTTGTTAATAATTTGTGTATTGATTACACATAAATTATAATCCTATATAATAAAAGGCTAATATGCAAATCAACCGAACGGGGGAATGAACAGTTGCTATGATGGGACACAGGACGCTCAACACAGGAGCTTCCCCCTGGTGGTCAATGCGCTCCCCCAGGGGAGTAGGCCTAAGCCATCAGTCGAATATCCCCTGAGGGCTCCTGGACTGCAGGCCAGGCTGCTTCCCCTCCCCACCCAGTGCACGAATTTCATGCACTGGGCCTCTAGTTTTATATATATTATGTTAAGTAAAGTGTTTTACAATTGATTTCACCTGTTTCTTTGTACCTTATAAAAATATGGTTACTAGAAAATATAAATTTACATATGTGGCTTATATTTCTTTTGGACAGTGCTAGTAGGAAGGATTAAGATTTGTCTAGAAGTTGGGCAAACACTGGTGGGGACAGGCTTAGGTAGACTGTGCCTCTCTGAACCCCATTTCTGGGAATTATAGGGTTGCCTGTGGACTTACTTTTCGATGATAATACTAAAAAGTGTGCTTCTCTCTCGGACCTTTCTGTCTACCACTTTAGGAACGTATACTGCTCAGATCCCCATCCATCCCACCTACGTGTTCTAAGGAAAACATCAAAGGGTGGAAAGGACTGCACCACCACATGCTCACATCCTTTCTGCCACGGCTCCATTGAACAGGGACGTCCTACTGAGGACCGGGAAACACAAGACCCCCTACCGCGGGGAGCTTCACTACCATTTTCCATTCCCACTCAGGTATCAAAGTTGATCAAAGGAGAATAAAGGCCTAGAAAGCTGAATGTCCACATCAAGACCTCCAGCTTTCTCCTTACAACAACTTGTATGGTAGGTATGGCCACCTGCGTTTATAGATGGGGAGATTGAGGCCTGATGGAGAAATGACTTGCCCAAGATCTCACAGTATATGGCAGAACCCAGACTCAAACCCTAGTCATTTTTACTCCAATGCCGGTGTTCTTTCCAATATTCCTCACTCCCACTCTTTGTTAAGAACACCAGCTGTTTTTGGACAAAAGCCAGAGGGTTATGGGATAAACTCTCTTGAGCAGTGACTTTTGGATAACTGTAATAATAATGAATCTTATGGACGTGTCCGGTGACCTAAAAGAATTACCCATTGTCAAAAACTCAAAGCATCAGTAAATCTGCCAACCCAATCACTCGGAACAGTATTCTCCCCTGTTCTTCGATGATATTTATGTTTGCTGCGGGAGGTTAGAGAGAATGGAAACGCCTGCAGATAAAATGTTACTGTTTCTGGCGGCTTAAGGATGGAGTGTCTCCTGCCACAACAGATGGAGCCCACCCCTTGAAGTTCTGTTTGAAACAGTGTGACGCCTTGTGGTCAGTGGGCTGCAGCAGGGAGGTGGGGTGGGAGACTATAGGGGGAGGGGATCTGCCAAATATCCAGTAAAGCTGACCCTTAAGCCAGATCTACTGGAGGGAAGCAAAGAAGGCAAGTGGCCAAAACAGACTGTTCTCCCAAAATAGGGCTAGCTACTAAAAATTCCAGAATGTAATGTCAAAGTGTGATTTGACTAGGCAGTGGTTCTCAACCTTCTAATGCCGCGACCCTTTAATACAGTTCCTCATGTTGTGGTGACTCCCAACCATAAAATTATTTTCATTGCTACTGTTATGAATCGTAATGTAAATATCTGATATGCAGGATGCATTTTCATTGTTATAAATGGAACATAATTAAAGCATAGTGATTAATCACAAAAACAATATGTAATTATATATGTGTTTTCTGATGGTCTCAGGCAACCCCTGTGAAAGGGTCGTTCGACCCCCAAAGGGGTCGCGACCCACAGGTTGAAAACCGCTGGACTAGAGGGAGTCAAAGATTCAAGTGCTATTCCTGGCTCTGCTATGGATGCTTACAGCTCAGACTCACAGGTGAGAAATCACTTATCCGAAGTCACAGGAGTCCAGCAGAGCCAGACTCCCAAGTGGACCACGAGATCTTAAAATTGCCCCAGCTTCAACATTTGTGAATCTGCGTCTGGCAGGTGATGCTAAAAATTCCCTTTGCAAGTGACCGGTGCCCAGGCCCAGAACCGCTTCCTCTTCTGACTCTTAAACAACTGGCACGTGTTCCCCTGTCTGACACAAGTTCTTTCTTAGGAAAAGCCAGTTGCAGCTGACTTCAGTGACAGCTGGCCAGTGGGAAAGACACCTAGAGCCAAATCCATCCTGTCCAGATAACCAATGGCCGTCTTTCTCTGCCAAGTCACACCTTGCAAATATCACCACTGGGTTAAAGTTTTCACCACTGAGGCCAGCTTGCTCTGACTTTGAGCTGCAGGGAAATGGCCTCTGAGTTGAGCAAGTGGTTGGAGAGAGGGTGCTCAGGCGAGCACCGTCCCTTCCTAAGGTGGGAGCCACAAAGTCCCAGGTGATACTGATGTTGCTAGTCCCGGGACCACTTTGAGAACCACGGATATATAAGTATCGGTGGCTAAATGTGAGCTTTGAAACGCCCCTGCATGCTGAGGGGCCCTCGTGGTGTTCACCCAACTCACTGCAGTGGAAACAGGTCTTGTGGAAACTCCTTCCGTTGCACTGGATTTCTTCCGCGTGGTAGACTGTCTTTTCACAGGCTCCACATTTTGCACCGCCACCCAAGTTCGGCATCTTGAAGACTTTCTGACCAAGGTCAAGTCTAACAAGATATAAAGCAAATACCCACATTTAGGCAGCCTCGGGAGTGAACCAATCATTGACAGTGCAGTGGTCTGAAGATCAGGATACCGCCCCATTTTGTTTGTGGTTCGTTCATTCATTCATTCATTCATTCATTCATTCATTCAGTAGTTACTGTGTGCAAGTCATTGAATAAGGCTCTGAGCAAGTCACTTCACTACATTGGGACTCAGTTTCCTCTTCTGTTAAATTTCAAAAGCACCTGCTCCTATGGACTTCTCAGTGTTGTTGGAGGGAATGGATGAGCTAATTTTGTGTCTATAAAATTATATACAAATATTGTCATAATTTTTTCCATCTAGGGTTTTAAGAAATATTCCATCAGACGTGGCAATACAAAAGAAGAAGATGTGGCAATAACCTATTAAAGTGGCATTATTTTCTGACCTAGTCCAGTGCTTCTCCATTTACCTTGGATCTTGCTAATAATATGCAGATTCTGGTGGAAGAAGCAGGAAATTCTGCATTTCTAACAGACTCCAGGCAGTGCTGATGCTCCTAGTAGTGGACCACCCTTTGGGCAGCAAAGCCTTAGCTAATCTTGCTGATAAAAATGTATAATCTATAATCTATCATCTATAAAATATCCTGTTCAGATTTATTCCTCCTATTAATTCCTTTTTAAGGAAATATCCCAGCCCAGGCAATAAGCTATATTGGCACTATCCTAGATCAGTGGTCTGGAAACCGACCTTCTGCTCTCAGGGCTACCCACACCTCGCTGTGCGCATTGAGAACTGCGTAGCTTTCTTACATCTGTCTTCCCAGCTATACTATCAAGAGAGTCACTCTTTTCCTTGCTGCTTCACAGTGTTGTTTAGAGGACCAAGTGACACGATGTGCAGGAAGGTACATGACAGAGCTCCCAGTGCCAGGTGTGATCACAAGAGCCAGGTGAGGATGCTGTGTGTCTCCCCACACCCTTTGAGCACATTCTGCTGCAAGGAGCTGCTGATACCCACAGCCCTGGGCCATCATTGTCTCCTCACTACAGAGTTAAGTTTAAGAGATACTAGGCAGCCCTAGACGGTTTGGCTCAATGGATAGAGCGTTGGCCTGACGACTGAAGGGTGCCCAAGTTCGATTCCGGTCAAGGGCATGTACCTCAATTGCAGGCTCCTCCCCGACCAGAGCCCTGGTCAGGGCTCATGCAGGAGGCAACCAATTGATGTGTTTCTCTCACATTGAAATTTTCTCTGTCTTTCCCTCTCTCTCCCACTGTCTCTAAAAATCAATGGAAAAATATCCTCAGGTGAGGATAAAAGAGAGAGAGAGAGAGAGAGAGAGAGAGAGAGAGAGACTAGGCAAGGATGAGCATCAGAAAAATGGTTTTCTTTCTGTGTCTGTGGATAAGTATGAATCCAGTTTTCAGTTTCTCCAGAGCAAAACTAAAATAAATCATCCATACTCAGTGAAATTTCTGAAATCCTGCCAGCCCCAGGGGGCCTGAATTTTCACTGGGATCCTTTGGTTTCTCGAAGCCTGGTGTGTTATCTTGTCATGACACCAAACACTATCAGCTCATTCCAAGTGGCTGCTTCTGACCTTCTCTTTCCCTCCTGGGGAGCTAGTCACCTTCTTATAATAGTTGGCCATTGCCACTAAGCCCTCCTGGTCACTGGTCAGGAATGTGTCTCCCAGACTCATAGCAAGGACAGGTTTTGCTAAGAAACAGAAGGTAAATAGCAAACAGACCACTGAACCCGATACTCAGACCAAAGGGAACATCCCTACCTGAATGTCCCTGCAAGGAGCTTTTCCCATTTACAAAAACAGTGTGAGGTTAGCCGGGAACATCCTATCCTTCCTCTCATAGAAGCAGGCTCTTTATTTCAGTATAATTGTAGAGAAATTTTTTTTAAAAGGAAACAATTAATGCTTCTATTTCTATAGTTCAAGTTTGGTTAATGGAAAGAATAATGAATTTTGAGTTGAAAGGCTTGGAAATCAAGTCGGTATTCATTCATTCATTCATTCATTCATTCATTCACTATGCATTTTCTACCTAACCATCATGTGTCAAGCACTGCATCAGGTACTGGTGAGGGATCCAAGGGAGGAAAACATAAAACCCAGAACTGAGAAGTCCACATTCTATTGAGGAAGATAGGCACCAGAGAAGAGTCTTGTGAGACGTGCCATGCAGACTCAGAGGAAATGGCTACCCACGTTTAGATTAGAGATGAGAGCAGTGGTGTTCAAGGATCACAGAGGATGTCACATCCAAATGGGGTTTTGAAGGGTGACTAAGAGTTCATCAGAGAAAGAGGAAGAACACTTCAGGCAGAGAAAAGAGCACACAGAAAGGCATAGAGGCCTTAATATTCCCCCCAAAGCACAAACTGCTTATTTATTTTACTTCATTAAAATTTTAGGACTTTTATGATTGGAATAGATTTTCACAATTGACCAACCCCCTCATTTACAAACAAGGTGAGGCCTAAGTAAACATTTGGTAGTATTTTCTTAGCTAACCTCCTTTCCTTAGAGTCATCTTTCCCTTATTAAAGATGATTTATTCTCTGGAAGAGAATAGAATCACATAATTTTGCCCATGTTCATTTTGATCCAGAGTTTCAATAGGATATAAAATAAAGGAGAAATGTCATATACCTCCAGGAATGTGACAGTGACACTTGTGAAATTAATGATGTGGAAATTTTCAAGGAAAAAAACCCGAGGTCAAATTTCTCACTTCAGATCTCCTCTGGAGATTTCATTGGCAGGTCCTGCAAGTTAATGGGAGAGAGATATGCCTCTTGGATGTATGAGGTGTGTGTGTGTGTGTGTGTGTGTGTGTGCGTGTGTGTGTTCAGCAATCGCCTACACGTGATACTTTTAAAAGTGAGGATAAGATTATAGATAATAACTTCTTCACAAAGTAACCTATCCTAGTACAGGTTTTTAAAAAAGTGATCATAAACATCTGACATACACATGTCAGGATTTGAAACCCAAAATGGAAATCCTTAAAGGTTCTATTAAACAGGTGCCCAGTTTCATTTCTAAAGATGGGATTGTAGCAGTGGAGGCCAAACACAGAAGACACCCCCGATTTTTTTCTTTCAATGCCAAGGCCCAGAGATAAGGGTGTGGTAAAGCATCCTGAATTGGAGGACATGGATTCTATGCTTGACCTGGCGACCTTGAACTTGGGTGAAAAATGGCGATAATACCATCGCCTGCACGTTCCGCACAGGACCACTGTGAAGGTCGAGGAAATGCGGGATTTAAAGCATTGCAGCAGAATCCCTGCAGGGACATGTCCCGGGACCCCCGAGGGTGCCTGACACCAGGCAGAAGGGTGCGCCCTAGCCATACAGTTTCACTTGCAGGAGACTCTGCACGGCTCTCTGTGCCATGTCTGAGCTGCCAGCGCTGCCACTCTCGCAGTTCGGGGCCATTATTCAGTAAAATGCAGGCGCCTTGAACACAGCCCTGGGGTCTCACAACAGTTGCTAAAACCGACCCGGCTACTGAGTGACGGGCGGGGGCGGGGCGCGTGCGCAGCGTGAATGCGAGATTCACGTCGTGGGTGACGCATCGCGAGATTTTATCCCCACTTAGAACGGGCAGTTTCATCACACCGAGCAGAACGGCGTGCAATTGAAAACGTACGAATTGTTTACTTCTTGGAATTTTCCATTTAGTATGTTTGGGCCAAGGCTGACTGCCGGTGACCGGAACCACGGAAAATCAGAACCTGGGGTAAGGGGGACTTTATGGAGAAGCTATTCACAGGCAGGGCGTCGTCGCGCCCTTTATAGCAGGGCCTGCAAACAGCACCAGCTGCTCAGTTAATCACTGTGGTCTGAAAGCACAGCTAGGCCCCTGCTGCCGTGCATAACCCCCTTAGCCTCCTGCATTACTTCGGAATTCCTGTGTCTCAACACTCCCCTAGCCAGGCCCACAATGTGAGTTCACGCTGGCAAGACACCAAGGGATGGGCCATGGGCTTATCAGTGTTGCCCGGCACAGGCGAGGGCCATTAAGGGGGGGGGGACACACCAAATATAGGCTTGCCTGTCACTCAGCCCCATTTGTCCCCTGGGTCACAGTCTCCATCCATGTCCTGGGCCTGGGGGGGAGGGGAGATGGCTGCGTTGTCACTGAGGAAGTTGCTCATGATTGAAACGGGGTGCAGTCTGAGATTGATGGGGATGAGACAGAAGGCAGGGCCCTGCTACGTCAGCTGGTGAGAGGGGGACTCCAGACATTTGGGTCCCAGGTCCCAGTGAGAGACAACGTGTGCAGACTTCTGAATGAATAACGCTGTGGCAGAGACCACGCTGGGAAGGTGCCGTAGTGGGGGCAGGGAAAGCCCTGGTGAGATGCAGGAGGTCAGAGTCCCAGTTCTGTCTTGCCTCTTCGGAGCTATATGATCGGGATCGGGGGAAAACCCTTCAACGCTCTGAACCTCAATATCCTCTCTAAAATGGGCATCATAGTCCTGTCTGTTTCGCTCTTGCTGGTAGGACTGTAGCATTTCAAGTACCTCAAATAACCTTGTCAACTGTAGAGTATTGTAAAATGTAAGAGCCCGTTAGTTCAGTACTAACTCAAAGTGGCCATGCATCCACGTGAATTTTTAAAAGAAAAACCAACTGTGTATCTTAGGCACATTCTTCCTAATCCAACACTTTGTTTCTTTGGTTTTTAAATACCAACTATGGCGTGGAAAGGTGATACCTTAGGGCAAAAGTGGGTGGGGTGGATAAAGTGGGCACGGAGTGATTCAGTTTCCTCTTTGTCCATTAAAGTACCTGGGAAGGAATCTTAGGCCCTGACCGAGCAGAGACCTCAATCGAAAATGCCACTTTTAGCTCAGTGTTGGTTCATTTAGTCATCCTATTAGATGCCTGATCATCCCACAGTGAGTTAAATTGTCTGCACTGGCTAAGGCAAAGATTTTGGATCTTGGAAACTTTTATCTGGAACCTAAGAGATAATAATTATTGCTAATATAATAACACTAGAGGCCTGGTGCATGAAATTCATGCACTGGTAGGTTCCCTAGCAGCTGCCAGCTGCCGGCTGAATACTCCCTCCCTTCCCCCAGCCGGCCCTGCCTCCTGGTCGAACTCCCAGACAACTCCTGGTGGAGGGGACAGTTTGCATACTACACTTTTATTATACAGGATTATTATTGAAGCTAATGTGTGTCTGGGGACCTGTCCTTGGGCCTGAGTCATATCTCATTTAATCTTCACAGCAGCCCTTCAAGCTAGGTAATATTACAAAATTTAGAGATGGGGAAATGGAGTCTGAGGGAAATTACATTGCCCAAGGTCACATGGCTACTTGAAACTGGGGTCTCTCTGACCCCAAAGCTATGTTCTTATATGAATGTTAACTATTACTTATTGTTAACCATGCATCCGTTGCCTTTATATAAACTATTTTTAGTATAACTGTCCTACTAAGTTTGTTATTCCCATTTTGCAGATAAATAAAACTGAGACTTAGAGCATAAGTGACTTGTCTGAGGTCACACGGCTGGTAAATGGCAGAGCTTCAATTGAAACCTCAGTTAAGCTGGTTCTGTGTCCCATGTCCTTGCTCACAACGCACTGGAGAGGGGTCAAGACTCAGCACCTCCATTAACCAAACGTCCCAGGCAATGGGCATTGGAATCTGTTAACCCATTGTCTCTCCGTGGGACAGAGTACTCATGGGTGGGAGTAACAGGGAGACTGAATTCGGTTCAGTAACATAAAGGACTTTCTAAGAGCCAGTGCTATTCAAACATGGAAAGGACTCCTTTGGGGCTGAAGAGTTCTCTCTCACTATTGATTTTACTTTGACTGGGGATGGATGTCCAAGTGCTGCAGTGTTGTGAGTCTCCTTCAAGGGTCCTTCGAGCCCAGAGACAGATTTAGGGATCTGAATGGCAACTGGAGCCTCACCTTACAGAAATGTTGCCCCAGTTGCATCCCCTCTCAAACACTGCCTCCTCTCTAGTCTCTTAATCCAGGTAATGGAGATGATGTGGCATAGTGGAGCTCAGGCTTTGGAAAGACTGGCCAGAGTTCTAACAACACAATCAGTGGGATTGTCGGCTAATTGCTCAACATCTCTGAGCCCAGTGTCCTCATGCAAAGACAGGATGGGGAGGCTTGAATCAGGTTTTTTTCAGGTTAAATAAAATAATAATAATAATAGCAAAGATATCATATATAGATCCTTAATACATAGCAGGTGTTTAATAATTTGTGTTGCTATTATTATTTTTACCTCTATTTTTTTAAATTTTTATTTATTGATTTTTAGAGAGAGGAAGAGAGAGAGAAACATCGACTTATTGTTTCACTTATTTATGCATTCACTGGTTGTTTCTTGTACATGCCCTGACTGGGGATTGAACCCACAATCTTGGTGTATTGAGATGATGCTCTAACTAACTGAGCTACCCACCCAGGGTCTAAATCCATTTTCTTAAAACAAGCAATTTCTCCTTACTTCTGCTCCGTGGCCCTTCTGGTTCAGACTGTGAAGCAATTCTGTTTCTCAGCCTTCAGAGTGTGCTGCGCCCAGGAAGAGACACAGCCAGGCCAGGGAGAGAGGCAGCCCCCCTGGGGGATCAGGGTGCCCGGTGACCAGGGCAGCACTTCCTTGCTTTGGCAGCTCTGTTGCCTAACACCAGCTGACCTCTCTGGTGACCTGTGCTTTGAAGGGAATCAGCAGAGTCCCTCCCTGTGGCTCAGGGAGACAGTGCCCTTCAGCTCCCACATGTAGGACACTCAAGGTCAATAGCTTCCTCCTAAGCTTCTTCCCTGTGAAAAGGCCCTTTAAAACGTAGACACAGTAGACATGCCTGCCTGTTACTCTTAGGGTGTAACATGGGGGTCATATTACATCTTTTCTGAGATTATCTCTGAAGGAGGGCCAACTTTCACTCTCAGAAACTCACTTTGTTCTACTTTGACCTTTGTAGTTTTTTTAAAAAAAATATGCTTTTATTGATTTTAGAAAGAGAGGAAGGGAGAAAGAGATAGAAACATTGATGGGAGTGAATCAACATTGATCAGCTGCCTCCTGCACGTCCCCCAACGGGGATTGAGCCTGTAATCTGGGCATGTGCTCTGACTGGGAATCGAACCAGTGACCTTCTGGTTCATGGGATGACACTCAACCAGTGAGCCACACCAGCCGGGCTGTAATTTGTTTTTAAAGACCATGTGGCACTGGCTCTGTCACTTTCTAGCCGTGTGACCCTGAGTAATTACTTCACTGCCTTAAACTTGTTTCTTCCCCTGAAGAATGACTGCTTGCAGGACTCATTGTGCCAGTTCAATAAGCTACTATTGTTCCCCCGCCACAGTAAACAGGGCAGTAAACAACCAGCAAATCATGATCAGCCCTTTCCCGTGATGAGGACCTTATTGAGGCTCAGAAGAGTCTCCCGTCCTCCGTGGCCCTTAAGACAATCATGGTCTTCCTCCTTTCCTTCACTGCGATCAAGAACTAGTTTTTTACATTTGAAGGCATCACATTTCTCTTTGGCCATGAAGCCCCACCCTGGACACAGTATTCCCAGATACCTGAGCCCTGCGCTTGTAACTGGAAGTCTGCCTGCTCGGGAGTTATATTTCCTGTGTATTATATTTCTATCCTGGGTCCTTCCTCTTGTAAAACGAATCAATCATCTTCTAACTCCCGCTCAGCTTATCATTCACTCTGACCTCTGGACTTTTGTCATCACACTTGCACTTAGCAGGAAATCCTCCTGCAGCCCATGGGGCTTGGCCTGCGCCTTTTCTCAAAGGGCTCGAGTATTGTGCAGCTTTATTACGCTTTGCAAAGTACTCTCCTATACTTCATCGCATTGGAATCTAGCAAATCCCTTTGGCCTTACCTTAATTTTCCTGCTCAGAAAATGGAAACTCAGAGAAGTGATGTTCAGGCTGCCTCCCTGTTCTCTAATGAATGGCTTGCGCATGTGGGCCCCAGAGCAGCTGTCTGCCTGGGCTGGAGAGAACACCAAGTCCTGAAGGCCAGCTGTACTCCCTGCCAGCAGCCAGGGCTCATTTTAATGACTGAGTTGATAAAAATGGAACCAAAGGCCCAGCCGGGGTGGCTCAGTGGTTGAGTGTCGCCCTATGAACCAGGAGGTCAGGGTTTGATTCCCAGTCAGGGCACATGCCCGGGTTGCGGAGGGCTTGATCCCCAGTAGGGGGTGTGTAGGAGGCAGCCGATCAATGATTCTTTCATTGTTGTTATTTCTATTTTTCTCTCCCTCTTACTTCCTCTCTGAAATCAATAAAAATATATTTTTTTAAAAATGGAACCAAAGCCAAGCCAGAAGAATCCTGTACATTTTCTGGGTCATAAAGCAGTTTTACATACACGGTGATGAATTGGATGTACCCAATCTTGAGATTCAGCCCCAAAAGTAAACTGAGGACACAGGCTCTTCCTACTTCCCCACCCTTCCTGCTGTTCCAGCCCACCCTTCCCTGCATTAGTGCTGCCTCTACCTCCCCAGACCTGGAACAGGACGTGGTCAATACAGGTTCATTAAATTTGCATTGAATTGCACTGCAGAGAGACAAGATTTCTTCTACTAGTTCACCAACTTCTCCTTGTTAGAGGAGTCACAGTCCCATCTCAGGGATGGCAACAGAAATTAGAGGTGGTGGCTTTGTTCTTTGGGTAGCATCTCCGCTCAGACCATTGCTTAAAACCACTCCTCATTCTCAGTCACACTCATGCCTGTCATTCACTGGAATGTAAAAAAAAGGGGGGGGGCGGAGGCGAGGAGAAGAAAAGAAAAAGTTCTTGACAGAAGCCTAGAGGAAACACTGGGAATCACCCCCTCACTCCTGGTTAGGAATTATCCTCCTACTAAATAGAGCCCTCCGTGGATTTTCAGCATAGCAATACCTTTTTCAGATACTGTTTTGGTTAATTTAAAATTATTAAAAGCAAGCCTGTTGCTAAACATCCTTGGGATAGGAAAATCTATTTTAAACCAACAAATGTCACCAAGTATTTCCTATATGCAAGACAGAGTATAGTGAAGAATAAAAATCTCACTCACTCACACCTTTGGAATAGCACAATTCCTTGTATTTGGAGCACTGGAAAGTTGGCTTCTGTTCTACTGTACCTATCACACCAGTTTATAACTGTGGAGTATTTTACGTTCTAGAAAAAAATATCACTACATCCATACTGATCCTTGCAGAGGAGACCAAGACCCTGAGGACAGGAGCTTCTCAAAGTCACACATCCATTCATTATGTGGTTCTAGGACTAGAATTCAGGTCTTTAGGCTAAGATAATAGGAAACATTATTCCACCATGAAAATAGTTTTAGATAAAAAATAACACCTTACTCATTTACCTGTCTGTGAGGTTCTCTTAAGCCCCCAAATGTTAATTGCCCTTTTTAGGAATTTTCTAAACTGTTAGGTCCACACCAGAATTGAGCATAACTGAATTTCCTCACACAGGACCACCAGAGTAGTTGCTCATACTTGGGATGTGAAACACATCCTTACTCTATGGGACCTTCCATAGTCCCAACCAGCCACCAAGCCAGGTGCCCACCTCCAGCCCAAACACTTGCTTTTCTCAACTTACCTGCCTGTTCGGTCTCTGTCAGCTCAACTGAGTAAGGAGGGGCTAACGTCCTTTTAAATATATGGAGGCCTTCGCCAGCCTTGGCCTGCAGAGGGAAGGGCGGGAGGGAGGCCGAGGGGAGACATGAGTAACACAACTGCTATCAGAGGCTGAAAATAGCCTGTGACCAAAGCCCTGCGTTTTGTTCCCCCCACACCAGCTGTGGGGCCCTTGGAGAACAATATTGCTTCTGTTTTCATTGCCAATCGCTTATGGCACCTAAGGGATCAATTTGTGGTGTGTAAATTTCTGATCAATTGGTTGGACCAGGAACAAACGCAAAGAAGGAATTTATGTCCAAAATCATTTTTCCAGGCTCCTACTCCTCTGACCTTTCTGGAAATCAATGCGAGGTACCTGCAAATGAATCATGAGCCATATCTGGGAGCCCTCTTGAACTCCAAGGCACAGGTCAGTACACTCATGAAGAGAACTCAGAGCTAAAAATAAGAGTGATGGGTGTCTGAAACAATCCTTAGACACACTCTTCAAAGAAGCTTGGGGGGAAAGCTCAGTAATCATCAGGGTCCCGTCGCTCCATGGCCCACTATTCTAGGAAAAAAAGTTTTCTCTCAAAAGTTTTGAGTTACTTTGCACACCATCTTTTCTACTTAAGAATTTAACCCGACAGGCATCATATTTATGACCAGTTTTTATAAGTCTCTGTAAATCCACATTTTCATTGGAGGTTTAATTTCTTTTTGCCTGGTATGCACATATTTTGGATCAAGCATCAAGGACTCACATGAATTGTAGAATTTGATAGTTGACAAGAAGTTCAGAGATTTAATAAACTAATTCTTCACGTTACGGCTGAGGTAACCTACTTCCTCAAGGCCAGACAATAAGCCATTGGCGGGTTCCAGATTGCAGTTCAGGTCATTTGTCTCTCAGGTGAAGGCACTTTCCACTAATGTTGACCGGGATGTTGAGATTAGATGTAGGTAGTTCCTAATCGAAAGGTGTATACGTAAAATTCATATTAGTTCAGATGAGCCATATTAGCCCTTTAGTTATAGGCCCACAAAAAAAAATTGGTTGAGTTATAGACTATTTCACTGTAAAAAGGTTGTGTTAATTTCAAAAATATGAACATAGTACAATCTATGAAATATCCTTGGTCTATGTTTTCATGCAAAAGTCTTCATCGTAGAAATGAGGAAATGGTGAGTACTCTAGAATGTTAAAGTTATAAGGGACTTTAGAAGTCTCCTAGAATAGCAGCTTTCAAATTTCAAGTGGTTTTTTAGAATGATAATACTTTTTTTCCTATATTAAATGGAACTTCAATATATAAAGCTGATAAAAGAGGAACTTACTTGCTAAAAATAGGTGGTCTATCCTATATAACAAAAGGGTAATATGTAAATTGACCCTAACAGCAGAACGACTGGAAATGACTGGTCATTATGACACACACTGACCACCAGGGGGCAGATGCTCAATGCAGGAGCTGCCCCCTGGTGGTCAGTGCGCTCCCACAGGGGGAGCTATGCTCCACCACAAGCCAGGCTGATGGCTGCCAGTGCAGCGGTGGTGGTAGGAGCCTCTCCTGCCTCCTCAGCAGTGCTAAGGATGTCCGACTGCAGCTTAGGCCTGCTTCCCACTGGCAAGTGGACATTCCCCCAAGGGCTCCTGGGCTGCCAGAGGGATTTCTGACTTCCAGCTTAGGCCTGATCTCCTGGGGAGCGGGCCTAAGCCAGCAGGTGACATCCTCCGAGGGGTCCCAGACTGCGAGAGGGCACAGGCCGGGCTGAGGGACCCCCCTGAGTGCACAGATTTTTGCATGGGTAGGGTCCCTAGGCCTGGCCAGCGATCAGGGCCGATGGGGACCTTCTGGCTGCCAGCCAGGACCTTCCTCCCCCCAGCTGACCTTCCTCCCCCCGGCTGCCGGCTGCTGGCCAGGGCCTTCCTTCCTTGGCTGCTGGCTGTTGGCCGGGGCCTTCCTTCATTCCGTGCCGCCCCCTGGTGGTCAGCGCACATCATAGTGAGCAGTCGAACTCCCGGTCCGTAGAACTCTCGAGGGGACAATTTGCATATTAGCCTTTTATTATATAGGATTATTTCTGGAGCCAGGAAATTTGGGTTTGACTATAATGTCTCTGGCTCTTTTTTAAAAAAAGCATTTCTAATTATATAGCACAGGAGAACATTTTTATTATGAATGACTAAACAATAAGGATGTGTTTAGGGTAAAATGTAAAAATTTCCACCCATAATCCTACTTGCCTTCCTAGAGTTAATAACCGATAATATTTTGGGTTTTACTAACTTGAGTCATCTTTTAAAAGGGGATTTTAAATCATTCACATTTATAGCGATTTTGGATACATAAGGAATTATTCCTTTCATCTTATTTTGTTCTATTTTTATAATGTTTCCTTTTTCTTTTCTGGCCTTTTAATAATGGTTGTAATTGTGCCATATTTTTCTCTAATGAATTAGAAATTATTCTCTTCCTCTAATTTAAAAACTAATGTTATAATAAATATTTTTATTGGCATCTAGATTTAATTGGTAGTTATATTCTGTTTCTTCCATGAGATGAGAAACTTTTAAGAACCTTAGCACACTCTTACCATCACCATGTTGCCCTCTTCCTTCACGTTGACCTTGGAAATACACACCTGCCCACCACCTTCCATGTGCAGATCATCTGAGATTTTAGTTCCAGGTTGTAATTCGTTTTGTTCATTATGCATCAGTGGTTATTTGAACCTAATTATACATTTTACTGCTTTCTTTATCTTACATTTTAAATTCTGAGAGGGTGAGATAGAATGCATTCTTTTATTATTAAATTTATTGGGGCAACATTGGTATGTTTTCATAAGGTCTTCCTTCGTGTGTGTCTATGTCCTAATTACCTCTTCTTTTTTTTTTAAAATATATTTTATTGATTTTTTACAGAGAGGAAGGGAGAGAGATAGAGAGTCAGAAACATCGATGAGAGAGAAACATCGATCAGCTGCCTCCTGCACATCTCCCACTGGGGATGTGCCCGCAACCCAGGTACATGCCCCTGACCGGAATCGAACCTGGGACCCTTCAGTCCGCAGGCCGACGCTCTATCCACTGAGCCAAACCGGTTTCGGCTAATTACCTCTTCTTATAAGGACACCAGTCACGTTGGATTGTGACCCACTCATATGACTTCATTTTATTTTTAAAGGAAATGTCTTCAAATACAATCACATTCTGAGGTACTGGGGGTAGGACTTCAACATATGAATGTGGGGGAAACACAGTTCAGCCCATAACAGCCTTAATTTTGTCTTACACGTGGATGCTAGTTCGACAGTCTCTAGAGTTGTTCTGTTCAGTACAACAGCCAGTAGTCACATGTGGCTATTTACATTGAAATTATGTAAAACTTTAAAAAAATTAAAAATTCAGTTCCCAGTCACAGTTGCCATATTCCAAATGCCCACACATGGCTAGTGCCTACAAATTGAATGGCCTAGATAGAGCATGTTTCCATTACTGCAGATGTTCCCTTGAACAGTACTGCTGAGCGTCTTCATCTGACAAATGAAGCAAATCCCTTTGGATTCTATGAAGAGCAGATAATAGTAAGCATGTGATAGATACATAGCAGCATGCTCAATCAATATTAGCTGAATGTTGACTCAGCAGTAAGTGAATTGTAAGATTAAGACTAGAACCCACTCTTCTCTGTCCTATTGTTCCCCCAGAACAACCATAAATGAGTAAGCCATTGAGAAATGTAGGACATGAAGAAGATTGGGCAAGAGAGTGAGGTGGAACAATGAGTACAATCTTAAACACATGCCTTAAAACATGACTTTTATACCCCAAGTCAGAATAAACATTATTCTACTTAATCCTCATGAAACTTTGTAAGGAAGGTATTATACCCATTGTCTGAAGGAGAAATGAAATAAATGCAGCTCTGGAAGGCTAAGTAACTTCTCCAAGGCCACACAGTGAGTCAACAGTAAGCCAGTAGCAATGTCAGGCCTCGAATCCACTACTTTCACTTCATTCGCCTAAAATCACTAAAAACTGGTAAGTCATTTGGAAACACAGATCACTAAGGAGACAGAGAAATTTAAACTCAGATTGAACCCCTTCTACAATGGTGGTTCCCCAAATTGTTTGATCATGGTCCCCTCAGTAAACATGTTTGAACAATACACACACACGCGCATATGTAAATATGTGTACATATATTTATAAATTATAAAAATTACTGTAATATATACATAATGAAATATACTCAAAAGGATATACTAAAAATATAGAAATAATTATAATAAAAGTTTCAATTTATTTTCTCATACTCCAGTATTGTTTCACATGCTCCCTCAGGTGCTGGTCCCCTTAAACTTTGGAAACCACTGCTGTACACCATGCCATACAAAGAAGGAACAGGCTGTTGATCACAGAGGCCTGGAAATCTCAGCTTCTATCTGCTCGCCCAACCACTCTGAAAGGAAACATGATTGGATCTTAATGTGTTCAATATCAGCCACATTCTTAGCGTTACTAGGGCTCTTCAGTATTTCTGTGCACCATGAGCATGATTTTTGTCTCTGGTTCTTATTGCAAAGACAGAATTAATTTAAAACTATCATTCAGAGGTTGCTCCTGGCCACGTGTCCATCCATGAAAGGCAGAGAAATGGGTAAAGTCACACTTAAATGTATTAAGATGCTTTCCCCCAAGAGATAAAAATAAATATTGCCATCTTCACTAAAATGAAGTGAGACTTGATGAAACAAATAGCTGAATTTACATGCATCATCCAGATTTTTAAAATTTTTCTTGTTTTTATGGCTGATTATAGTGATAACGTGTTCTTTACATAATGCTTTCAGCTTAAAAGCATGACCATTGTTTCCTCTCGCAGGTGTGATCTCTTTCCTCTCTCTGTCCCTCTATGTCTGTTTCTGTTTTTCTCTCAAGCAGGGGAGGATGTAGGTGTTGTTATTCCCTTTTTATAGATAGAGAACCTGACTTGAGAGGGCAGGTTACACAGCTAGTTAATGGTAAAGTCGGGGGTTGAACCAGGTTCTCTGCTCCAGAGGCAGTGCTCTGAGGGCAATTCTAACACATCTGGTTGGCGTCAGGAGAGAGGACAGTGTAGATCCCAGAACCACTGTAGGTCTGAGCACCTCCATAGCCAAAGTTCATCTTGCACTGAGAGATCGGCAGAGCTTTACATCGGTGGTCCCATGGGTTCAGTAGAAGCTGTTCCTACATTTGTTATGCAGCCAGTACAAAGCCTCTAGTCTAGGAGAAGCCCGAAGCAGTTCAAACCCCCTGACCCGTGCAAGGCCAGCAAATTGGCAAATGCAATGAACTCACAGAGGTTCAGAAGTGGATCAATGAGATTGTTTTCTTAGAAGATATTTCCATGAGTTGAGTAGAGTCCATGACAGTCCACCTGTGTCAGCAACAGATACTTCAACAGTTCTTTGAATCCAGCCCTCCTCTTTAGCCCTGCTCCTCTTATTGCTCTGGTTCGAATATCTGCCTAGATGTTTTCTGAAGCCTCCCGTTCAGTTTTCCCCACCTCTCTCCATGTCTCACGCTGCTACCAGAGCCCTCTTTCCAAACACAGGTCTGATGATGGCACCCTTCAGCTTGAAGAGCACTGTTGACACCCCATTACTATAAGATCAGATTAAAAATCTTTGATACAGGCCAGGCTGTCGTGGTTCAGTTGCTTGGATCATCATCCTGTATACCAAAAGGTTGTAGGAGCAACCAACTGATCAATGTTTTTCTCTTCATATCTATGTTTCTCTCTCTCCTTCTCTCTCTCTCTCTCTCTCTCTCTCTCTCTCTCTCTCTCTCAAATCAATAAAAACGTATCTTTGGATGAGGATTAAAAACAAAAAACCTTTCACTTGGTGTTCAATTTTCTTCATCTTGCCCCAAATTAACTTTCCAATGTTTTCTCCCACCACCCCACTTTCCCTTATCCTATCTTTCAGCCTCTCCAGTCTAATCACTGTTCTCTAAAAATAGCGAGTAGTTTCATGCCTCTCTGCTTTGCTCATGATCCATCCTCTGCCTGGAATGTCCTTTGCCTCCTGAACCAGCCCCCTCTGGTGGAATCTTCTTCATCCTCCCATGAGCAGCTCAGATGCTGCCTCTTCAGTGCAGACCTCCACCCCCACCCCCACCAGGTAGAACGTGCCACTCTCTGTGCCAGGCCCCCAAACACTACCTTCACACTTCTCATCACAAGGAACTGTGGCTCGTTCACATGTTATTTTGGCTCATGAGATGGTGAACGCTTAGGAAACAGAGAGCACCTGGATTATCTTTGTTCTTGGAGTTGGCACCTGGTTAGGCAAGCTGAAAATTTGGGGTTAAATTTATTCATATTACTGAGAGGTCTTGATATATTAAATTCCTACGAGATCTGAGTTAATCAGCAAAAGAGAAAGCACAGACTTAGCAAGAAGAAATTATTTAAGCATATAGTCACTCTACCTAAACTGTTAAAGAATTGGATACATTTTTAGAACAGTTGGAAGACTTTTATTGGCTCTCCCAAAAAGTCTGTGCTGTGGCTAAAGTGGAAAGAGTTGGAATGGGTTGGAATGGACAGATACGGGTTTCTAGTCTTAGCTCTGTTATTAGCTTAGCTGTGTACCTTTGACAAGTCGGCTCCCCTTTCTGATTCATTATTTACAAACATTCATGCTGGGTAAAATGACTTTTAAGTTGTCTTCTAATTCTAAAATTTGATGATTCTTCTTTTCTAGTTAGAAAAGCTAAGTCTTTATTTTTCTTTGCGTGTGATGACCCCTTAGTAATAAGAGCAGACATTCTATCTTGTCATAAAAACACCTTTGTCCTACCGTGGCCCCACTACATAAAATCTGAGTATTAGAAAAAGTACAAAATATTTTATGAAGTTAGAGTTCATTAGAGAAGGAAACAAACAAACAAAAGAGCTGACAAAAAACTCCTTACTATCAAAACATCAGGGCTCTGTCCCTTTAAAATTGAAAGGCTATACATTAGGCAAGGCAATAACCTCAGTAATAATAGTTGCTCTGTTGGGTTCATAAAGATAAAGGAGAGAATAAAGTGGAAAGGTCATACATGAAAACAGTTTGGAGAGGAAGGAGAGGTGCTTGGATGTTGAGTTTTAAGCTCAGGATGTTAGGGAAGGCATTCTTACAATATGTCACAGGTACAGAGAAAATTGGGAATGGAATCTTCAAGACGGTGAGTGGACCTGTGTCCCTGTGTCGCTGGCTCTTGCTGAGTGCTGTGGCATTTTCCTTTTGCATAACAAGAAAGCGCCCCCCCCCTCCAATATTCTGAAATGCTGTTTTATCCATTGAAAAAGCTTTATTTTTTTTAGAGCAATTTCAGGTTCACAGCAACATTGAGTGGGAGGTACAGAGAGTTTGCATACACCCTCTACACCCTCTGCCCCCACATGCAACAGCCTCCCCCAGTATCAGTTTCCTGTACCGGAGTGGCACATTCAATCACTGAGCCTCCACGGATACCTCATTATCATCTAAATTCCATAGTTTACATCAGGGCTCACTCACTCTTGATGGCTTTTTTTTTTATTGTTGACAGTATTACAGATGTCCCACATCCTCCCCCTCCCCCTCCTCACTCATCTCTACCCAGCCCCTCCTTCCACCCGCTGGGCCCAGCCTTCATCACACTGTTGTCTGTGTCCATGGGCTATGCATATATTCTATGAATCTTGACAAATGTATACTGATATGTATCGACAATGATAGTATCATACAGAATAGTTTCAATGCTCTAAACATCCTCTGTGCTCTATCCACCCCTTCTTCCCTCCTAACCTCTGAAAAATGGATCTTTTTATTGTACCCATAGTTTTGCCTTTTCCAGAATGTCATATAGTTAGAATCATATAGTATGTAGCCTTTTCTGATTGGCTTCTTTCACTTAGTACTATGCATTTGAGGTTCTTTCATTTCTTTTCATAGCTTGATAGGTGATTTCTTTTTACTGCTGAATAATATTCCATTGTCTGGATGTACTGCAATTTAGTTACTTATCTAAAACTAAGTGAACCATGAAGGACATCTTGGTTGCTTCCAAGCTTTGGCAGTTATGAATAAAACTTCAATAAACATCTGTGTATAGGTTTTTGTGTGAACATATGTTTTTAACTCCTTTGGGTGGATACTAAGAGTGGAATTACTGTATTCTTTGGTAGCAGCATGTTTAGTTTTGTAAAAAACCACCAAACTGATTTTCAAAGTGGCTGTACCATTTTGTATTCCCACCAGCAATGAATGAGAATTCCTATTGCTCCACATTCCTGGTAGCAAAAGGTGTGTAGTGGTATCTCATTGTTTTACTTTTCAGTTCCCTAATGACATATATATTGAACATCTTTTAATGTGATATTTGCCTTCTGTGTATCTTCTTTGATGAGGTGTCTTTTCAGGACTTTTTCCCATTAAAAAATGTTTTTACTAATTTTAAAGAAAGAGGAAGGGAGGGAGGGAAGGAGGGAGGGAGGGAGGGAGGGAGAGAGAGAGAGAGATGGAGAGAGATGGATCGGCTGACTCCTACATGCCCCCTACTGGGGATCAAGCCTGCAACCCTGCCTGGGAATCGAACCAGTGACCTTTCAGTGCACAGGACGATGCCCAACCAACTTAGCCACACCAGCCAGGGCTTGCCCATTTTTTAATTGAGTTGTTTATTTTCTTATTGTTGAGTTTAAGAGTTCTTTGTATATTTTAGATAACAGTCCTTTATCAAATGCCTTTTACAAATAATTTCTCCCAAGCTGTGGTTTGCCTTCTCATTCTTTTGTCAGTGTCTTTTTGCAGAGCTGTTCTCATTTTTAATAGACCCATTCAAGCAAAATTCTACTTTTGAATTGCTTTAGCAGAAATTCCACTTATCCAGACATTTCTTTCTAGCCTATAGAAATAGGCTTTGTTCCATTTGTATTTCCTTGACCCAGGAATTAATAGAAATAGAAGTTAGAAAAACCATCTGTGGTCAAATCCGAGTTATAACTTGCAACGTGTGTTTCAAATATCCATTGAGGGGATGTCTTGGGTTGGCAGACTTCAACCCAATTTCTTTTCCTTTTTTGTAACCTAGTTTGTTAAAACTACTTTTGCTACATCTGAAGTCATAGACCAAGGGATTCCAACTAATGTTCCATAAACCTGCAGGAGATAAAAAATTTATTTCTTGCTGAGTGTACATATTATGATGGCAATGTCTGTCCACTGGAATGTGAACTAAGTAGATGGCAAGATGCTTTGTGACTGAAAAACAATTTCCTGAGAGGATTAGCTGGAACCTAAGAAAGGTCTCCTGTTTACTGGAAGATGGGAGGATCTTGCCTCATGAGTGTTTAAGTGGTCAGTGTAGTAAGGAGCTCTAGTAATAGAATGCCATAGTGGTGGAGGGTGGCCAGTATATGGTATGACAGCTGTGGATATTTTTATAGATGTGGATCCTTTTATAGATGCTGAAGATGGTATTGGTGGTTGTGTTATAGTTATTGTTGACTTGTTTGGTGATGTTTTAATTATGTGAATTCCTTCTAGTGAGTTCTCCCGAAATACTAGAATTTGAAAGTGTTGCAAGAACTCTCAGAGGCTATAGAGCCAGTACAGTTAGATTACAAAACTTGATAGTCATGAGACCCAGTAATTTTTTCAGTCTGCAAAGGAAGATTGCATTATGCCTTCTCTGCTGTGTGTGTGAAGGCAGATATCATGGGACTGATTTCAATAAACAAAAATTTTTCCTTATAGATCCTATGCTAATTGAAACTTAAACATCATGTTTTATTTGGGAAATTGGGAAGGAATATTGACAATGAAGATCCTGTTCTGGGAAATGAATCATAAAAACATGCCATATGAGGAATAGCCCAAGGAACCAGGCACATTTACTCAGAGAAAAATTGGTGATGGTGGGAATATGAAAATGTGTAGCAAATCTCCAAATATCTGATGAACTGTTATATATATAAGGAGCGAGAAAATTGGTTCCAAGAAAGAGAAAACCTCGGACCAATGAGGGTTGTCGCTGCAGATGGGCTGATATTGTTTCAATGTACACGAAAATCTTTGAGCTATCTAATAACATAGTGAATCCCTTTTCACTTTGTGGCAATAAGAGAAAAATTACAGAATTTATAGAGCTCACTGTGGAAAAGATTGGTCCAAAGACTCTTGACTGCCTGAGGGCTGAGATGTTTAATATCATGGTAACCTGTAACCCACTCACAGCATGGGGAAGCTTTGTATTCATAGGACCAGTGGCCTCTGAAAAGATTAATTCCCCATCACAGAAAATCTTCAAGCAGAGTTTGCAAACAACTCAGATGAGATGTTATAATGGCAATTAATTTTTTAAGTTTATGTACTTTTTATGTACAGTTTTATGAATTCTGAGAAATGCATGAACTCACATAACCACCACCACAATCAAGATACAGAACAATTCCACCGTCTTCTCCAAATTACTTTGTATTAACCCTTTGTAGTCAAATCCACTCCAATCCCTAACCACTGTTAACCACTGATCTGTACTCTAACCCTATAGTTTTGCCTTTTCCAGAATGTTATGTAAATGGAATCACACAGTGTCCAGCCCTTTGAACCAAGTTTCTGTCACTTAGCATAGTGTATTTGAGATTCATCCATGTGGTGAGTTATCTTCCATTGTATACATCTACCATAGGGCTCATCCTTCTCCACTTGAAGACTACTTGAGGGACTTTTAGTTTCCATTCCGGCATGTAAGGACCTTGGAGGTCATTATTCCATTCTAACAAGTAAAAGCTGAACAAATTGAATATCAACAGCTTTTCTTAGAGCCATCAGAAAATTGAGATCACAGGATAAACTGCTACTCCCCAAATTGGAGAGTTAAATAGGTGGAATCAGAGAATCATGATTTAGGAGCAGAAACTCATAAGTATAAACCTCCATGGGAACCAGTACCAGGTTTCTTTACCCAGTACATCATGTCCTGCAAGGATGTTAGAATTATCAGTCTAGGAATTTAAAACAACTATCATTAATATGCTAAGAGCGTTAATGGAAAAAGTAGGCAATATGCAATAACAGATAGGTAATGTAAGCAGAGAAATAGAAATTCTAAAAAAGAATCAAGAAGAGATGTTAGAATTCTTTGGTTAATCCCCCCCCCCTTTCAAAATTAGTGTATTGCATGCTCTGGATCTAGTTTGTTCATCGGTTTATTTTGTTCATTAGATTCCACATAACGGTTTATTTTGTTCATTAGATTCCATATAACAGTGAGATCATGTGACAGTTGTCTTTCTCTGATTGGCTTACTTTGCTTACTGTAATACTCTCCAGGTCCCTCCATGCTGTCTCTAAGGGTAAGAGATTCTTCTTCTTTCTCTCCTCCTCCTCCTCCTCCCTCTTCTTCTTCTTCTTCCTCTTCTTCTTTTTGTTAATCCTCACCTGAACCATTGTTTTTTAGAGACAGTAGAAGGGAAGGAGAGAGAAACATCCATGTGAGAGAGAGATATTGATTGGTTGCGTCCCTCACATGCCCAGGGCCAGGGACCAAGCCTGCAATTGAGGTACGTGCCCTGGACCGGAATCAAACCCGAAACCCTTTAGCCAACCTGGCACTGGCTTGAAGGCCCAAGTTAGGGTCCAGGATGGAAGTTTGGGAACCTCTTGTTGGGATGATCTCCAAGGTGCTTTTCAAGCTGCAGAACCTCAGGCTCTATGTTATTTAGAACTAGAAGCCCAGTGCACGAAATTTGTGCACTCGGGGACGGGGGGGGGGGGGATCCCTCAGGACAGCCTGCACCCTCTTGCAGTCCAGGAGCCCTCAGGGAATGTTCGACTGACGGCTTAGGCCCGCTCCCCACTGTAGCGGGCCTAAGCCATCAGTCGGACATCCTTAGTGCTACCGTGGATGCGGGAGAGGCTCCCGCCATTGTCGCTGCGCTCACCAGCCGTGAGCCCGGCTTCTGGCTGAATGGTGCTCCCCCTGTGGGAGCACACTGACCACCAGGTGGCAGCTCCTGCATTGAGCATCTGCCCCCTGGTGGTTAGTGTGAGTCATAGCGACCGGTCGTTCCACCATTTGGTCGATTTGCATATTAGTCTTTTATTACATAGGATATCCCATTCATAAAGCTGCTTGTTAGTGAGGTGCCAGTTTGCTCACTTCCTTCAAATGTCTACCTGAAGCTCTCGAGCACTTAGGTCATCTCAAATATTGTAACAGAGCAGCAAAAAGAAAATTGAGAACTGGTAGAAAAAGCCAAGATATTAAAACCAACAGGAGAATAAGTGGACTCACAACCTGTAAGATTAGTTTTGTGGAAATTACAACTTCTTGCAATAATAACAGCAGCAGGTTCTAAATCTGCTTTATGTGGTGTTAGCCAGGAGGAATGCCATGGAGGCTCAAGTCTGAGGATTAGTGGTTTCATTAAGAGCCTCCTTTCCTCTGTAGGATTAGCCCTTTCCATATATTTGACAAAATTCTTTTGGTTGAGTACAGGTTCTGCTTATGTGCTATGAATTACTAGTGAGTTTAAATTTATTTGTCATAAAAGTTTATTTCTAAGAGACCTCAGAAATTATTTGAGCTCATTCTATAATGATCGAAGAAGAAACCAGCCCTGTGAGGTAAGTGCCTTATTTAGGGGTCAGAACTAGGATGAGCGGCCAGACTTTGACTTCCGGGCCATGCATATTCTAGCTGAGCTGAGCCAGGTGGGATCTGGGATGCAGGGTCTCCTGGCCTGGTCACTGAGCTGGGTCAGATTGCTGTAGTGGAATGTGGCTGAGTTCCATGCAATACATTTGTAAAGGGCACTTTGACTTAAAAAGGTTTTAGCCCCTGGATTTGCGGCTATAAAAATATTGGCAACCAAAATGGCCCCTAGTTTATAAAGTTCGAACTAGCTGACTCATCCTATTCCCTGGGCACTGGGCAGTAGATAGCCCTTGGCCACCACTAAACTCCCCCCACCCCATTTCTTTTCAAAAGTGCCACATGGTATTTTATAGTCAGGGTTTAATCAGGGAAGCAGACCATGATGAGTTATGAGTAGGGGATTTCTTTGTTTGTTTGTTTGTTTGTTTGTTTTGTTCTGTTTTGTTAATCCTCACCCAAGGATATTTTTCCATTGATTTCCAGGGAGAGTGGAAGGGAGAGGTAGAGACAGAGACAGAGAAACATCAATGTGAGAGAGACACATTGATTGGTTGCCTCCCACACATGCCCCAACTAGGGCCAGGTATCGAGCCTGCAACTGAGGCATAGGCCCTTGCCGGAATCAAACCTGGGACCCTTCAGTCCTTGGGCTGATGCTCTATATTCATTGAACCAAACCCGCTAGAGCAATAAGGGATTTCTTATAGAAATGAGACCTTGTGCGATTGATTGTAGGAGGAGCTGTGGAAGTGAAAGTTTGGAAGGCCGAGTCGGAGAATCAGAGCTGTCGCCAACCAGTCAATCCGAAAGGCTAAGCATTCCTCTTTTTGGCTAAGTCAAATGCACAGCCACACACGAAGGGTTTTTTTGTGTGAAAGGTCGTTCTGGCTTAAACGAGTTGAGTGCAATTCACTGTAGGCAGCCAGCCTGAAATAGAAACAGCTGTCCCCCCTTGGGAGTAATGCTCTGGAAGCTCTGTTCTCAGTCATGAACAGTCTGGAGTCAGCCTGTTTCACCCCATTCTGAAAACACGTGACTGTTGTCATGTGATGAAGCTCTGGCGTGCGGTGTTCTGGAACCAGCACAGGCTTTGTCACTAGACATACCGACAAGTACATGCTGGCTTTGCACACATACTGTGTGACTGCGACATGCTCCTTATGCCCCTTGTAAAACGGGGCCACTAGTAACCACCTCATAGTATTGTTTTGAAGTAGATATAATGAGAGGTGCTCAATAAAAATTATTCTTTTCATACCTCAAGTCTCACCCTTTCCCCTAATAGATCTAGGATTCGTCCTGTTTCTCAGGATATCTCCATGTAGAAATGCTCTTATTGTCTGAGTGTTGGATTTTGATAATGAATACAGGTGTATAATTTATATTCAGCATTCCTGGCATCTTATCAGGTCACAAATTCCAAGGGTCAACAAGTTTAGATTCCTCTGGACAATGAGAAAGACCACTGATGGGCAAGGAAAACACCTGGGAAGAAGCTCATTGCTTTCACCACACAGGGGAGAAACAGAGCGTTTCTTAAGTAGTTACAACTGTTAACTTGGAATGGTGTATAGAAGCAAGGGTGGTGCCTGTAGTTCCCCTGGAATCCTGCAGTTTTCCTAGGTCAGGAGACAAGTGATTAATCATGAGAGTAGAGGAAAGAGGAAAGTTGAAGCTGATAAAAAAGAAGTTGGAGACAGCCCTAGCCGGTTTGAATCAGTGGATAGAGCATCAGCCCATGGACTGAAGGTTCCTGGGTTCGATTCTGGTCAAGCGCATGTACCTCAGTTGCAGGCTCAATCCCTGGCCCTGGTCAGGGAGCGGGTGGGAGGCAACCAATTGATGTGTACGTTTCTCTCTCTCCTCTCTCCTATCCTCTCTAAAAAAATCAATGGAAAAATATCCTCAGGTAAGGATAACAAACACACAAAAAGTTGGAGACAAAGAACCATAGAATCAGAACTTGAAAAATACAATATTCTAGAGCCATTCATTTCAGGAGCATATAGACCTACACATTTAATAGCCCCCAAGGCATGACTCTTGTCATAGGTGGCTTAAATTGTTTGTTGAATTTAACAAAACAATAGTGCTCATGTGTTTCTTAAACATGAAGAAAAAGTTAAATTATATTGAGGAACTCTATTTAGGAATCTGGGGAACTTATTTTATCATTTTAGAAAGATTTTAATCAATAGTCTCTAAAATAAAAATGTTTTCATTTAAGATAAACTTCTAGAAGATTCATAAGAGAATCTTTTATTATCTAAAGTAGGGTAACAGGCATGATTTTTGCATAAAACAGTGCAGAGCATATGGTAATAATCGAATAAATATTTTAAAAATAGAATTCAGTATTTACAGGACAAACCAGACTCTGAGCCTAACTCATGAACTCTGGAAGATTCTCTTGCAGCCTTTCAAAATGCAATTAATTATTTGACTATTGGAGGACACTGATAATATATTCACTACCTATATTTTTCTGTGAATTGTTGACAATCATGACAAGTCCACATTTAGTTACTTATCCGACTGAGTAAGTAATTGACCTGAATGCATAGGAAATTGAGATGTAAAACCACTTCTTTAAAAGTGAAATAAAAGGTTATACTCTTTTTTTAAACATATAATAGTGACATGTTTCCTTCCAGCTTATCTCCTATTTTAGGCCCTCAAGATTGGAAAACTACCAAGTGGTGATAAATACTGTAAAGAATCTACAGTCCATCCATAGTCTTCTATATTATTAATAGGATTGCTCAGACAGCTTATCTGCTTAAGTTTTGGAAATCTCCTTATCCTTTATCTGTAGGAACACTAATCACTTGAAAAGGACAAGGCTGAGGAAACGTGTTTTAAAGCTGGATTTAAAATATATATACATATGTGTGTGTGTGTGTATTTTCATCAAATTCTATTGCTCTAGTTTCCTAGATTCTTTGTGCCTTTTATTTCAACTATTTCCCTTCCAGGTATTTTAAATGGCACTTTGCATTCATTTGAACATAGGTGAGTTGCTTGCATTTTCTGGTGAGATAAGCATATCTGAAGGCTTTTTCTATTCACTTGTTGGCTGTATTTCTCCAGGACCGGGGAACAGAGAACTAACTGGTATGGGAATTGGGAAGCTTTGGCTTTGGGTTTCCCTCTGTGATTTGTAAGAGTCCTTTGGTTACTAGGCTCACAAATGATTGGCAACTTCAATCAAAGGAAATTTATTGGAAGGATACAAAGGCCCACAGAATGGGTAGAGGGCTGAAAATCAGGTTTGAACGTGGGAAAGTGCCAAGGCCTTTCCAGAGGCTGGGAACCAGGAACCCAAGCAACAAACTTTCAGGGGAACTGAAAAAGGTGAGATCATTGCTAGGATGAAATGAAACATCAGATTTCAGGGAAGTTGACCTAGCCTGGATGGCAAGCCCACCGTTGCTATAGAGATGAGGGACCTCCAGTTACAGCCCACTGTAATTCCTTAACTGGAAATCAGAAGGCAGTTTGAAGACAGAAATTGCATACCAGGCAATTAACTTTGTCCAGTACTGTGTTATGTGGCATCTTTAAAGTTGCTTCCAGCTTTAAAAATGGCCAGTGCTTCTCCCATGAAAGCCTTTGGAGTTACCACGTCCCCCTGATGTCTACATCTATGAATGCCTATGAAAGCAATGAACAATAATAAGACAAACTGGAAGAAGACAGTTATGAGCACCAGTGTGTTGTGTTAGTTCTCTATTGCTGCATAACAGCATTACCACAAACTTAGCATCTTAAAGCAGCACACATTTATTAAATCACAGTTCCCATGCATCAAGAGTCCGGGGACAGCTTAGCTGGGTTCTCTGCTTAGGATCTCATCAGGCTGCAATGAAGGTGTAAGTTAGGGTTGTGGTCTCATCTGAGGCCCGACTGGAGAAAGAACCACTGGCAAGCTCACTCAGGCTGCTGGCAAAATTCATTTCCTTGTAGCTCTAGGTAGGACTGAGGATTTCAGTTTTTTTCTGGTTGTTGGCTGCAGGCTGCCCTCAGCTCAGAGGCTGCATACAGTTCCTTGCTATGTTGGGTTCCACAACATGGCTACTTGGATTCCTCAAAGCCAGCAAGGGAGAGACTCCAGCAATACAGGCACTACAATCTTATGGAAGCACATAATTGTGTGCATGTAATCGTGCCATCCCATCACCTTTACCGTGTCTTTTGGTTAGAAGGGATTCATAGGTCCCACATAGGTCCCACATATACTGTAGGGGAGAGGGTTGCACAGCGACATGAATACCAGGAGGTGGGTATTGGAGCAAACCCATGAATCTGTCAGAGTGGCAGAACTGAGTGGGATAATCCCCAGAGCTGCTGTGGAGTCTAACATACCTCTTTCTGTGCATCTGGTTTCCCTAAATGTCAATCCTGGGGAGGTATTTCATGTGGAAAACTGATGAGGGGGGCAAACAACACCCAGGCCTCCAATCGCTCCAGCTCAGCTATAGGGGAGGGGAGGGATGTAAACAGCTTCTAGCTGGTGTTTCCCTCAAAGTTGTCTGGGCACAGTTGAATCTCATAGCCTCCACTGAACTATATCTTTTGTCTGTATTTACCATTTGGTAATTTTTTTTGTTTTTATTGCATGAAAATTCTTTCATTTATTCACACGTATATATTGTCTCCCTCAACTATACAGGGGTGGGCAAAAATAGGTTTACAGTTGTGAGTACACGAAAGTTTATTTTTATTTTTTCAATAAATCTTTATTGTTCAGATTATTACAGATGTTCCTCTTTTTTCCCCCCATAGCTCCCCTCCACTCAGTTCCCACCCCATCCCATGCCCTTACCCCCCGCCACTGTCCTCATCCATAGGTATAAGATTTTTGTCCAATCTCTTCCCGCACCCCTCACAGCCCCTGAAAGTTTATTCTTATATTATTGTTATGACAACTGTAAACCTACTTTTGCCTACCCCTTGCATTTTATAAACACACACCTAAAGGCAGGAGCCATTTCTTCTATCAGGAACCATTCACATGTCCTTCAAGTAGTGTAAAAGGCAGAGGCACTTTGGAATAGCTCATATTGGTTATCTAGTTGTATGAAGGAAGAGGGGATAATGTGAAAATCTCTCCCCTTTTAGCTGTATTTGGTTATGTAAAAAAATATATATACATATATATTATACATATAATATATATATATTTGAAAGGGGTGACCTTACAAATGCTCAGATTATCCTGATACAATGCGTTTGGTTTCTACCAGAGTTGCTAGGCTTGCATATGGAGGCAGGCGGGTAATGGATAAAGAGGGCCATAGACATGGTTGAGTGTGACTCTGGACTTATTGCTTTAATTTCTGAGAGCCTCAGTGACCTCACAGTCCTAGCTCATAGAGGGAGTAGTTTTAAAAAATAAATAGCACAGTGCCCAGCATACAGTAAACATGTGGGAAATAGGTATGATGATCCTTAAGACCTGACCTGGGAGGGCACATGTCAATTCTCAAGGTGCAGTTTGTCCCATAACAAAGGAAGGGCAAGGAGATGCACACTCAGCACATTGTAACTCATGTTTTCTCTCGGAGCTCAAGGGATTTAGTGAAGAGCTTTGAGTGTGGAGGAAATCAGAAACTGCTGCTTTCCACTTCCTGGAGCTGGGTCATTTGGAAAGTGTGGTAAGAGGACTGTATTGCAGCCCCTCCTCTGTAGACAGCAGGCCTGGAGTAGATGCTGGTGGTGCCAGGGCAGGGTAGCAAGCACTCCAGATCCCCCTTTCATTTCTAACCTCCTCGGGTAGGAAGGAAAGCACATGAGACTTAGCTTGATGACCTTGACCAAGCAACAGCATCTCCGAAGCCATTTTCACTTCTGTAAAAATGGAGCCAATGGAAGATCAAACGAGAGGCAAAATGTAGGAACATTTGGTAAACTTTGCATTTCTAAGGGAACCCAGGAGGAATGATGCTCCACACCAAGAATTTGCCCTTGAGGTCAGTTAGATAAATTTTCATTTTCTTCCCATAGTGCCCTAATTGGTCAAATGAAAATGCTAAATACATTTCAGAAAAGTTTTAATTTCAACAATTTATGATTAAAAATACATTTATAAATAATTTTTCCATAGACTTGATTGAGGATTGTTGCAGACTTTACAAAAAGACAGACTGCAACAAAAACAGATTAAAGTTACAAAAAATATAGCTATAGTTCTATTTAAAAATACATTATACATCACAGCTTTTTCTTTGTGCAAAGTTTAAGAGAATGCTGTGTTAGGCATGTCACATATTCACTCAAAGGGAAGTAAACTTTAATACAGTTACTTTGCATAATGGTATAGGCACAGGTGAAATAATTCATTCTTTTCCCCTAGAAGTTAATATACCTTAGTTCAACATTTTACTTTTATTTTTTAGGATTAATGATGAATTTAGCTTAATACAAATATATATATATATATATATGTATATATATATATATATATGAATGAAACTAAGTGTTTTTTTGAAATTAAGTAAACCCCCAACGTATTTACAGTATTTTCAGGGAATGTGTTCTCCAAACCAGTCTGAGTACATTTTCTCTATTAAACAACTCTTTAGAAAATTAAATGAAGCCAAATTTGTCAATTAATGGACATCCTCCGTTGACACTTCCAGTTTTCGCTGTGGGACAAGGAGAGTTCCTATGGAGGTTTTATTAGCACCATCAAAATCCATGCAGGGTGAGCCCGTTGATTTCACTGGTCCACCTGGGGTACGGAAGAAACTTTCAGCCACTAATTGTGACCCTTTGGGTGTTACTGGAACAGGCTGATTGGAAAGAGAGGAATGGAAAAAAGAAGTCAAACCCACACCACAGACAGGTATGCTCTAACTCTAGGAGCCTTATGAGACTGGACTAGAAGGCCATGTCACACGTGGGAGCCCAGCATACTTTGAAATCGGCAAGGTAAGCCTGGATGAGTTTTCCATTCTCAGCTATTTTTGTTAAGGCAAGAAAAAAAGCTCACAGTAACGCAATAATATGCATTATTTGCACACTTTTTCCAGGCTTGGAGAGCAGGCAGGCCTTCAGCCTCCTCACTCCCCCATCCTTTCCCTCTCCAAAGAAGAAAAGCAAAAGCAAGTCTGACATTTGGGACTTAATAACCCCAGGGAAAAAATAAGTTAAAGGGAAATACTCTCACCTGCTGTGTCCCCATCATAGCAAGGGACTGTCCATTCGGTTGGTTCTGGCCCAGGCCTGGCGAGTTATATCGGGTGGCCCTTCCTTGCTGAGTGCCTGCATGTTCTGGTACGACACTAACAGCCTCTATTCTTGGGGACATGGGAAGAGTTGCGGGCCCGGAGCTGGCAGACACCTGCACACTGGGGGAGATGAGCCCCAAGTGCTGCAGGGTGAAGTTTACAATGGCTGAGCTTGGGTTCTGGACAGGAATGGGGTGGCTCGAACTGAGAGCCGGGCTGTTCCCTACAGGTATGGCTGCCACGGAAGTTGGTGAGACCATTAGCTTCAAAGGTGTTACATGAAAAGAGGGAAAATTAACAGCAGTGAGTTCAGATGATGTCACTGGAATAACACCTGGGAAGAAAAGGAGGGGAAATATCTTAAAAGCACAGGCATTTGTCCAAGAAGTTTACAAGGCTTAAGTGAACTTGAGACTGACCCATCTATAAAACCCTAATATGCAAATAGACTTAAGGGTGGAACAACCGAACCGGTTGCTATGACATGCGCTGACCACCAAGGGAGGCACACGCAGAACATGGTGGGCATTAGCTGCAGCAGGATGGTGGAGCAGGTGAGCGGGGGTGCCAGACCAAGGTGGGACATTTGTCGCTGTCATCGGGGTGAGCCTCTGGTGGTTATTGAAAATTCTTTGCTCCCACGTGCCGCGGTCTCGCCCGGTGCTTGCACCCGCTGCCGGCCCCGATCGCCCCTGAGGGCTTCTCCACCACTCCCTGCTCCTGAGGGGTGATTGGGGCAGCAGCCACCCCTTGCTTCCACTGATGGTGCCAGCCCTGCTCACACCCACTGCTGGCACCAGCCCCAATTGCTCTGTGCTGCCAGAGGGTGCGGTGCCATCAACACGTGAGAGCAGCAGAGGCAGGAGTGGGGCTGCCAGCAGACAAGGGACGGGGGGCCACAACGGGAGGGGCCGGGCGGGGGTGTGGGAAATGGGCCAAGGCCCGTCCCTGTGCCCACTACAGCCTTGTGGCCCATAGTTCCTTTCAAGGTGCATGAATTCGTGCACTGGGACCCTCATGTTTGAATAAATGCTTGATGTACACTCACCTGCGATCGGGGAGCTGTAGATCCTGTGGTTTGGGGAAAGTGTACCTGAGTTTTCTTTACTAGACAAAAGGGACTCTGCCCCCAGGGATGAGCACTGGGTGAGAGGGATTAGATATCCTGATGGGAACAGTGTCTAGAAAACAAAGAGGAAGGGTTTATTTTAAACACAAATACTGGAAGAAAAATGGCCCTGTGCCTCTTCCAGGACTAATATACCTTGGTGGTTGTCTCATTAGACTGATGTTAACAGTAGGGCTACAGGCAGGACAGCTATACAGCTCCCTGAAGACAATATCCCTCCCTTCCATTCCAACACTTGGCCTGAGTCATACAAACCATGGATATTTTTTTCCACTGATTTTAAAGACTGGAAGGGAGGCAGGGGAAGGAGAGAGAGAGAGAGAGAAACATCGTTGTGAGAGAGACATATTGATTGGTTGCCTCCTGCATGAGCCTTAACAAGGGCTGGGGATCAAACCTGCAACCCAGGTATAGGTCCTTGACCAGGAATCGAACCCGTGACCCTTCAGTGTGCAGGCTGGTGATCTAACCATTGAGCCCACCAGCCAGGGCACAAACCATGTGTTTCTTCAATGCCCTCTGTGGCCTTAAGTGTCATAACGCTACCATTGAGTCTGCTTAGAGTAGGATTCACCCAGCAGATTCCCTTCACACTGACATTCTAATTCCTGCTCTGACTCCTTGGTATGATGTGGTGCTAACTGTGGTAACCACGTTAATGCAGTTAGACACCATAGTGGCACTGTTATGTTATTATGGATTGTTCTTGAATTACATAGAATGGTATTTTCCAAAGAGTATTCTGAGGTACTCTAGTTTCAGGGGATGCAAGCAGGCACTGCTTGAATCATGCTCACATATGTTTGGGAACTGCTGAATTCAACAAAGGAAAATGGTGTTTTAATTAGAGAATTTCTTTAATAGTGCATGCATTGTAAATCTCCAAGGGGGGGCCTCCAGCCTGTAGCATTTCCCAGGCTATCTGGCAACTAAATTTTTGGTAGAATTGGAAGTCAGAGAAAACACATTTTAAGAAATGTTGACTTAGAGAAGGGGGTTGCCAAATCATGGGCCAAAAGCCAGCCTCCTGTCTGTTTTTATAAGTAAAATTGCATCGGAACACAGCCATGCCCATTCATTTATGCATTGTCTGTAGCTGCTTTCCTATTTTCTTTTTACCATGGCAGAGTGGAATAGGTACAACGGAGACATATGGTCTACAAAGTCAAAAATATTTACTATCTTGTCCTTTACAGAATGATGTTTACTGACCTCTGAACAAAGGAATTATACATCTACAGATTTGTTTCTAATACTTTAGGTTCTAATGATTATCAAGAAAACATGCTTATACTATTACAAACTAAAGAGCATGGCACTAGAATTCAAAAACTAAGGTAAAAAAGAACGGATTAATTCACCTGAGAGACTCAACTGTCATGCAGCAAAAGCTTTAGGCAATAACATTACAGACCAATGGAAATGGCCAAAGTGTTAGGCTGTGTGCATCCTCCCCGTGCCTGCTAGATCACTGTACCTGAGCAAACAGAGAAAGCCCAAGAAGCCTGCTTCGGTCTTACCCTGAGCAGGACTGGCAATAGCTAAAAGCAGCTCTTGTAAATGGGTGTGTGTGTGTGTGTGTGTGTCCTTTTATCTTCCTCCAGATCTTCCTTCTGGACATTGTTAAAACAACAGTCTACACTTTGATCTAGCTGTTAATAGGTCCTGTCTTTTCCTTGGGAACCAGTCAGTTCAGAATCCACAATGCTAAAAGTGGACCACAAACTTTAAAATTTAGTTTCTTAGCTGCTTGGCACTGTTCATTCTCTTTACTGGTAGGTTCCTTGAAAGGGATAGAAATTTTTAACCAGTGAAAATAGGGATTTTACAAATCCTCTTTGCTATTTTGCTATTGTTAATCATGCTTTCGTGGTACAAGTTGCTGGTTTAATTCTTTCAAGTCTTTAGCAAAACCTGTAGTACTCCATTAATAGTTATTTTTCAGTTTTCTGCAAACTACATTCATCATAACATCTTTTAGCCTACCATGCCAATTCCCTTTTTGAAAAAAAAAAGAATTATTAAGTGAGCAGGATGAATGAATTTGACATATTTCAACTTGCATGTTATGATCTCATCTAGCTTACATTAGCCCTCTTACCCCCTCTTCCTATTACACATTCTATTTTATTTTCACTGTAGTTCTTATTATTTACTGATATGTTTGTGTTATTTGTATACTGTCTTCTCTCCACCCTCAGAAGTGTAGAATCTTAGTAAATGTTTGCTGAATGAATTAACACACAAATTAATACATTTTCTTTGTTCTGCTCAGTTCATGCTAAAAAGAAATGGTCAAAATGAAGTCACAGAGATGAAAAAAGAAGCAGGGGGACATGGAAAATCTATCCACTGAAAACCCTAATCCTGAATAACTGAGCAACAGGAGACCATTATTAAATTACCCCATTGGCCCGAAGAGATTATGGACATCCCCAAAAAATTCATTCAGGCACAAGCCTTGTTTTTTCTCCCTCGCATGGATATTAAATACAAAATGATACTATACTAAGAGATTTTGAACAGTTACCATGAGGCCATCCTAAGGGAAGACTTGACAAACTCTAAAGCCTCCTTAATAAGTTACAGATAATACCCTTCATCTTGTAAGAATCACATCCCTTTACATATATCATCATGTAATAAATTCACCTAGCCTCACAAAAACTGTGATAGAGCCCTGGGCAAGTACTCAAAAGTAACCATCACCAAAAGAAGGTGCTGGGTTTGGTTTGGTTTGGACCACAGCACAGTGTTTTATACCCAGTAAATGATCGGGAAAAACTGGTGGAACAAATTCGTTATAGATGTGGGAAAACAAGATGTAGAGAAATAAAATAACGCGAGTTAGCAGCAGGGACAGAATGAGAGATTAACTTCTGCTTCCACATTGAGTGGTGCTCATTCTGTGATCATGTCTTTCACATATAATTGTCCTAAGGGAGGAAAATGAGATTATGTATGTAAAAGTGCCTAATCTTTCTGACATCCAATAAATGTTAATTCCTTCTTGAACTAAACTCCACCTAGGGAAAAAATGATCTGGAACATCACAATCCCTAGAAACCAGTGTGTCAAATATACTTACAAGTTAAGATTTTTCTACTTGCACAAAATAGAAATTTTGGTTTACATTTTAGAAAGTAAAAACGGGAACAATTTATCTTCTAGGCAACAGGTGCCAGTTACATGACATCAAACAAACATTAGGCACCGACTCAGAAAGTAGGAGTCACTGGAACCCCACGTATCCATCCATTCATTGGGGGTTACATCTGCTTATAAATTATTTAAGACTCTCATGACAGGTGTTTGCATTCCAGTGTGTGGTGGAGAAATGGACTTAAGGACAACCACCCGTGGTGCTTTAAAAAGACAGCAAATAATCCCTTCCTCCAAAGGCTAAAAATGTCCCTGCCATCGTCCCAGCCAGGGGATTAGCTGTCTGGGGCTTTGTTTGCATTACGGATGCTAAGGAACAGTTCCTTGTCTTCTGAGAGACTGCTCTTTGCTCTGGCAGATTTCACAAGCCACCAAATTCTCCTCTAATCAATTGGGAAGTCCCTAATACTTTGCACATTGCAAGGGTGTACTTACTGCGGAGACATTTTCAAATCCTTTTAGGTTCTCTTTAAATTTCTTTTTGGAACCACTGTCTTCGAGCATGCTTGCCCTCTTTGAGCCTCTCTCTCCAGCAGGTTCTGTGTCTTGGTTCTGTGCACCATGCCTCTCCGGCATGGGCAACAGGCTTCCGGGTCTGATGGAGACATTGGGCTTGGTGGCATCATTGGCTGCTTTCTCAGTGGTGGCATCAGTGCAGTCTTTTGATCTCGTAGCTTCAGAAGAGGGGTTAGGGCAGACTGTCGGGCTCAGGCCTTGGGGCGGTGTCATGGTGTGGGTTTGGGCAGGCTGCAAGTAGATGGCATAGGACGGGCCCGAAGGGGCTTGAGGTAGGATCACGGGCACCGCCGATGATAATGGGCTGGGGAACAGAGGGACCACCCCCAGGGGCTGGATGAGGGGCGGTGCTGGGAGCTCCAGTTCAGCATTCACAGCGGAGTCCAGAGGGGCCACTGGTTTGCAGGGCCCAGATCTCACCAGCTGTGGTTTTGCTTTCTTTCTGGGTTCACTAAAAGACAAGATTTAAAACATGACATAAACACATTTTCTCTAAAATGTTCTACCACTTTAGATTGCCCCAGGTTGAAAGCCTTGCTTTTATGAAACCAGCAGATAGTTTCTGTAATATTTTGCTATGAGTTTCAGAAAAGACTGTCTCTCCAGTTTCCAAGGCTAGTGCCTTTTCTTACATAAAGTAAGTAATCCAATGGTGCAACTAAGTCATTCATCTCACCTACCTTGATTGTCAACCTACCTTGATTGCTCTTCTAACTGCATTTTGCAAATTGCTGCAAGCTGAGCCATTTTACTTGGAAAGGGTGCAGAATTCTGAGAACTCTCAGCTGGTAAAATAGAAAGAAGGGGGGTGGGTATTGGTCGAAGCGAAAGAATAAATGCTCACGCAGATGACAGGTCACTGAAGCCCAAGGAACACAAAAAATGCATCTCCCCCCCAAAGCACACAGCAGTTAAATGAAAAACCCTACAAACTACTTATCCTCTAATAATTAGAGTCTAATTCATGCATAAGTTAAGCTTCAAGGGGGGTTAAGCATATGGATATGGAAACAATTCTCCTACAAGTCCCATAGGGATCTAAAAAAAATCAGATAATAAGGAATTCTGAGCAGAGCCCTGACATGATTGAAAACACACCTTTGCTGGTCTTGATAGGGCTACTTGGAGCAGAATTGATCTTTCTCCGGTCACTTTCTATGCTCTTTACCAGTTTGATAAGAGATGGGTGCCGTGTAAAGTTTGGCTTCCTGTGTGTGGAAAAGAGGTTTTTGGCACAGTTCTCTTTTGAAGGCTGCCTCACTTCCACGTCTGAGGTGGAGAAAGAAATGACGGGGTTCACACCTGAAAGAGAAAAGGGCGGGGTGTTAAAACGTGGGTGACTCTTCCTCTTGGGATGTAAGGTCAAAGCGCAGGTCTAACATGATTTTAGGAATTAAGTGGCAGCAGTTGTAGATCACCAGTCACATGCCAGACACTGTTATGGGCTTTTATCTAAACAAAACCTTGTTTATCCTAATAAATAAATTCTGAGATAAGATTTCATACTTAGCATTTCAAAAACCCATTGTAACTTATAACCAGTGGTGTGCTATGGCATAATTATCAGGGTGTGTTTTTTTCTTATTGATATATAAAGAATTGTGCATCTTATAATCAGTGGTCTTTTATTTTTTTAATCCTCACCCCAGGATATGTTTTTCATTGATTCTAGAGAGGAAGGGAGAGGAAGAGAGAAACATTGATGGGTTGCCTCCCACATGCGCCCCAACTGGGGATTGAACCCACAACCTGGGTATGTGCCCTGACTGGGAATTGAACCCATGACCCTTTGGTGTATGAGAGGATGGCCCAAGCCACTGAGCAACATTGGCCAGAGCATCAGTGGAGTCTTAATCTGATGAAATACGGTGACCCTCACTGCTATGGACTGAATATGTGTGCTCCCCCATCCACCCAATTCATATGTCAAAACGTAATGCTCAATATAATATTAGGAAGCGGGGCCTGTGGGAGGTGCTAAGGTCATGAGGGCAGAGCCTTCTTGAACAGGATTAGAACTCACGGAGCTCCTCTTCCCTCATGTGAGCTTACAATGAAAACTTTGATTTTGGACTTCCAAAACTGTGAGAAACAAATTTCTGTGTTTATAAGCCACTCAGTCCATGGTATTCTGTTATAGCAGCCTGAACACACTAAGTAAGACACTCAACAACTCCACGAGGGAGGTACTTCTCAGGAAATGCATCCCCATTTCAGACCTTAACCAACTGAGGCATGGTCTCTCAGCTGGTGGAATGTGGGCCTGAGATACGAACTCCACCAGGGTGGCCCCAGAGCCTGCACTTCACATCCCTGCGCCAAAGGACCTCTCTCTGAGATTACATCCCACCTCACAGTAACCTCACAAAGGCGCCACGGTTCCCCCATTTTGCAGGTGAGGAAACGCAGCCTTGGAGGAGTAACGTGCCTAAGGCCACACAGCTAATAAGTGGCAGAGCTGATACTGGGCACTAAGTCTCCTTCTGCCTCCACAGCCCATGTTCTTGCCACTTTCTAACACTTCTGTGCGGGAGCTGTGGTGGAATACAGTGTCAGAATCCCAGAGTTGAAACGGAGCCTACGATACTGACCCTGGAACGAATTCATTTAATATTCTCCATGTGGACAGGCTCTGTCATGGTCACTGAGAAGCATAAGAACGAGAGCCATAGTATCTTATGTTTTGTGGTGCTTTCAACTTTTCCAAATCCTTTCCCATACAGATTCTACCTCCTGGGCCCGTGTGGGAGCGGGTTATAAACCTTGGGTTGATGATGGAGCTGGTAGCCAGACCTTCCTTATTGCCCTCATCTTCTCATTTATCCTGTATATGTTCTTCCCATATGGAGTGTGGGTAGGCAGGGGGAGGGAGAACAATCTCTAAATATGTGTTAATTCAAAACAATGAAGCAAGGAATTTAAGAAAACAGATACATACCACTGGGGTTAGGACTGATTTCTGGGCCTGTCCATTTAAAAGCTGGTTTTCGGCCTCTTTCTTCAGTGACATGAACTTTCTTGATGAGATCCAGGCTACTCAGAACATTAGCTATATCATACAACCTCCTAATTTTTGCTGGGGAGAAAAAAATTCATTTACACCACTTAATAAAATAATGAAAGATCAAAGGACTTTGCTTCTTAAGGATTTCATATATTCAAAGAGCCATTCGATCCTAACCGGCAGTGTCAGGCAGAGAAAATATGATTCTTTTAAAGTTAGCCTAGTGATACTGCTTTAGTTAAAACAAAAAAGTAGTTTTAAATATTGAAAAGACTAAGTGACTGCTGGTACTAAATTGTGAAATGACAGAAGCGTGTGTTGAAAAAGGAAAACTGACTGAATGAGATCACCCTGTCAGGAACATGTCACAGCTTTTTTGATAAAAAGTCACCATTACTGGGCCATCTTCTAATGAGGATTCAGAAGAATTTTATGAACAAAAGAAATAAAGCATTAATGATAAATGCATTGCTTCCCTGCTTGTGAGAGTTTATAACAATAGACTGATTTAATATCATAAGTGTGGAAAGTTCCATAGCTCATCAAAATTTGTAAATACTGTCCTTATGTAATACGCAAAGACTAGATTTATTAATTCTACAGATCTTATATATCTGAATGAGTTTTGTGAGAGATAGTCTGCTTTTACCTCCAGCTTGGTAGTACAAAATGATAATTGAGCCCCTTCTTCCTAGCCACGCCAGAGATTCTGAGTTCCCTGGGGAATTCAGCAAATTACACACCTGCAGTTCCTGGAATGGTTTCCAAGACTGTGACTAACCAGGGAAACGGAGAGCTGAAAACTGTCTGGCGACTTAGAAAAGCAGGCAGCTCATTTGTAGTATCAGGACGTGTTTTCTGAAATTGCAGATGTCCCAAGCCAATTGTCAGCATTATTGCCTTTCTCTCTACTTAGTTTTATCTTGATAGAGGCACTATCAACCCACGGATGTTGGAATATACTTTCACGAGACTAGTACAGCTCTTCAGGGATGGGAAGGGGTCTGTGTGACAGCCCCCAGGTGTTCCCATAGCCTCTGCTGTTGCTTGAGGTGGCTCTTCCTCACCATACAGCTGGATCCCCAAAGTGTCCCATGCTCAGGCTCATTCCCTACTTGGTGGTTTGCTAATGCCTCCAGGCGAGATGGGCGTGCAGCACACCCCTCCCTGTCTGGTAAGCACTTTTTTCCACACCCTTTCTGCCTTCATGGAGGTTCCTACAAAGTCTGTTATAGATGTGAGGGTAGAACTCTGTGCCAGGAGTCCAATCTATAATCCTATTCCAACTTTGAGCAAATATTCTGGCCAAAACCACTCTTTCAAACTGGCAAACTGACTGTGCAGCAGGTGACTTCTGGGGACAATTTTAGAAGAGTTATTTGTACTCTGACATATGAGAGACAGTGGAAATAGCAGAGACCTGAGTTCCAGTCCCACTTTAAATTTACTGCTCATTTAAACTTCAGGCAACCACAGATTGTATACTAGTAAAATGCCACAGTGCTACAGTAGCAAATGAGGTAACTTTTAAGAAACTATAAGTCAAAGTGTCAGACAAATAAGAGTAGTTATATGCATATCTTTTGGATCGTACACATTAAAGCAGGATGGCCATGGCTTCTGGGGAGAAGTGAAGATACAAAAGCATAATTAGAGAAGACCTGTTTATATAGCAAACATATTTGGAAATCAGTTTGTAACCGAGATTTTATTGTTTAAGAATAGGTCCAAAAGTCCATGGAGTCATGACACTTACTTTTAAACTTGCTTTTATCCAAATCTTCCACGTGGTCCTCCCCAATTAAAATCTTGGCAGCAGTTTCTAGGCTCACTATCTGAGGCGTTGACACCAGAAACAGCATCACAAACTTCTGGCTCATCACTCTTAAAGACTTGTCTTTGCGGCTGTTTACAGAGGCTTTGAAGAAGGATGAGGATTAGAGAATTAAAAGGCATAAAGGGACAAGTGACTTCTAAAAATACCACCACCTGACCAGACAGTTGACAACTGCAGCATTTTAACGTGAAAGGCAGCAGTAGCTTTAGAGCAGTTTCCTAAGGAACCTTCTCTTAAGACTTTTTGAATATCAGCTCTCACCTGCCCGAAATTCCACTCCAGGGAGTTCGACAAAACACATGTCTGTGTGTCCGTTTTGGTCCGTGTTTGCCTTGGTGACATGATCCTCTATATTGCAACTCTTACTGAAGTCAAACTCTTGTTCATATTCCTTCTTCTTGATCATCATGATCTGCTCGGCGTATTTGTTTTCCTCCCCGACGCTTTTCAAAGTCCCCAGGGTTTTGTTGAGATTATGCCGCCCGTGCCAAGTGTACCTGTTTTTGGCCAGGCGGCTCACCATGTGTAAACTCTCTAGGACATTCACGATATCGTAAATGCGTCGGCGCTCAACATCTACAAAGAATGAGCAGCTGTATGTTACGAGGATCAGATTTTGGAATGTGTACAGAATTGAATAACTTTTTTTCTTCCGTGGTTATTTGTCAGTAGGTTCTGGATGTTACAACTTATTTACACTCAACAAGGGTGAAGATGAGAAAGACATGGCCCTATCTCAAAGGATACAAATTAATTGACATGAATTAGCGGTGCCATTTATTGAGGGTCTATATGTGCCATACGGCTTTAAGAAATTTCTAGTCTAACCGAGTGAGGTAGGTAATATCCTGCACACTTGAATGAGGAGGAAATAGAGGCTCAGGCTGGCTAAGGGGCTCACCCCAGGGCACAAAGCCAGTAAGTGGCAAAATCAAATCTTTAATACTCCAAATCCCACACTTTACAACCTGTTTTTTTCTGTTACCCCCCCCCCCAACACACACACACACACACACACACACACACACACACACACGGTTGTCATGATAGGTATAAGGAGCTGAGATTTCTTACTGTTCCTGGAACCTGACAGATATGCCTGTGCCTGAAGGCCTTGGTGCTGGGCTATTCCTCTGCCTGGAATGCCTCTCCCAGATGTCCTCACGGTTCCCACCTCAGTTCTTTCAAGTCCTTGCTCAGATGTTACCTTGTCAAACTGAGGCCTGACCTGACCACTTACTTTAAAATCGCAAAGCACACCCCTAGCACTCCCGCTCAATCCTTTTATCGTGGTCCACGTTTTCTTATTTCCATAGCATGTATGACCTTCTAACTAACATACGTTATAATTTCTCATTATGTCCTTTGAATAGTGTCTATTGCTCCCACTAGAATGTTGATTCCATGGGAGCAGGCATTTTTCCTTTTTGTTCACTGATGTTATCACAAGTGGCTACAACACTGCCCAGCACATAGTAGGTGATCAATAGATGCCTGCTGAATTACAGAGTACATTCGACATAGCTACAGTGATGTAGGTAAATAGATGACTATCAATGGCATATTCTTAAAATGTGAAGTAAATTAACCTTTATAAACATGTATTAGAAGATCAAAACTTTACGGCGTAATAGCTATATATTAAAATATCCTGCATATCTCTTTAAAGTTTAAGATACTTTCATGATTGAAAAGGTGCTCCAAATTTGCCGTAGACCTCTTCTTAGCTATAACTAGATTTAGTCTTTAAAGAAAGGAGTAAAAGGGGGTAGAGGGACACAGTAATTTTGCCAAACGCTCAGAAAACGCATTGGTCCTCAGAATAGCGTTGAGCAGCAGGGAGCGCTAAAGCCCTGTTCCTCCCCACCCAACCTGCTGCTCATCATAAACTGTGCAGACACCATTCCACAGCCTGGCTTTTCAACCACAGAGCCAAGAGAGAAGTTCCAAGTTGTAGCTGCTTTGAAATAAGTCATAAAACAATGTTGCCTTCCTTTAAAGCTGCAGAGCTTTTGAAATGCAGTCCCAAGCCATCTCCATTGTGATTTTTTGCTTGTTTTAAGACTCACTGACATTGGAAACTGTATGCCTGTATTCCTGAATTAATAGGGCTTTAGAGATTCATAATTCTCTGTGGCCTTCTTTGTGTCACTACAAACACTGTCTAGATGAGCGTGGGTCTGAAGGGGTATGTCCACGAAGTCACTTTATTCACCATTTCAGTGAGCTGTTTGCATACTTACTAAGTTCCTCAGCTACTTCATCAAGACAGATGTCGTTATTCACAGCAGGGTTGGGATAGTTAGGATATCGTGCTAAGAACTTATGACACAATAATCCTAAACTTTTCTCTTTTCGACTTGGTTGGGATTTTTCACATTCGTCTCCTGATAAGTGTTCCTACAAAGGAAGAGGTAAATATGTCTCATTCTGAAATCAAGTTTGACAGATATATTAGGGGCATCTGCATTCTATGACTAACACTGGTACGAGTGCTTTGTTTCAATAGCTGAAAAATTGGGGGCTCAAGGGGAGGGGAAGTATAAGGAGTGGAGCCAGTATAAGCTGTGTGGCAGATCTAAAAGGGAAGCTTTAGCTGCAAGTCAGTCAAAGGTTTAGAATTCCCAGTGCTATAATGGATGGGGTCCAAATCTTTCTGGTGCTTTGAAGGAGCTAATAGTCTGGGGATGGTGATGCATTATATTGCTGGCATTTCTTCAATGGCTACTCTCCTCCTCCCCCCAAATCCCTTCAGTCCTCTGCAAACCTACATGTAAACAATCTTTGGGCTTAGGTAATCCATTTCTGTTGCTGACCAGCCCCCTTTTCTGATCTCTGTTGCGGATCTCGGGGCTCACGGCGCTGATGAGCATTTTCAGGTTGGCTGTTGGTGTCCAGGGTTCTCCCTGGGAGGTTTCCTTGGGCTTGGTGGGCGTGGTTAAAGGGCCAAAGTCGGGCTGGATCTCTGCCAACACTATACTTGCTGCAGTGGATTCTTTCAGAGGTGTTTTCATCTGTCCCTTTTTATGTGGCTCAAAAAAGAGATTTTCCTGGTTTAAAACAATAATTAAATTCACTGTAAAACAGGATTTATCACAGTGGTTCCCAAACTTATTTGGCCTACCGCCCCCTTTCCAGAAAAAATATTACTCAGTGCCCCCTGGAAATTAATTTTTTTTAAATTTTAATAGCAATTAAACAGAAAGATATATGTATTAATGTTTCTACCTTTTTCGTAAAATATAGTAAAGAAAGTGTAAATTAGAAACATTGAAGTTTGAAATTATGAAACTATTTATTGAACTCAGAATAGAAAGGTAATACAAAAAAAGTTAAAACAAATGCACCTGTGGCCATCACCGCCCCCCTGGATCGCTGCAGCGCCCACCAGGGGGCAGTAGCGCCCACTTTGGGAATCACTGATTTATCAGATAGCTTTTGACTTTAGAAATTATACAATAAATAGAATATTGCTACGGGAAAGAGTGCCAAAGGAGGTTGCAGAGTTGATTAGATTAGTAACGATATTGATACCTGTCCATTCTAAAAACTAAAGCTTCCATTTTTTTAAAATTTTGCAACAAAGCATGGATTTAATTTTTTTCATATCTTGTTCCAAGGATTAAAAAAATTCAAAACCTTCGTATTTTTAACTTTTTATGTTGAAATAATTTTAGCTTTAGAGTTAAGTTGCAAAGATAGCATAGAGAGTTCCTATACCTTTCACTCAGCTTCCCCTAACACAAGTGAAATTGTAATAAATAAAGGTTTCTGTTGCAGAAACAATGTCCCATTCATCTGTGTATCCAGCACAATGGCTGCATGCAGTAGGTGCTCAATAAAACACCACTGATGTAGAAGAGTCAGAGAGCCAAGAAGATGAGGGTGAGGGCTAGCATGTGGTCAGACTTGCTGGTAAAAATCCAGTAGGGAGCAAAATCCAGAGTGCCAAAAAGTAGGATTTCTGACCAGAAAAGGCTGCCTTTGAATATCTACCCCCTCACTTTACTGATGGAGAATAAAATTAGTTACTCAAAGTCACAAAGCTACTCTCTGGCAGTGGGGGAACTGCTACTGAGACATAAGAGGGTAAATTGACAGCAATTCAGAAATAAGACTAATGGAGACCATGTTTCTTCTACTTTTAGACACTGGGGACCTCACACATCCTTCCAATCTATTTTTAAAGAAAATGCTTGGAATGGCAATAAGCGAAAGAATAGAGAGACACACTAATTCCTCAGTGACTTTAGAAACAAAGATTAATGGGACTATTTTGTATGCCTGTGACTCCTTAGGATTTATCAAGTGCTTTTCCGGTTGTATTTTCACCAAATCCTATAGTCCCATTCTGCAGAAGAGGACAGCCAGGCTTAAAGAAGTCACACCCGACATGAACCCTCAATCCAACTATGGCAGTCTTACAGTCTTACATAAAGCCATGTAAGGGATCCAATGGGAAACCCTTCTGAGCATGTGTACAGAGAGGTGCTCACCCAGGAAGGGATTTTTCTAAAGGCTACTGTCCTTAGCCTCAGGCTATCAAAGTAACCGCCAAAACCGCCATTTTCTCAGTTGACTAATATATAAAACTTTTAGGAAATTTGCACATTTCTTTTTTTGTTAACTTAACACCAGTCAAGACACTCCCGCTGACAATTCTTTTGCAATTTTACAAAAAATGTTTTTTTCTCTCAGAGTGTTTGCAGACCCTATAGTTAAAGAAGCTGGTGATGTAGTAAAAAATTATCTTAAAATAATATATAACATATCTTACTTAAATAATATAATAAATAAAATATCTTAGAAGAGGTCCAAACTTAAATCATGTCAAATGACCTTTCTGAATTCCTTTCGTTCAAAAATTCTCAGAAATATCATAATAAACCTAACAAATTTTACTATTCTTAAAAATAACTTTTCTCTCTGCTTATCTTTTTGAAACTTAAGATTATTTTAACTCTGGGCAACTGTCTCCCTCTTCAAAAATTAAATTTCCCTTCCGTATGGATTTTTACAGAAGCCAACTAAAAGAGGATGTAGAATTATTAAGATATTGGATATTAAAAAGTTATGAGTTAAATCAGGATAATTTCTTTAAAACAAAGGATAAATACTGAAGTTAAAAAGGTACCTTTTCGTTCTCCATCCTGTAAATTTCTCATACTTTTAGAGTCTCTTAAAAAATCAAAAATCTGAAGTTCCTCCAAATATCCTGATGGTTCAAGTGGTCCAAACAATTTGATTAAAAAGTTTAATATCCTTAAAGAAAAAAGGAAATAGCAAAATTAGAGAAAAATAAAAGCAGGAGATCCACTGAAAATTCCTTCACGGACACCATAGGCTACTGAAACAAAGACTAACGAAAACTGACAATCTGCATTTACATTTTATTCCAGACCAGAGATAGCCCCCTTGGCCAGGGAACTACATCAAACGCCAGTAAATTCTTCCAGCAAACAGATCCGCTGTAATGGAACTTCAAACCACCCACAGAATTTCCAGTGACAGCCCTCTCTCACCTTTAGAGAAGTCAGGCCGCTCTCGGAAGCCCTCCGAACGGACTGGAGCAAGCTCAGGCACCCACCTAGCCACAGGTCAGGGCTGAGACTCAGCTCGCGAGCCCAGGTTCCGCTGAACTGACACGACCCCAAGAATCTGGTTAAAAGTCTGAATTTCGATGCTAGTATTTCTCCCCTCACACTCTCCCTCTCTCTCTCTCTCTCTCTCTCTCTCTCTCTCTCTCTCTCTCTCTCTCACACACACACACACACACACACACACACACACACACACGCATAGGCTCAGCAGTAAAGTCTTGTAAAAGAGCTTGATAGGCAACTGCCAAATTCAGTTCTTAAGCTCCAAACACACTCTGGGCATTTAAAGAACGCCTTATGATTCAGGTTTTTATAAAGATTTTCCTAAAGATGCAAAGCGCTATGTACTAGCTATTCGGAGGGCCAGTTCGCGCCACGATGTTGAACCCCACCCTGGAGGACTGCCCTTGCTCAGTAAGGTAACCAGGTACAGTCCCGCTGGCGCCACACGCTTCGCACGCAGCGCTCTTTCCCCTCCACCAGGTCAATTGCCCCCTCCCCCCCAGGCCCGGTTCGCGCGCCGCCCGCGGGAAGTTTCCGGACAGCATCCTCGCGGTTTCCAGGGCAACGGTTGCCGACCACTCAGAGGAGCCACCCGCGGGCCTGTGGATTGGTTGGAGGTGCCCAGGGGGCGGGCCCCGGACCTTCCGCCCTCGATTTAAAAAATTTGGCGCGGAAAAGCCGGGACTGTGGGCCGGGCCCCGCCCCTTTAGCAGCGCGGGGGTTAGAGCGGGGGGCAAAACCCGCCCCCCGGGAAACCTCGGGACCCCGGCCCTTCCCCCTTGGGTTCGGCCCCCTTCCCCTTTTGGGGGGGGACCCCAGTTCCTTCCCTCCCGGGGGCCCCCCGGGGGAAGAGAAAAGGGGGAAAAAGGCCGCCGGTTGCCGGGAACCCTTTCCCAGGGGCGCTCTCCCCGTGCCCGGCCGCCGGGCGCTGCTCCCCTCGGCGTCCCGCTGACCTGTCAGTTCACCTCACGGTTGGAGCGGGCGGAATCTGAGCGGGGACTCCTCGGCACCTCTTCCCCACTCAGGCTCCAGAGCCCCGCGAGTCGGGCCGTCAGTCGGTCCTTGTGCCGCGCCGAGGTGGGTTGCCAGAAGGCAACGCCGGAACCGGGACTGGCAGGCCGGCGGGAGAGCAGAGGTAGCGTGACCGTCCAGGAGCAGTCAAGCCCCCGATTTGAAATTAACCCGCTCCCCGCGCGAGCCCATCCCGCGGCAGGGCGGGCCGCTCCCCTCCCCCACGCCCACTCTTCCCGGCCCCGGACATCGCGCGCCAATCCGAGCCTCCAGATCCGAACCGGCCGCGAATCACCGTCCAGGCGCCGCCCTCCGGTCCCGCCTCTACGACGGTGTTGGGGGAAAAGTTCAGCAACTTTTTTTTCCTTTTAATTTGCAAGCACCCCCTCCCCTGACTCAGAGGTGGGGAATGAAGTTTGGCCCTGCAGGGGCCATCGGACGGGGACGCGCGCGCTCTGCGATGCCCTGCCCAGCCCCAGATCCATTCCCCTACCTCCGGACCCCAGGCGGGACCATTCCCCCTGCCATCCCTGGCATGCATTATTGTGCCGTTCGCCATCTGCCCCATGCCCCGAGAAGAAATTGGTGTGTGGAGGGAGAGGCTTGGCCAACGGGGGCCAAACTCGATGGGCGCGGGGTGTTGGCCGAGCCGTGAGAGCTCAGGTGTGTGAAGAGGAGGGTTAGGGTTGAACCCCCGCCAGGCTTGCTGGGCGTCCGCCGTTCCCGCTCCTGGTCTCCCACCCGCTCCTCCCTTTCCCCTCCCCGTCGTCTTCCCTCTTTTCCCTGTTTCCCAGCCTCGGGAAACTTCAACATGAAATATTATATAGTTCCAGATTGATAGTAGGACTGGGAGACGCTGTAGTCCCACACGCTTCGTTTTGCAGACGGGGAAACCGGAGCCCGGCGGCAGCGCGCCTTGCCTGCGCCCTAGTTGTTCTGCTCCTGTTATTTGCCCTAAAACGTTTCCCCTTTTGTGGGGATCTGCGTTGGAGTTCCGGGACCGCTCGTATTGCCCAACCACACCTAGGTCAGGGCGCCCGTCTCTCGGCTGTTCGGTGCGAGGGCTTCCTCCTTTCTTGTAATCTCCTGTGTCAACTACAGCAAGTCCTGGGCTACGATTCCCCGGTCCCATCTCCTACTTTGTGTCTATGAATCACCCGGTGCTGACTTGCGGCGCGGGACATTTTTACATTCCCGGATGCGATATAAGGGCCTGGATACTGTGATACTGAGGCTGCGGTCACCGTGCTACAGCGACCGGCCGCAGGCCCAGAGGTCGGGTGACAAGCAGTGGCTCTTCCCCCAGCAGAACTCGACCTCAGTGCGCAGGGTGATCGCCCGTTAGGTGCCTCTGTCCTCCCTTCGCTGCCAGCCTGGCACGGGCCATCCTGGCTCCTGGCAAGTGTTGTTGCTCAAGAAAGCGTTGGACCTGAAAGCCAGCTCTTGGGATGCCTACAGCTCCGGATTTAAAATAAAGCGAGGGTCACAGCACCGAGCGGCGCTCTTCCTGAGTCCCGTACACCTTTTCCGGAGCAAGGTGCAGGTATAAACGCATCAGCCAAAGTGGGCAGTTGGTGCTTCTGCTTTAGCCACTATATGTTTCACAAATTGTGCTGCCCCTCCTCCCTCCTGGTACCCATAGGAGTGCTCCCGTTCAGCTTTGCCCCGCTCCCTTAAGTTTTTACGGCCCAGGAGTCCTCTATAAAGGGACTCTTTTCAGAAGCAGCCGATCTGTTCAGAGGCGGTGACTAATGCGCTCACACCTGTGGTCTACAGGGCCTTTCGTACCCCAGGTGTCTGAGTGCCAAATACTTGTAGGGCAGATGGTGCAAGGAGCAGCCACCTCTGGTGACGCTGCACGGAGGGCATCTCATTTAATTCTCAGCACAGGCGTTAACCATGGGTTAGGATCCAGAAAGAGAAGCAGCACATTCTTAAGTAACAAACGCAAGGACTAAGGGTTAAGTGACAGCACTGGGATTTGAAGCCAAATGTTTGTTCCCGAGTGTTTTTTACCGAGAGTCATGTTCTTCACTGTGTTGATCTTTACTTCCTTTGCAGGATAGTTGTACTCATTTTATAGAGAAGAAAACAGGCACAAAAAGATTTCAGCGATGGCCAAGTCAGCTATAGAATCAGAACCATTATAATACAGGTCACCTGCTCCCAGTTCATATATCCCATTTCACAACCTCTGAAAGTTCCAATAAAAGCAGTCTTGGTGACATCTTAGACCAGCCCTCAACCATCTAACCCAGCGGTTCTCAACCTGTGGGCCACAACCCCTTTGGGGTCGCGTAAGACCACCGGAAAACACATATATAATTACTTATTGTTTTTGTGATTAATCACTATGCATTAATTATGTTCAATTTGTAACAATGAAATTGGGGGTCACCACAACATGAGAAACTGTATTAAAGGGTCGCGGCATTAGGAAGATTGAGAACCACTGATGACCCTTCCTCCAACATAACAAAATATAGAAGAACAGATACGTACATTTTATTTTAATGACAATTGTCGTGTCTTATTGAAGCATGTGAAATTATAACCCAACTCACTGACTATGATGAAAAGTGGCTCTATTAAGAGTGCAATGATTTAGTTTTGAAATCTTAACCCTTTCAGATAAAGGTAATGAAAAAAGCAAGCCAGCTGAAACAATTCCACTCAACACTATACAGTGTGTTGATTTGAGATTCAGCATGAGTGTAAGAGAAAGGTATAAATCTATTGAAAACTTTTAGGTTTACTGCCCAGCCAAGAGAGAAGCAGCCGATCTATTCAGAGAGGACAGGTTGAAATCTGTTTTCTTATTTCCCCATCAGATGTGTTTTCCAGTTATTAGTTACATAATCCATGGGGATATTCATGCATTTGTTACTGGTCTTTTGTTCATTATGCTGTGTCATGTGTGTCACTGAAGTTAGACCAGTTTTTCAACTGTACCGCCATACTTGCAGCTTGTAGAACTTGGAGGGCTGAGATGTTATGTAACACGTTCAGCACTAAACAATGAAAAAAGATATCAGAGGTAAAGGGGGGGATGGGCATCATCTGAGGTGTCTAGATTCGAAGGTACCTTTCAGGATTTTGAAATCATGCCCATTTTCATCATCACCAGAGCCTCACACACCGTGTGTGAAAAGATCAGGCCCCTCTCCCACTGACAGGGTGGCTGAGGGGCTAAGGAAGGAGTTGCTCTAGCTCATGGGCTCCTAACCTTTCCTTCTTGCCCTCTTGCCACCGCCACCTCCCCCTCCCCAACCCCCAGTGATTCCATCACCAGTTCCATTTCCTGACCCAGTAGGGCAATGCGGGGTTGTGCTGTTTCTGTAGTACATGTAGGTACAGTCACCATAAAACAGCTGTCTAGAGCTTTAAATTTCACAAATCCTTGTGTGCTGGGTTAGATCACAGGTGCTCACGACTGTATCTCAGCCCTCCCTAGTCCTTTTGCCTAGTTGGTTATTCTGCTCAAAAATTAATTGTGTTGGGTCCAATCTGGGCAGAGTTTAAAGAGGGTTGATATGACGGGATGCAGGAGATGGGAGGGCCTGGGAGCTGGCTTCTGCTGACTGTGGAGCTGACTTGATCAGAGCCTGCCGATGGCTACAGCAGGGCTGTATGTCAAGTCCCCTCCAACTCTCCTGTGACTTCCCATGGGGAACTCCACTCAACTGATGAGCCCTGGATGGTTATTTGCAGCCCTGGATTCAGTGACAGCAGTAACAGTTGCTGCCATTTATTGAGTAATTACTGTATCTAAATGTTGAAGATTCTTTGGAGATAATAGAACACAAAATACTGAGGACCCTTTTGTAGAATTGGAGCCTGAATTCTGTCCTCATTGTCTTACTGCAGCATCTGATTTTAAAATTGTCATAGAGCTGAGGATCATGTAGGCACTTATCAGTAGATTGGAAGAACCAATTTTTCAGGGTTCCAGAATAATAAAAAACTATACACACAGGGAGTGGGGGCGGGGACTTATTACATGAAAAAGTCCCAGTCAATGCTGGAATCTCATAACCTCCCTGATCAGTGATTGCTATCTTTTGGTTGCAATCCTTTGAAGCATAACTGTGCTGACCCTCTTCAGGCAGATCCCCAGGTCCTGTCCTGTAACCCTGTATGTACATCTCTGTTACAGACGCCTCTCCTGCACCACTGTGCGCTCCTGGAGGGCAGGGAGAGGAACTTCTTTATTTCTCTTACTCCCCACCCCACCCCAGTGTTTAACTGGGTGTCTGGCCCAGACCAGGAGCTTGATAAATGTTACTTGATGGAATAAGGTTCTAGTCTTGAGTGCCATATCACCAAGCCCAGAAGATACCTTGTCTTTTTAATTTAATTTAATTAATTAATTTAAAATAAATCTATTGTTGAAAGTATTACATATGTCCCCTTTTCCCCTTCAATGACCCCCTTCAGCCTGCCCCCATCCCCCCCTCCTCCCTGCCCCAGGCCTTCAGCACGCCATTGTCTGTGTCCATGGGTGATGCATATACCTTGTCTTTTAACCTCTATCTTCAGGATCAAGTTCAATGTCTGGCCCAGACTTGGTACTCTGTAGTGTCAGAAAAAATGATCTCATAATTAACAACCCTATTTGTTTTTTTTTTTTACCTTAGCTAAGTACTGTTTCCAACTCCCTTTTAGTCATGACTGTTTTTTCTGTTCATTCACTATAACATAGTACCCTGAATGCCTCCTATGTCCCCAAGCACTAATTTGAATTAGATGCTTAGTATATACAGGTGAGCGGAAGAGACAAAGTCTTTGCCCTTTTGGAATTTACAGTCAAGCAGTGTCTGGTACAAAGTGTTGCTTGCTATTATTATTACTGTTATCTTACTTTTTCCCTGTAAATGTGAGACTTCTTTACCACTCAATTTAGCAAAAATCTTTTTTTAAAAAAATTTTATGTATTTTTCTTCCCTAGAAATTTTTTTTCCTTTAGCCCAGGTGTATGGGTCACTTGCTCTGAGCCTAGGGTATGTGCTGGGCACCAGCTACAGGACATGGGGGCATTCCTTGGATCACTTACCACCTCTCTCTTTCTCCCTCTCTCTCTCTCTGTTCCAGAGACATGGACTTCATTTGGACAAGTTGTCTACTTTTCTGCGTCTTTCAAACTGCTGCTTCAGAGTCACTGGGGGAAGCCTGGTTTCTCTTGGAATTCTCACTGAAGTCAGCCTAAGAGGGTTAGCTAAACCTCAGCCAGCTCTCAGTTGGAGTAGGGACCCAGGAAGACAGAACAGGCTCCTGATTAGCCAAGTCAGGCTCCGGTGGGGGTGGGGCATCTCCCCACAGGGTTACAGACCTTCACTAAGCCCTCTAACAAGCCACTTCTTCCTCAAACAGGTCCTTCAACTCCTTGGCACTTGTGAATTCCCTTAAAGTCATGGTTTCCAGGATCTGGTTCTACCTAAAATACCTCATGATACCAGATATATTATGGTCGCATTTGACTGTTCCCTCTACCGCTTTTGCAGGTTGCATTTTTGTTGCCTAAATAACAGTGCCCCCAAAGCTGGGATGGTTTATTGGTCTCCCTGCCACTGCATCTGCTGCTCTCAAGCATTTCAGACAGGCCTGTCCCACCCCTGGCCCAGGGCTGTGCAGCTGTGTCAACAGGCCTTTGAAGTTCACACACACCAGCTGACTGGTCAGCAGCCCCTGGGATCATCTCTACCACCTTTGTCACAGGAAATCAGGAAAGACGTGTGGAAAGCTGGCATTGCCCGAGAGATGGGAAGGAAAATGATGGGGTTCTTGATGAAATAGAGGAGAAATGTACCCAAATTCATGGTCCAATTCCATCAGTAGGATCTGAGATTGTTCCTCATGGATCTGTCCCCTTCTGGCTCAAATCAATACAGTGAATTGGTTTGTCTTTAATTGGACCCAAATATGTGTCAAGCAGTGTTTCTGTGGGGCTTAACACAGCGACCGTGTGCTGGTGATGCTGGTCGTTCTGCAAGATCTGGAAAGAGCTTCTGAATCATCAAAACATGAATAAACAATGTTCAGGAGAATGTGAGTGCAGGTTATTTATTTATTTAGTATTCTCTCTTTGGGGGCATTGATGTTTTTGTTTTTAGCATTTACTGTGACCTCCCTATGGTGCAGGCATTTTGCCAGCGCTCTACATTATTATCAGTGTTCTCTCATTTAATCTTCACCACATTCCTGAGAAGTATGTTTTTATCTGTTTTGCAAATGAGGAAAGCTCTGGGAGGTTAAAACTGGCTGAGGGTAACCCAGCTAGTAAACATCATAGTAGGCACCCCTCACTCTCTGACACTCAAGCTCATATTCAGAACTTCTGCTCTGTGCTGCCTACGGGCATAGCTTTGTTTGGATAATGTGCTGGGGAACTAGGAATCAGATCTTTGGCGACTAGCAAGCCTGTGCACATCCTCTTGGTCACTGAGTCCCACCAGTTTTTCCTTTCCAACGTCCCTTGCATTCTTGGCATTCTTACCCTTGTTATTGCACACTTGGACCATTGCAGTAGCCTTCTGCTCACATTGTCACCAGTCTTTTCCTTTTTCACCCTTTCTGCTTCCCCTACCAGATCCATCATCCTTTAACACTGCTTTGTCCTAAAATGTTTAATTTAAGATGGAATCTCTCTGGCTCACAGGATAAAGTCAATATTCAGGGCTTGACATCAAGACCACCCCCTCCCCCGCCCTTCCCCACACTAGCCATGATTGGCCTCAAACTTGCTTTCCAGCCTTACCCATCACTTCATGCAATCACTTCATGTTGCCTTGGATTTTCTAACTTCAGCATCGTTGCCCATGAAGTATCCTCTGCCTAGAATGTTGCACATCTTTTCACCCAGCCGCCCCTCTGTTAAAACTTTATCCTGGTCTAGTTGAGATGGCCTGTCTTCAAAGAAGCTTTCTTTAGTTGCTTAGCAGGAATGATGCCCCTTGAACATTTTGTAATTAAACAGTACATCTCACATGTTGCTTTACTGTAGTTATTTGTGTCAGTATTTCCTCCTCAATCCTAATATGAGGATGGAATCTGTGTGTGAGTGTGAGTATGTGTGTGTGTGTGTGTGTGTGTGTGTGTCCCACTATGGTCATTCCCATTAGCCTAGTACTGTGTACATAGTAGACCCTTACTTGGTTCATGAATGAACTAATAAATGAGAAAACCAGATAGTAATAAATAAGATTTATTAAGTGTTTACTATGTGCCAGACAGTATTCTTTGTGCTTTTGTAGGTAACAATTTCTGTAATTCTTGCAACCATTCCAAGATATAGGTGATATTATTGCCTCCAAGACAGATGAGGAAACCAGGGCACTGTGAGCTGAACTAACTTGTCAAAGTTAGTGGACCCAGGATTCAAACCCAAGCAGCCTGCCTCCAGAGCCTAGCTATTCACTGTGGCTGACTCTCCAGGACTCTTTTTACCTTTCCATGGAAGGCTAATAGGTGGCCTCTCACAAGAGCTAGTTCATGGGCTTATAGATTTATCATTTGTGGCAGGTTCAGGAGAGCCTGAGAATGGTTAGGACCCAGTAGTTCTCTAAACCGGAACACAGAGCTTTGCCCATTTTGGTAATGTGCACTGGGCAAATTGGTGAGCCAATGTAGCCAGCCCTGAGTGCTGGCGTTCCCCAGGCGATGGGTGCTATGTAAAAATAGAGCATGTTTTCCATGTCCTGTGGAACATAGTAACTTTGTTCACAGTAGTCAGACTATGGGCCTGGGATGCCTATAATATCCCACTTTAGGCATGAGATGATTACTCATTAATAATCCTGCTTGGTCTGTGCACAAACTCATCTCATAATTAACTGTTATGTTTTTCTTAACTTGACAACTCAATCTGTGTACCAGAGTGACTGCAAACCCACATTTATCTACTTTAGCAAACATTTGCATGTGCAGCAATTAGATTCACATATTGTGTGATCAGCATCCTTTGCTAATTGCATAATTTTTCTGCATTTAATCATCAAATGGCCTCCTCCTCCTCCTCCTCCTCCTCCTCCTCCTCCTCCTCCTCCTCGTCCT
>NW_005871172.1:601055-613242 GCF_000147115.1 Myotis lucifugus | reverse complement strand
GGTTTGCTGCTGGTTGTGAGCTGCATGTGGAATATCAGGGCCGAGGCACCTACAGTCACAGACCCAAAGACATTTTAGGGCTGGAGGGATTGCTTCCTTATTTATAGGTCAAGAAATGAAGGCCCATGGAAGTGAAGGGACTCACCTCTCACCTATTCAAATGGCTCAGTGAGTCCCTGAAAGGATGAGTACATCTGCCAAGAATATCTCCCAAGTCATTCCAGTGTAGAAATTCCATGAATAATTCCACGCGGTCTTGACAATTAGCCTGGAGCTTGAGTCTGGGCTCAAGATTAGGCTGGGCCTAAAAGAAATCAGGTTATAGGCAAGGAAGGATCTTGAGATGTTCCGAAGTTTTAACTCGTAGCAGTTTACCAGCTTCAGGCTGCTTATTGCCAGCAGATGTTTCATGATTAGGAAGGCTGGCGAAACTCTTCCCTTCCTTCTGCCTCCTTTTGTAAAATTCTTTATTCCTCTACAGAGCTAGGTTAGAAGAGAGTAGAAGCAATTAGGGATTAGCATAGAAAGAATCAGAATATTAAGAGCTAAATGGAACTCAAAGATCTGCTCTACTCAGCTTGTTTTATAATGAAATGCAGAGGGCCATATCTAAGGTCATGGGTCTGGGACTTGAGTCCGAGTCCTTCCTCGAAGTCCAGGTTTTTCTCACTACAGTGCTCTGCTAATGAAGAAACCAGGAGGACACCGTGTGTTTTGACTCCTCGCACTCCCTCCCTCCCTTGGCACCTTTACATAGAGTACTAAGCCAGGAGTGGAGGGATGCAGAGCTCAGACCTTGATCTTGGCTGGGATAAAAGGGTGAGGGAAGGGGACCCATCCACATGAAGAAGATACCTGCTCCCCATTGTGGAGATTTTGAACTTAGAGAGGATTTAAGAGAAGGCAATGAAGCCCATCATAGTACTGGCCCACAGTAGGAACTCCACTGATATTTGCAGGATGAATGTGTATGCTGGCAAGGGGATGAGGGTGGGGTGATGAGGTTAGACAGATAAGAGCCGGCCAACTGTTGCTACCTGCAGTTTCTTTGCTTGGAAGGCAGAGGAAATCATGAGACCTGTCACAATGGACTTTATCTCTTCATCTGCCCAGGAAGAAAGACCTACTCATCAATGTGCAAGCACTAGGAATCATGGGGCTGGATGATATAGTCCAGTGGTATGCTCAAAGAGGAGAACGGCTGTTAACCTCTGCCATATCTCTGGAGCTGGGAAACCTTCCTGCTGCTGCCGACAGTGTTAGGATTGCCCTGCTCTAAGCCTACAGCAGCTAGGGCAGACCTCTACGGTGGCACTGGACACCCTCTTTCAGATATGCCCTCTGTATCTTCTAGCTCCTGACACTTATCTAGGGACTAGTTTGCTCAGTAAATGTATATTGAATGAATGAATGAATGAATGAATGGATTGTACAATGTTGAAATGTATGGCTGTCATCTAGTCAGTAGGGAGAGAACAAATGGAATGGCCAAATAATGCTAAAATATTTTAATTGCCTATATAGATGGACCAGAGCAATAAGGTTAGATTTACCTAGTGCAAATGTAACACAAAGTTGACATTTTGTTTAAAAAAAATCGATTGTCCAAAGAGTGTGTAATACTTGAAGGGGTGCAGTCCATGTTTTTTAAAAAAGCCAGGAGGGGGTAGGTTTCAGTGGGCTATAAGTTCAATGTGAATTTAAGATTGAGATGCAGCTGCTAAAACGGGGTTGGATTCCATAAGTAGAAGCCGGGTCCAGATCAGTGCAGGTGACATTCCCTGTAGTGTTTGGGCTTGCTCAGGTCACAGCCAGGGCATGATGTTCATTTGGGGTTCTATTAATAGCCACACCTTAACTTGGGCTCAGTGCTTTAGTTTACAAAGTGTTTTCCCAGGCATTATCTTGTTACACTGCCCTAATTAAGATGGTTTATATACTGGCAAGGGCAAGCCAACTTGCTTAAGGTCACCTCGCTGGTGAGTGGCAGAGACCAGCCTTCTGACCCTTGTCTGTACTCTTTCTGCTGCATCATGTCCCTTTATGTGGATCAGAGCCCCCACTGTGCAGCCTCTAAAAGCAAGGCCAGCACGACTCTTGTCAAGTGCTGTCAACAGTGGACACGCTCAGATGGGCACCTCGCCATCAGGCAGCCCGACAGTGATGCCTCAGAAACGACTTTTCCTAACTCAGGAGGGCTTTGACAGGCCAGCTCACACCCGTACACACAATGACCCAGATCTGACACAGATTAAGATATACGTTACCAAAACCCCCCAAATTTCCCTCGTGTCAACACTGACAACAGAAAACATCAAACATCACCTCCCCTCTGAGGGAGCCCAGGAAAGGACAAATCTCTACACTCAGCTCCCTTGGAAAGGATTTATGAGCTGGGGTGTAAAGGAGGAAGAGGAAGGGAAAATAGCTAACATCTGTCAGGTGCCTATTAAATGTCTGGCTCAAGACATTCCACATTTATTTGACTTTCCTGTTCTTAACACAGTACCTGTCTACAGCCTCACTGCTCAACTTGGTCACCATTTGGCTCCTCTATTCCCTAGTGTTGGGTTGTCATAATAATCCCTTACATGCATCTGGTCTCCCCCAATGGTTATCTTATTCACTTTAAAAAAAGCCTGTGAAGAAAGGAAAAAACTGCATGATCTTATTTGTACGTGGAATCTAAAAAGGTCGAATACATAGAAGCAGAGTGTCAAACAGTGGTTACCAAGTGGAAATGGGAAGATGTTGGTCAAAGGGTACAAAGTTGTAATTATGTAAAGTGAATAAGTCTAGAGAATGATGGCTACTCTTAATAACACTATATTGAATACTGGAAATATGCTAAGAGAGTAGAATTCAGGTGCTTTCGTCACAGGAAGGTAACTATGTGAGGAGATGCTATGTTACTTAGCTTGACCAGTAAGATTTTCACTGTGTGAATGTATACCAAGTCAACATTTTTATTAAGAACAAGAAAATAAGAAATGGGAAGGCAGAGATTATTTCCTCATTTCATAATGACACACCAGAATGCTCTTCCATCCTTTTGTCCATTTATACATTCATCTCTTCATTTATTCATTCAATGACTGTTAATCTACCAATATGATAGGATCTGTGTAATGCACTAGGGAAGCAGAAATGTCTGGGAAGCGCTTGAGAGAGAGAATATAAACTTATAATAAAAGGAGATATCATATTTGTGCCTCATGTAGGAAAGCCACGCTCTTAAATAGGGTAGTGGGGTGTCATTGCATACCATGACCAGTAGGTGCTGCTCTGGACCCCAGGAGCTCAAGAGCCCTTTTCAGCATTTCATGCCAAGTTTTAATTTTATATTCATTACTGCACTTAAAATCAAATTCTAAGTCCTATCATTGAAAGGCTGTATTAAATTTGATTTTAATTCCATTTATTTGCCTTTAATTGTACCATGTTCTTCTAAAAGTGGTTAAATTAAATCTAGTTGTGTCAGGGCTTTCTGGGTAAGTGAAAGACATGTCCAGGAAATTCAGACTCCCAAGTAAATTAGCATCTCCAGTGACTGGTATTAGGTCCTGGATTCCTTTCTTAGGAAATGCTCATGAAAAGTGAATGCTATCGGGAAAAGATTTGGAAGGTTACACTTTAAAATGCCAGGATATCTCCCAGTGGTGGGAATACAGATGGTTTATTTTCATACTTGTCTGTATTTTATTCATTTTTTACAATGAGCATGTATTAATTTTATTGTTTGTTTTTAGTTTTTTATTGAAGTATAACCTACAAATGGAAAAATATGTAAATCTTAAGCAAACAACTTGGATTTATACTTTTATACACATGTGTAGCACAGATTAAGATATGTTACCAAAACCCCCCAAATTTCCCTCGTGTCCCTTCCCAGTAACCTTCCCACCTCCCTCCACTGACCCCCTAGGAACCACTATTCTAACACATAGATTACTTTTGCCTAGTTTTGAACTTCATATGTATGGAATACATAAAAACTGACCAATCTATCTTGTTGTTGTTGTGTAGCAAAAGCCTGTTCTTCACTAGTGTATAGCATTCCATTCTGAATATATTGCAGGTATTTATTTTTATAGTTGAAAAAAATACTAAAAATGATTTAATATAGACATAGAAACTGCTTCTCATGCTGGAGGCCAAGAAGACATTTCAACTGCAAGTTAATCCTCAAGTGCATGGACTTAGACAGCCATCAGGCACTGGTTTGGGCACAGAAGCTCAGGGTCTTTGAGAGAGGACAGGAGTCAGCTACTTGTTGGACATTGGGTGAGGCTAGTTCTGACTCTCCCACTGGTGTGCCCTTGGGGCAAGTCTCAGTTTCCTTGTCTGTAAAATGTGTAGTGGTACCAAATTGAGAAGGAAAAAAACCAGAACATCCAATTAAATTTGAATTTCAAATAAGCAAGAGAGAGGGAAGGGCAGGAGACAAGTCAGAGTGGGAGAAGGGACTTTGATCTCCTGGCTATCCCCAGAACCATGAACCATGGGTTCAGCACACACTTGAGAAGGGCTGGTGGGACCTTTCTCCCTGAGGACAGACCCTTGCATCTGTGAGGGGACCAAAGCCTGTGCCTGGCTCTGTGATGCTCCCCGTCCCCAAATCCAAGGGGAGGGGCCTTGAACTTTCCTTGCTGCTGTTCTCAGCCTGAAACACACAGTGGTTCTCACTTGTCAAGCCCCCACTCTGGGGCTCAGATGGATGATCTGCACTTTTCCAAAGGTGCTTGTGAAATCAAGTCTAGATTTGTGTCGCCTGTCTCCCTTTCAATGTCTGTGACCATTTTAGGTTCTTAATAGATAGTTATTCCTCATTTTTTGTATGGATTCTGTATTAGTAGATTCACCTACTTGCTAACATGTATTTGTAACCTCCAACTCAGTACTCACTGGGCTCTCGTGGTCCGTCACTGACGTGTGCAGAGTTCCCGTCAGGCCTGTTCCCAGTGTGGTGCAGTGAGGCGATGCTCTTGCCTTGTCTCAGTTGGACTCTAAGTAAGTGTCCTTTCGAGGTCTTCTTAGGGCCATTCCCCCCCACTCCTTTTTTCAGTTTCGTGCTTTTGTGTGTGTGATTTTGCTGTTTAAAGCAGTGGTCACCAACCTGTGGTCCGCAGACCACTGGTGGTCCGTGAGATCTGAAAGGTTGGCGACCGCTGGTTAAAAGTGTCCCCAAATGTACTGAAAATGCTGTCTAATGTTTCTAAGCACAAGAAGGCAGTGAGGTGCCTTACAGAGAAAATACGTGTGTTTGACAAGCTTCATTCAGGCCTGAGTTATAGTTTTGTTGACCATGAGTTCAGTGTTAATGAATCAATAATATACATCAGGTAAAGGAAGGTGTCTTTAAACAGAAACACATGTAAAACAAGGTATGTATTGACTGATGGACAAAAATGTTGTGACCAGAGGCTCACAGTAACCTAACCCTGTATTTCCCCTGGGAGCAGTGGTTCTGTATTCGCTAATTCAGTATTCGTGGTGACTTTACAAAAACATAACTATGAGAATAACAAGAATCCACTGCATGTGGCCAGTTGTCTTCTAGGCACCACATGAACTAGTTGCTCATTATCTTCTCTCTCTTGACTGTATCCCCTCCAGCACTTTTTTTTTTCTTCCATTTTTATAACATTCCAGCAGGCTTGGACCTCGGGGCCTTTGCATTGCTGTTAACTGGAATACCTTTCCCCCGGGCGTTGTGCACTTCACGTCAAAGGCCATCACTTCAGAGAGGCCCTCTCTGCCACCTTACCCCCTTTGTCCTGCTTTATTTGTCTTCATAACACTCCTTGGTATTATATCATATGTATTTCTGTCTACCGGGAGTTTTCCCTGTTTGTTCTTTGCTGTCTGCTTAGTGCCTTACACAATGACTGGTGTAGATGAGGTGCAAATTGAATATATTTTTTGAATTAATTAATGCTTCTTGAAGCTGTTACCTCTCTGTGGCTTCTAGGTGTGTCACATTCACAGAAGCAGTGATCCTGGCCTCGCTTGCTGGCGCCTGCAGGGCATGAGGACTGGAACTTTTTTTGGTTCACTGGGACCCTAGGAGAGAGGAAGCCTGTTTGACAAGAGGCAGCCTCATCCCCAGAAACCTCTGCCCAAATCAGTGTGTCCTGATCTGGGGATGAAGAATCTTTCCCACCTCCCCAGCGACCCTCTTTATTATAGTCTCAGTATTCGGTTATGATTCCTATTAATCACATGCAATAACCCTCCCAATTATTAAATTATACAGACATGCATTCCCTCAGCCAAATGTTAATTATTTACTAAAATAGATTAACATATAGAAAAGCCTCAGTTCTATGAAGGCTAGAACTTAGATAATGAGTTTCTCGGGCATAAGAAGCCCTGACAGGCTTCTTTTGGGTGAAATAAATACACTGATTACTGCGAAGCTCATCCATGCTGGCATCATGCCATTTGCTATTTTTTTTAATAAACACAGCTCGAGTTGTTTATCAGTTTTCCATATGATTTAGCGAGGCATCCCTTTGCAATTAACAGCCGTGGTAGGGGTGGGAGTGGGAATAGGGAGAACATGTTCTTACCAGCCTCCCCGTTCCGGGGTTCCAAAGTTGCTCATTTGGGGCTTCCTTTGTGATTTAACGTGCCTGCCAATCAGCAGGCCTGGTGTTGACAATAAACTTCACTTGGAAAGGCATCTCCAGGACACCAGCCTTAGCAGGGTGGGGAGCCAATCAAGGGGAAACAACCATGCAAATCTAAACTCTCCAGAGCCACCCAGCCAGACATGGCTCAGTGGTTGAGCATTGACTTATGAACCAGGAGGTCATTGTTCAGATTCCCGGTCAGGGCACATGCCTGGGTTGCAGGCTCCATCCCCAGTCTGGGGTGTGCAGGAGGCAGCCAACCAATGATTCTCTCTCATCATTGATGTTTCTATCTTTCCCTCTCTTTTCCTCTCTGAAATCAATAAAAATATATTAAAACAAAGCAAAAACAAAACTCTCCAGAGCCCCTGCCACAACCTGGTGAGAGAATCCAGGTCTGCCTTCCATCCCGTTCTCTGCTGGGCAGTGGGCCCTCTTGCCACAGGTCTTCTAGAGGAATCCCCCGGTTATTAAGCATCTTCAGAATGGCCTCATGGACACATGTTTGGGAAACAGGATTTATCGGTAATTATGCCTAAAAACTCTTATTTTTCATGGTACTCACTAAGCCACTCAGGCTCCTAAATTATTTTAGCTAGTGATTAAGGGACTATGTCATGTTCACCAAGAGACTCTTGGATCATTCATTCATTTGACAAGCATGCGCTCTGTAGTATAGTACTGAGAGCTCATGGAGCTTACAGCTTACCTTGTTCATTCATTTCAAAATATATATTGTACATCTACTATATGTTAGGCACCGGGGCGGCGGGTGAACTAGGCAGAGAAGGTTCCTGTGTCACGTAGCTTGTCTTCAGGATGGGGGTGAAGGTGCGTGGCCCCTGGTAGTCCCAGCCTTGTGTAATTCCCAACTCTTGAGTGTGGGCTGGACATAATGACTCACCACTAAGAAATAGGTGCAGCCAACGTGATGGGATGTCACTTCTGGTTAGTTTGCAAAAGCATTCCATCTTGCTCACTCGCCCTCTCTTGCCCTCTTGCTCTCTCGGATGAGGCAGCTGTCACGTAGCAAGAGGCTCGGTGGAGAGACCTACATGGCAAGAACTGAGGGTGACCTCTGACTCAGAGTCCTGAGAAACTGTGTCCTCAAACCATCCTGCCAACAACCACATGAACGAGCTGAGAAGCACGTCCTCCCAGTTGAGCCTTGAGGACACCGCAGCCCTGGGCAACGCCCTGATCACAGCCTGTGAGACTCAGAGTGGTGGGGACACGGCTAACTCCCCTGGGTTCCTGACCCACAGGAATCATGAGATAGTAAATGTTGTTTTTAAGCTGCTACATTTTGGGACAATTTGTTAAGGATAACAGTATGGAGGGGGGCGGGGTTGGAACCCAGTACATGAAGGAAAGAGCTGGTGAACAAGGCAGTGCAGAGCAGGAACAAAGGGCGGCATGTGAAGTGGCAGGGTGCTTGGTGAGAAGTGGCATCTCAGGGAGGGACGGACCCTAACGGTCCTTTGGTCCAGTGGCCTGCGTGAAGCTTCAGTGCACTCGGCATGTCCCTCCCAAGGGCCACCCATCGGTTGGGCCAGATTCCTCCAGTGATGGGAAATTCACCTCTTTGGGTGTGAAAAGTCTTTGCTGCTGGGCTGAACTCTGCATCCCTTCGGTTTATCTCCCTGGTCCTGGCTCTTCCTTGTGAGAAGAAGGAAGGCCACGTGCCTGCTCTGGCCTTTTGAGCCCTGGTCTCCTAGACCATTGTCCAGACCTTCCCTGTTTGCCCTCTGATTCCCTGCTCTGGCTTTTCTTTCCTTCCTGACCCTTGTCTTCACCTGTTTTGATACTGCCTTTGGCCTTTATGATTGGACTTTCTTCCCAACTCCCCTTCTTCTACCCCTTAGGTCTCTCTCTCCACAGCCTCTACTTGTCCTTCCTGTGATCTTGGTGTCCCTGTAGCTTTAGTTAGAATTTCTGTAACCCTGGAGTTGGTTGACTGACTCCAAGTATGTCATGCCCGCCTCTTACTAATATGGCAAGTCTTTCTCTTGGCTGAAAGCGGCTCCTTGGCACTCCATCTGCGCCCCAGTGCCTCCCTCCCTCTTTCCTCCTCCCCCAGCCTCAATTAGCACCTCTGCAGATGGCTTCCTGGAGGGTGGCTCCTGTCTAGCCAGCTACCTGCTGGACATTTGCCTCTGACTATTCTTTCAGTCTCTTGAGCTTAGCATGCCTTTCTGCCTGGCCTACAGCCACCCACTGAGCACTCACACTGGGTCTGTGCCCCTTCCAGTCAGCATCCCCCCCTCTCCCCTCCCTATCCGATGGCCAAAGCCTGCTTTGCCTTCTGGTATCCCAGGCTATGGGCACAGGGACATCCTGGACTCTTTCTCTTAAGTCCACTTTCCATACCAAATCTATCATCTAGTCTGCCAAATTTTCATTCCTGGGGCCTGTGTGTGTGTGTGTGTGTGTGTGTGAATAGAAAATCATAAACAAGCGGTTTTTCTCTTTTTCTGGCAGAATTTATTTTTATTTATTTTATTTTTCAATTACAGTTTGTATTCAATACTATTCTGTATTAGTTTCAGACATACTGCATAGACAATCATGTACTTTACAGAATGGTATTTCAAGTACCCAGCACAGGGCCTCTTTCATCTGCCCCTTCTGCCACCCCAGAGGCCCAAGTCATCAACACAGCCCTGGAGTAACATAGTCCCTGTCCCCCGACATGGGTGGGCAGTGCTGGGCGCTGGGAGCTCACTGATAGGCAAAGCAGAACTGGCGTCTGTCCCCATGGAACTTACAGCTTAGTGTGTCCATCCACTTATTCAAGTGTTTATTGAGCACCCACCATGTTGGCCTTGTCTAGTTGACCCAGTTGTACTGAGGGGGCCAGTTTCCAATAAACAGCTTGACAATGGCTTTGATCACCAGAAGCAGTAAATGAGATGATTGAATAGAAAGTCATGCACACTTGCATTCTCTACCTCAAGAAACATGATTCTGAGAGTTTCTGGGATGAAACCTTATCTGGGCATCTGACTGACTATGGAAGCCCTCCGTGGTATCTCAGGAAAGGCCAGGACTGGGGAAGCTGCCCCAGGGGCTGCCCTGCATTCTTCAGATGCTGATGCTGGGAGTTCCCTTATCCCAGCCCATCTTCCCATCACCTATGGCTAATGCACTTCAAGTACCCGCATCATCCCAGGAAGCCTGGCCATTGGGGATGAGGGTGCCCTGGTTGCTGAGGAAAGTTGAGATAAGCAGGCGGCATTGGAGACATCTGTGTCTAGAAAGCTACCTGTAGGGCAGGACTTCAGGCCAGAAGGAGGGTGGGGGCAGTGGAGAAGGACCTGGTGCTATTGCAGCCTGTGGGGTGTGTGCATGCCACATAGGCCAAATAAGGTAACACGGTATCAAGGTTTCTTTAGAATATACAGATTTTAGGGATCCCAGAGCCTTTGCCACTAGCTTGTTGGTGTCCTTGGGCTAGTGATTTAACTTCTCTGAGTGGCATGTATTTCCTCATCTTAAATGGCTGATACCAGTGGTACCAACCTCAGAGGATTATTGGGCATGTACATGAGTTAAAGTGAGGACGTGCCTGGTCATGGAAGGTCAATAAATGGTAGCTATTTTTTATTATTATGGTTAGACTGGTGAGGTTGGGGTCAGGCAGAAAGAACCAGAAGATGGGAAGGAGCAGAGTACTCAGAGGTGTTTAAGTTCCAGCTGGGGAAACCGAGATCCTTCTACACAGGCAAGAGCGGGTGCAGGAATGGAAGGGAGACAGAGCTCAGGTCCGAAGTGAGTGGGAGGTCAGGGATGTGGGGAGCCCCTACACAGGTCCCCAGGATATTTTGGGTTCTCAGCAGCTGCTTTGATTAGCTGACTGTTGGGGAGGTTGGACAGAGTGGGCAGAAGTGGGACAATCTAAATTGGGGCATCTAACTTGCTCTTCCCCTGGTTTGAGCAGAATTGTTTCCAGAGCAGAGTAGAAGCTCCAGATGACCATGGCGGGGCCCTGGAGGCAGGCAGCTAGGCAGGCCCATCTCGACCAGCCCATAGATGGTGCGGGGAGGGGAGGCGGCTCCAAAGAGATCGCCCTCTGGCCCACCTGGCAACCCTGCACCTCCTCTCCATCTGTCCAGACTCTTCAAAGCTGTGCTTATCTCACCTCTTTCAGGATGCTTGTGTGATGACTGTAGCTCGGTGGATGATCTCTCTGCTCCCAGCAGTTTCTCTTTGTCCCACTGTACTGGGCTAACTGCGTTACACACACTTTGGTATGTATTTCTCAAAGCATCTCTGTGAGCCAGAGGTTATTCCCATTTTACAGAGAGGAAAAATGAGGCTCAGACAGATTAACTGCCAGCATCCCTCAACTGGGAGATGACAGAGCTGGGGTTAAAAACAGCTCCGCCTGGCTCTACAAACCCACACATTTCCCCAAAATGTACTGGCTTAAGATAACCAGTTTGAGGACTCACATATAAATTCAGAGAGGGCACAGCAAGGCGGGCTTGCTTCTCCTCCACGGTGTCTGGAGCCTCAGCTGGAAGGCTTGAAGGCTGGAGGCTGCTCATGCCCACCTCTGCTGACTGAGGCTGGGGCCGCCGGGCCTCCCCACATGGGTCTCACCTCGAACTTGCTCTGCATGGACTAGTTTGGGCTTCCTCATAACATGGTGGCATTGCCTCCCCCAGCCCATGAAGTGAGTCCAGAAAAGAGAGCGAGTCAGGCAGAGGTCACGTAGGCTTTGATGACTTAGATCGGAACATGGGCAGTGTCAGTTCTGCTGTGTTCTAGAGGCCCATCTGGTCCCTAAGGCAGGGGAAGCAGATTCCACTTTTTGATGGAGGAGTAGCAAGGTTTAGAAAGGACATGTGTGACCAAGAATATTTCTGTGGCTGGCTGCTTTTGGAAAATACAACCTGTCACATGAAGGAACCTGGAGAAAAACACCCATGAGATGGTGAGTCCAGGAGACCCAGCCATGGACACACACAGGGTTTGTTGAATTAAATGAATAAATATCAAATATCTAAGTCAAACTGTTTTGGGGGTTTTATTCTTCTTCTTCCACTTTCCTATTTACTGGTTTCTCCTTTACTTTTGCAGCTGAAATGTTCCATTTCATGGTTGCTTTGCTTCAAGGTTTATTTCTTCCATTAGAGATTCAACAGGATGACATGTTATTATGGCATCTGCTTCAGACCTTGCAAGAGTCTCTGTTGAGAAATTCTTGAAAGCCCCAAAGGTATGTCTTCAAACTTCCTTCAGCTCTTAGACAATATCCTCCTGTGCTTTGCTCAGCTATGCTCAGAGCCTGGGGACCTATCCCCTGGGGATTTCCATGGACTGCATGGAGGTGACAGGGGACCCTGAAACCATAGTCTTGAGACTGGTCATGGGAATAGGGCTTGAATCATATAGGCATAGTGTGTTAAGACTTGGTGGTGAGCTTTTGCTCATATGTCTGCTTTTGGCTTCTCTGTCTCTCTCCCACTCTCTCCCTCTTTCTCCCCTCTCCCCCCTGTCCTCCCTCTTTTCCTTCCTTCTATCTTTTTCCTCCCCTCCCTCCCTCC
>NW_005871172.1:593244-600836 GCF_000147115.1 Myotis lucifugus | reverse complement strand
TAGCTCAGTACTCCACAAACTGATCTCACATTCTGTGAAAAATCATAAGGCTGTTTTGTCTTGTGATGCAGTGAGCTGCTAATGAGAGTTGCTGCAGGAGGACCTCTGACCTGGTTGCCTAGCTCAATGGTAAGGGCTGGCATGGAGCACCAGGACAGCTGGATTAAGGCCTGCACTTCACCTCTCAGCCTCACTTCACTTTCCTCATCTGTAAAATAGGGCGATAGCACCACCTTCTTCCCCACCAGGGGCTGTAGTGAAGGTTGCAGGAGACCCTGGAGAGGAGAGGGTTTTGAAACTATGAAGGGCTGGGTCAAACTCTGAAGTCACTCCTTTGAGTCAGTGCTTCTGTCTGCACACTGGAGTGGAGGGTGGAGATAATTCATGTACCAGTGGCTGTAAGTGATTGACATCAGATCTGTCTTTCCTTCCAGGAGGGAGTGGGGCAAACTTAGATGGGGTGGAGGGGGCAGGAAAGAGATCCAGGTTCCTGAGCGGAGCACAGGGCACTGCCTGGGGAGGACTGTGGCCCCACTGCAGCGCTGGGTTTGTATGGGAAGGTGGCAGCTGGGGGCAGAGGGGGAGAGGGAGTTGACAACCTCTCCAGAGGAGAAAGGGATAAAGGGAGGGTAAAGGGCAGGCAAACAGGGTCCCCTGCTCCTCCTCCCCAAAGAAGACACAAGCAGACAGATTTGGCTCAATAAACAAACCACACCTCAATGCTGCTGACCCCAGTTAACACTGGGGTGGAATTATTTCTTTCACAGGAGCTATTGCCTGTTAACTGGGAGGCACAGCTCGGGCGGCTTTTGTAGAAATCATCAGGGAACCAGGCTGCTGACTGGAGCCCAGATAACTGCATCTTCTGTGTTTACAGAGCCCGGCTGGCTTTTAATCATCCCAGGGTCACCTCAGAGAGCCGTGAAATTGAATGGAGTTAGGAAATCTGCGTTTTTCTTTATAAAAAGTGAAGTAAAATTTCAACAGTTTTAAATCACAAAGACTATGTTCATTATAAAGAAATTTTGGAATACAGATGGTCAAGAGAAGAAAATTAATACTCAAAAAAAAAAGAAAGAAAGAAAGAAAAAAAAAACCACCTTGGTCATACTTCCAGAAAAAAAATTTGAACAGAATAATTATGGTTCATACTTTACAGACTGGTAACTGGCTTCCCACCCCTCCTTCCCATACTCCCATCAATAAACTGCCACTTTAAATGGTAATTATTCATTTTATGGGGTGTACCATGGTTTATTTTACCAATTCCTATTTTAAGACATTTAGATCACCTTTTTTCCCTATTAGAATCAATAGCATCATGAGGACATCCCCAGCTAATTGTCTTCAGACATCTCCTATTATTACTTTAGTATGTATTCCTGAAGATATAACACACTTATTAAAGCTTTTTAAAAGCTTTGAAAAGTCTGAGAAAAAAGTATCTTCTTTATGCAATAGCAGCAGTGCTTAGTGATGTTAATTCATCATCAATGCTTCGTGTTTTCCAGGTGACAGACTGCAAACATTTTACAGACATCATCTCAATCTCCTCTGATCTTACTATCCCCATTATTATCCCCAGTATTATTATCCCCATTTTGCAGATGGAAAAACTGAAGACCAAAGGGACAGAGTAACTTGCTCAAGGTTATGCAGCAGGAATGGCAGAGCTGGGATTCAAACCCAGCTCAGCCTGACTCCAAAGCCCCTGCTCAGATTCTTATGCTATCTTGCCTCCCACTTGCACATTCATGAAAATTGCTGTCTAATGAAGCACCTGCTTTATTTATTTATTTATTTATTTATAAGCTAACTGTTCCTGTTCTCTTTGGCTGCTATTTTTATGGGCTGAAGAGGTTCTGAATGACTAAGAACAGTTTTGATTAATTAGATTTTTGTTGCCAAGCAATTAATTTGGTCCCCCCCCCACTCCTCTCTTGCTCAAAAAGCACACAAGAAAATGATTTCAGCAGTGGGGATAATTATTGATTTCCAGCAGTGGGGGATATTTATAGAAAATGTTGGGTTTAGCTCAAACGGAGTGAAAATACTGTAGACTTTGTGTTGTTCTCCAGGACCACTATCATGGAAAGAAAAGAGTGCACATTTAAGAGAGAGCAGACACCAGACTGGGGACCTCACAGTCACTATCTGTGCTTGCCTCTCTGACCATCTCAAAGAGAATCATTCTCAAGATTTGCGCCTGGGTTTTAGTGGGAGGACAGGAGCCCATTGGAATCACTGGGTAGACTCAGGTAGGTAACAAAGGCCCAGCAAAGGCACAGGTGAAATTGAGGCCCTCCTTTTTCTGGCACTTTCTTTGCCTGGTGGTTGCAGTTTCTCTCTGGTGCATGCACATATACAGCCCCATTGCAGGCTCATGCCTGTGGGTTTAAAGTCAGAGGGCTGCGGGGATTGCTTGTTAAAAGGCAGGGAATAGGGTGGCTCTGCAGGGATGGGGGAATGGGGGGGGGCAGGGGAAGAGGACAGTCTCACACCAGTGATCCAGGTTGGAACGGAGAGACTGGAGGAGTCCACCTTTACTTCCGTTTGATTGAACTTGTCTTACACTTTCTAGATTTATTCCTTCATTTTGCTTGAATGCTTCCTAGTAGCTTCCTAGGAAAGGATTCACGGGAATACACTGTTTCCATTTTTGCAAGTCTCAATATTCCATTCTGCTCCCGTCAAGATTGGTTATAGAATTCCAGTCTGAGAGCTAGAATCTTGAAGGCATTTCTGTTACCACATTGTTACTCAAAGTGTGGTCCAGGGACCACTGTCAATCTGCAAACTGTTTGTCATCCATCTGTGAGAGGAGATAAGTGCAGAAATTGAAAGTAAGCATTTCTAAACTTTTATACTAATTTGATTGTGTCATTTTCATGTCTGTTGAAGCTGATAATAAAATTTGGGCCTGTATGCATCTTTTTAAATTTTTATTTTTCCTAGTAATTCTTTTGTACTCTGTATTATAAAAGGAACAGTCAGTGATAGACTGGAAACAAAGTAAAGTCCTTCACTACATACTTTGAGAAGTACTGTTCTAGAACAGTCTTTTGTCAGTGGTCTTGGAATTTTGTAAGAGCTTTGTTTCTCTCTGAAGTATATTGGGTTTTCTCTGTATCCCTGAATCCCTAGGGTTTAGAATTTCACTGTGAGAAGGCTTAGTGAGGGCATCATTGAGCTGGGCCCATAATGGGTCCTTCAACAGACTCATTCATTCATTCATATAAGTTTTTCCTTCTATTTTTTTCTCTTCTATTTTTTCTGGAATTCTTGTTAGTTGGATATAGAGCCTCCTGCTTCAAATGTTGAATCTTTTATTTTGTCCCCATATTTTCAGTCTCTTTTTGCTTTACTTTTTATAAGATTCTTCAACTTCATCTTCCAACTATTTCATCCTGCTTAAGCAGGTTATCACTTATCATTTTTATATACTATTATATTTTTAATTTTAAAAGCTCTTTCTTATTATTTGATTACCTCTCATATAACATTCTCTTTCTTTTTTTTTGATAGGCAAGTGTCAGTTTTTTGTTTGTTTGTTTAGGAAACGGATAAGTCTGCTTCCTGCAGTATATTGTTATCAGAGTTTGTTCACTGATGCTAGCAGAGCCAAACACTAACCACCAAGAATTGCAGAGGAGAAATATTGGCTACTTTATTATAAATGGCACCATCCAGGAGAACAGAAAGCTGATGCTCAAAAGCCTGAACTCCCTGATGGCATGTAGGTTACAGATTATTTAGGTCAAAGTCACAAACACCATGGGTTATGGTTTTTTTGTGTGCTGGGAGCTGATACGCCGGAGGTGAGGTAAGGGCAATAAATCATTTCTTTAGGTCTTGAGGACAGTTCTGAGGTCTGTTCTGGCGTCCCTCTGTCTGGTTTCATGGGAAAATAACCAGGGGGTCGTTCCACCTTAGGGCTCAGGAGCTGAAACATAATTTAGGTCAAGATGTAATCTTCAGCCTGCAGAGGTCCAGACCTTGTGATCATTAGTCAGATGCAGACTCCTGTCTTTTGCTGCCTCAGGTGTTGCTGATTATCAAGGGAAAGACTAGCTCTCTGAAGGGGTAGGAAAAGGGGGAAGAGAGAGATGATTTCTAGAGCTAGGATTTAAAGCTAAATTTAATCAAGGCCATAAGGAACCTCTCTTTCAATGTTTCTTTTTTTTCTATGGATTGAGTTTAGCTTCTCTTTACATTGACGACTCTTGTCAAAGATCTTGGTTGTCCATTCCTATCTAATAATAAGGCAAAATGAAAGGGCTGGTGGATGGCTCTGTGTACGAGTATGGATATGGGGCTTGTCAATTGGAAGACCACTCTTGGGTGACCGGGTGGCAGGCTAGCACTGGGAGAAACCCAAATATCAGTATGTAACAGTCTTTTCTTTGGGACTGTTCAGATTCTCCAGAGAAGAATTTCCTGATCTCCTCCCTGGGGAAGGGTGGGGGTGGGCTAGGGTGATGGACATATCCAGCTGCTGGGGATCTGCATCTCTGGCGAAAGAAGGCCAGAGTCTCCAAGTTCAGATACAGACCGTCTGCAGCTCTGCACTGCCCCTGCCCTTCATGGCAGTTTTGATCAAGTCTTGAGCTTCTCCAAGGTTCCAGAGGGCACACTGGCACTCTTTTTTGCCTTACTTTCCTCTGTAAATATTTGTGCCTTTTTTGTCTACTAAATCATCCATTACTCTTCCATTAATTTTTCCTCTTCCAGAATTTATTGAAATCTCTCATCCACTCATGCCCCCTTTCCTATTCCCTTTGTCTGTGATCAATAAACAATTTAAACTAGAAGACTACATCCTGTACTTTTAGAGGTAACTGTGCAAGATTGAATATTTGTTCATATTCAATTTCTTTTCATTAGTTTCAACCCACTTTGGACTCTATGTTGTGATGCATAGGTTAGTAGTCATGTCTTCATACAACTTACTGAAAATAATGTTGAAACAAGATAGGATCAAGCAGATAGATCAGTGGCATATTTCTAAAGACCTCCACTGATGTAAACAGACACTGTGTCTGTCTTGTTCGTATGTGGAATCTATCCCTGGCATGAGAACTTCGTTGTTTTATGGTAAACATTTGCTGAATGTAACCTTCATATCAAAGAAAGACATGAGGATGATCCCGTGACATTTGTTCCCAACAACCCATGCTGGTCATGCTGCTTACCACTTCCCTCTTGCTCATGAAAGATTATGATTTAATTACCCCTTATAGGACTTTTCCAGGGACTGATATTCAATTCATGGGTTGTGTCTTCTGAAAGATGCCTGGTTGCCTTTCCTAGCTCCTCTCCTGGTCTCACAGATCCTAGTTTGTTACAATGCTGGTACTGGAGGTGCTTCCTACCTCGGGTTTTTTGGTTGGCCCATACATCTCATTGATTTGATTTGATTTTTAAAAATTTATCTTTATTTGTTGAAAGTTCCCCTTTACAGGTGTCCCTCTTTTGTCCCCATTGACCCCTTCTAGCCTGCCCCCTCCCTCTGCTCCAAGCCTTCATCACACTATTGTCTGCATCCATGAGTTATTTATATATATATAATGATTTCTAGAGCTAGGATTTAAAACTAAATTTAATCAAGAGTTTAATCTTTGGTTAAACTCTTCCTACCCACCCACCCACCCACCCACCCACCCACTCCCCTTCAATCTGGGACTTGTCAGTCTGTTCCATGTTTCCATGTCTCTGGATCTACTTTGTCAGTTTATTTTGTTTATTAGATTCCACATATAAGTGAGATCATGTGATACTTGTCTTTCTCTGACTAGTTTATTTCCCTTAGCATAATTTCACTCTCCAGGTCCCTCCATGCTGTCTCCCAGGGCAAGAGAGCCATCTTTTTTACTGCTGTATAGTATTCCATGGTGTAAATGTACCACAGCTTTTTAAAAATTGTTTTATTGCTTAAAGTATTACAAAGAGTATTACATATGTCTCCTTTTTTTCCCACCCTTGACAATCCCCTGGCCTCCCCTACCCCCCAGTGTCTTATGTCCATTGGTTATGCTTATATGCATGCATGGAAGTCCTTCGGTTGATCTCTTACCCCCCCTCCCACCCCCCAACCCTCCCCAGCCTTCCGGCTGTAGTTTGACAGTCTGTTCGAGGCTGCTCTGCCTCTGTATCTATTTTTTGTTCATAAGTTTATAATGGTCTTTATTATCCATAAATGAGTGAGATCATGTGGTATTTTTCTTTCATTGACTGGCTTATTTCACTTAGCATAATGCTCTCCAGCTCCATCCATGCTGTTGCAAATGGTAAGAATTCCTGCTTTTTTACAGCAGCATAGTATTCCATTGTGTAGGTGTACCACAGTTTTCTAATCCATTCATCTACTGATGGGCACTTGGGCTGTTTCCAGATCTTAGCTATTGTAAATTGTGCTATGAACATAGGGGTGCATATATTCTTTCTGATTGGTGTTTCGGGTTTCTTAGGATATATTCCTAGAAGTGGGATCACTGGGTCCAATGGCAGTTCCATATTTAATTTTTTGAGGAAACTTCATACTGTTTTCATAGTGGCTGCACCAGTCTGCATTCCCACCAGCACTATACTAGGGTTCCCTTTTCTCCACATCTTCACCAGCACATGTCATTTGTTGATGGTAGCCATTCTGAGAGGTATAAGATTATATCTCATTGTTTTAATTTGCATCTCTCTGATGATTCGTGACTTTGAGCATTTTTTCATATGTTTCTTGGCCATCTGTATGTTCGCTTTAGAGAAGTGTCTATTTAGGTCCTTTGCCCACTATTGATTGGATTGTTTGTCTTCCTTTTGTTACGTTGTATGAGTTCCTTATATATTTTGGATATTAACCCTTTATCAGATGTATTATTGGCAAATATGCTCTCCCGTACAGTGGGCTCCCTTTTCATTTTGTTGATGGTTTCTTTTGCTGTGCAGAAGCTTTTTATTTTGAAGTAGTCCCATTTGCTTATTTTCTTTTGTTTCCCTTGCTCTAGGCAATGTATCAGCAAACATACTGTTATGAAAGATGTGTGAGATTTTGCTGCCTATGCTTTCTTCTAGGATTTTTATGATTTTACAACTTACATTTAAGCCTTTCATCCATCTTGAATTTATTCCTGTATATGGTGTAAGTTGGTGATCTAGTTTCATTTTTTTGCAACATAATATTCAATGGGCAAAAACTAAAACCATTTCCCCTAAGAACAGGAACAAGACAGGGATGTCCGCTTTCACCACTCTTATTCAGCATAGTACTGGAAGTCTTAGCCACAGTGTTCAGACAAGAAGAAAACATAAAAGCCATCCGAATTGGAAAGGAGAAAGAAAAACTGTCATTACTCTCGGATGACATGATATTACACATAGAAAACCCTAAAGACTCCACCAAAAAGTCACTAGATTTAATAAATGAATTTGGCAATATAGCAGGATACAAAATTAACACCCAGAAATCGATGGCATTTTTATACACAAATAATAACGCCAGAAAAAAAACTAAAAAATCCCATTTACCATTGCACCACCAAAAAATTAGATACTTAGGAATAAATTTAACCAAGAGGTAAAAGACCTGTACTTAGAAAACT
>NW_005871172.1:590802-592301 GCF_000147115.1 Myotis lucifugus | reverse complement strand
AACAAAGTTGGAGGGATCACAATACCAGATACCAAGTTATAGTACAAAACCACTGAAATCAGAACAGCCTGGTACTGGCACAAGAACAGGTATATAGATCATTGGAACAGAACAGAGACCCCAGAAATCGTTCCAAACCATTACACTCAATATTTGACAAAGGAGGCAAGACTACACAATGGAGTAAACATAGTCTCTTCAATAAATGGTATTGGGGAAATTGGACAGGCACATCCATATCTCTCATTTAAAATAGCTTGTCTGTCTTACTAGTTCTCTACCTTGTGCTTCCATGTCTTCATAATCATGCATATTCTGTGCTTTCTAGTTTGGAGATTATTTTCCTTGACAGAACTAAAGGAGTTTAGTTTCCTCTCTTCCTTCCTTCCTCCCTCCCTTTCTTCCTTCCTTCCTTCCTTCCTTCCTTTAAAAAAAATTGATGAACATGGCCCTGAATTATTCAGCCAGTCGCTTCCTTCTTCTTCTTGGTCTAAACATTGACTTTAAGAAAGGGATGACAAAGGACTTAAACATAAGATGGGAAACCATAAAAATCTTAGAAGAATTCATAGGCAGCAAAATATCAGACATATGTCGTGGCAATATCTTTGCCGATACAGCTCTAGGGCAATGGAAACTAAAGAGAAAATAAAAAAATGGGACTACATCAAAATAAAAAGCTTTGCATAGCAAAAGAAGCCATCAACAAAACAACAAGAAAGATCACTGCATGGGAGAACATATTTGCCAATGTTTTATCCGATAAGGGCCTAATCTCCAAAATTTATAGGGAACTCATACATCTTAACAAAAGGAAGATAAACAATCCAATAAAAAAAATGGGCAAAGGAGTTAAATAGACACTTTTCAAAAGAGGACATACAGAAGGCCAAGAGACATATGAAAATAGACTCAAAGTCACTAATCATCTGAGAGATGCAAATCAAAACGACAATGAGGTACCATCTTACACCTGTCAGAATGGCTATCATCAACAAATTGGAGAGAAACCAAGATGGCGGCATAGGTAAACACCAGAGTTTGCTGCCTCGAACAACCATTTCAAAAATACAACTAAAAGACGGAACGGACATCACCCAGAACCACAGGAAGGCTGGCTGAGGAGGGACTCTTCAACTAGAAGGAAAAACAACAGCATTACAAGGCTTAGAGGAGGCGCAGTGTGGAAAATTTAAAGGTACGGTGGTGCGGCGGTGCGCGCGCAAAGGGGGCTGGTGGCTGAGGGCGCGGTTGTCGTTTTCACTCAGGAGTGAGTCTCAGACTCTGGGCTACAGATCCGGGGCGAGTCTCTAGGGGACCCAGACTCAAACGGAGAAGCGGGACTGTCTGGCTACGGCCCCTCCGAGTTTGCAGCGATTGCTGGGACAGAGAGGCAGACCCTTGGGACGGACTGAGAGGGGCATAGCTGCTCCCTCCCCCCGCCCTGTTGAGCTGCCCCCCCAGGCACTCGCAAGACATTTGCCGATCGCCTCAGGAAG
>NW_005871172.1:397594-589171 GCF_000147115.1 Myotis lucifugus | reverse complement strand
CAGCAGATGAGTGGTTAAAAAAACGCTGGTACATATACACAACGGAATACTATGCTGCTGTAAAAAAGAAAGAACTCCTTACCATTGCAACAGCATGGATGGACATGGAGAGCATTGTGCTAAGCGAAAAAGCCAGTCAGAGAAAGATACATATCACATAATCTTACTCATTTGTGGAATATAATGAAGAACATAAACTGATGAACAAAAATAGATCCAGAGACAGAGAAGCATTCAACAGACTGTCAAACTTCAGAGGGAAGGCAGGGGAGGGTTGGGGGGGGGTAAGAGATCAACCAAAGAACTTGTGTGCATGTATATAAGCATAATCAATGGACACAGACACTATGGGGGTGAGGGCATGTGCTGGGGGATGGGGGTGGCTTGGGAGAGGTCAATGGGAGAAAAAGGAGACATATAATGCTATATGTAATACTTTAAACAATAAAGAATTTTTAAAAAGGAGAGGAAAAGAAAACATTTGATCAGGTGCTTAAAATCTTACTACAGCATTAGTTTATTTTACTTTAGTATGTCCAATGGCTCCAATGGAAAGAGGTTGTTTTCCTTGGTTGGGAGACCTATTTCATCTCAGTGTTTTTAGGACACCTCCAGGTCTAGCCACAGTTGATGGAAGCAGGGGAACTGAGGAAGGTGGAGAGCCTGGGAGTGTCCATGGAGGTTACAGTGAGAATCAGAACTGCTGGATCATGGCAAAGTGAGGTCAAGGCGTGGCCCTATGGCTCTGAAGACCCTGCCTGTCATGACACGTGACCACCTCTTCAACCTCATCTCAAACCACATTCTCCTTATTTATTTTCTTCCTCAAACCCACTAAGTCTGATCCTACCACCAGGCTCTCCGTGTTTGTGTTCTTTCTACCTGATACATTCTTTGCCCAGGTCTGTGCATTTGAGCTCTTTCTCTTCACTCTGATTTGAGCTCAAAATCATCTCCCCCAGGAGGTCTTCCCTGACCATCTCATCCAAACTGGGCTTTCCCTTCTCCTGCCAAGGAACCCATTTCCTTTATTTGTCATCTTTCTATCATGCATCATTATCAGAATGTTTCTTGTTTATTTGTTTACTTGCTTAGTTTGTCCTCCTCCGTCTCGTCCTCTGTCAAATGTAAACTCTGGGGACTTGATGTACTTTCCTCCTTCTGTTTTGCAATGCTCCCGCCAGAGCTTGGCTCACTAAAGCAGTGGTTCCCAACCTTCTGGCCCTTTAAATACCAGTTCCTCATGTTGTGACCCCAACCATAAACATATTTTCGTTGCTACTTCATAACTGTAATGTTGCTACTGTTATGAATCGTAATGCAAATATCTGATATGCAGGATGGTTTTAGGCGACCCCTGTGAAAGGGTCGTTCGACCTCCAAAGGGGTCGTGACCCACAGGTTGAGAACCACTGCCCTAGAGCAAGGGTTTGAAAACTACGGCCCATGGGTCTAATCTACCCCTCCACCTGTTTTTATAAATAAAGTTTTATTGGAACGAGGTCATACTCATTCCTGTCCATATTACATATGGCTGCTTTCACCTTACAACAGCAGAACTGAGTAGTTGAGATAGAGACTATATGGTCTGCAGAGCTGAACATTTTTACTATCTGGCCCTTTAGGAACAAGTTTGCCGACTGCCACACTAAAGGGAAGATTCACTGCATTACATCAGACCTTTTTTCATGTGAGTTGATGCTATAATGACAAGAGGCTTTGCTGCTTCCTAGATCAGAGGTCTCTTTCATGCCAGTGATGTTAGTATATGTTCCTGTTCATGAAATTGTTGGCCTTGGCAACCCTCTTAATTCTGGTGGAAGACTACTTTGACCTAAATTATCCAGAGAACAGAGATCAGTGTGTTTTCTCTAATTGTTAATTATCAGGATGACACATGGTATGAGCCACTCTGCCTGCCTGTCTTTTAATCTAGAAGAAGGGCTTAGCAACCCGCCTCAGTTGCATGAAAGATAGACTTCAACTGTAAGATTTTATTATTTTTATTATTTCCCTTTGCTTAGATCTCTATAAGAATCATGATGTTTCCAAGGCAACGCATGGCTTGGGGAATTGGAGAGAAGAGTCTGGATGCAAAGGGATAACATCACAGCCACCACAACAATCTATCCAGCACGCAGATGTCGGATGTTCAGAGGGACCAAGTCATCTTGATTAGAATTGAGGTGGCATGAGTTTCAAAGCGGAATCCTCATGTTCATGTTCAATAAATTTGCAAACCTCCCTGTAGTGCAGTGGAGAAGGGAATATGCTTAAAACAATGCTGGGATTTGGCCCCGGGCTTATTCAGGTGTGGGGATGATTGCCAGGGAGCATGCTATTACCTTGCCAGGATGTAGATGCTTCTGAATCTCTTTTCTGTTGTACGTGTGTGTTGGGAACACAAGTTTCCTTTTCTTATCCACCCCCAATATTAGGAACTGTCCAAATTGCCACATCATTTCCCCTGGGATGACACTCATTTCTTTAGAAATAAATCTTAAAAATGTTTATTATAAGAAAGATATTTTATTGTAGAAAAGCCAGAACATACAGTTATTTAAAAATAAGAAATTAAAAACTCAAACCACCACTCTCAGATAACCATTAACATTTTATGATAAATCCCTTATGGGCTAAAAATTATATATATATATATCTCAAACATGGAAAAATACTACACATGCTATTCTGTAACCTGATTTTTTCATTTATTTTATTTTTTAAAAATTTATTGTTGACAGTATTAGAGATATCCCCTATTCCCTTCCTTTGCCCCCTCCACCCAGTCCCCACCCCATCCCAGGCCTTCCCCACACTACGGTCTGTGTCCATGGGTTATTCATATGTGCATACATGTTCTTTGGTTACTCTCTAACTTGATTTCTTTTTAACTGAATAGTATGTCACAAAAATATTTACACTCTCCTGGAGTCAGCATAGTGTGGTGTCAGCATCCTGGGCCCTGAAACTTGATGGTCTTGTTTCAAATACTGATGCCATCAATCACTGCTCTATGACCTTGGGCAAATTATATAACACCTCTGGTTCTTCAATTCCCTTCTCTGTAAAATGGGCATAATAATGATGGGACCGACTACATTGGGTTATTATGAAGAGTAAATATGTTAATACAAAGAAGCCCATAATACAGTGCCCAGCACATGGGAACCTCTCATTAAATGTTAGCTATTTTCTTTCCATGTCCGTACATGTACTTCCACATCATAATTTTATTGCCAGCAGATTACACTATTGTACTAGGATGTGAGCACTCTTCTGCTTTTCCTTTGGTGTTGTGGTTATGTATATGTGCTTCAATGCTGTGTAAGCTTTAATGCTGTGATCTTATATATCAGTGATGGTGAACCTTTTGAGTTCGGAGTGTCAGCATTTTGAAAAACCCTAACTTAACTCTGGTGCCGTGTCACATATAGAAATTTTTTGATATTTGAAACCATAGTAAAACAAAGACTTATATTTTTGATATTTATTTTATATATTTAACTGCCATTTAACAAAGAAAAATCAACCAAAAAAATGAGTTTGCGTGTCACCTCTGACACGCGTGTCATAGGTTCGCCATCACTGTTATATACCAAGGAGTTGGAGCTGTATGGCACATCAGAGCAGAGTGCTGAGGAATCTGTTAGCCCTCTCGCTGGAAGAGGGCCTGGATGTTAGTGGGAAGGGCTGAGGGGGGAATGGGTTGTCTTCGTAGCTATGGTACCCAGTACATAGGGGTGATGCAGGGACTGTGCATGAGCTTCATGGAGCTGGGTCTTGGATCTACTACTTTCTGAGCATCAGGATCAAGCTACTTAACATCTCTCTTGATTTCCACATCTATAAAATTACAATGATCTTAGTATTTACCTCCTTGGGTCCTTGTGAGTGCTGAATTAGATTGCTGATGTGAAGAGTTTGGTGCTTGCTCCATACTTGGCAACTTCTTAGAAATATTAGATACTATGAGAAATAGGGAGCTACCATAAAACATGATGCATTACTATTCAGAGACATGTATCACACACACACACACACACACACACACACACACACATACATTCACACACAAGTTGTCTATGGGACAGTCATTTGATAAATTGTGAATTTTATACCTCTTTTTCATTATGTTTCTATTAGCTTCTGACTGGTTATTACACTACTGTGTCTCAAATTCATACCTACTTTTTATACTCTGCTCTGTGATGCTGGCGCTGGGACTCTGCAAACCCCTCTCTCCTTTGCCAGCTGGGTCAAAATTAGGCTCTGCCAGTAGGGGGTGCTAGATGGGAAAAGCAGGAGGGAAGAGATGTGCTTCCTCCTGACAGGGCCACCCCAACTTACCTTCGCAGTGGCAGTTGATTTCAATAGAGCAAGTAGCTATGGTTTTCATGTTTCTCACACTCAAAACCAGTCTCATTGTCCCTCCTTGGAGACTCCAGCCCGGAACAGTTGGTGTGCCCTCCTCAGAGGTCTGGCTTCCATCTCTGTGAGCAGCCCCACACTCTCCCCTTTGTTCCTCCAGCCCAGGAGGCCAGAGCTGCTTCCTGCAGTCATCTCCTGGAAACCTCAGTATTCCCCATTTGCCTTTAGGTTCTCTAATCCCTGGTGAACAACCCACCCCCACCCCATTATATGTCAACATTTATTGGCATGTAAGGTACACATGTATGTATTGTATATGTATGTGCATATGTATCTGTATCTGGATATGTATATCAGTGGTTTCCACAGGAAGTTTGAACAATTCTTTATACTAAATTATCTCTGTTAAAATAATTGATGTGGTTTCTGTTTTCTGACCGGATCCTGTCTGACGCCACATGCAAAATTCTCTTTCCCTAAAAAAGTCAGTTGAAAGGACACATTTTATAAGTGAAGGTGTCGACATTGCTATGAACAAAGGATGACTGGTCTTTATCCTGATGCCCTTGCAGACTCTGCAGGAGACCTGGGTCAGCAGGCCACCTGGCCCCGGATGCTCTGGGCCATGGAGGGCAGGACTGTGTGTGGTGGGCTGGGGCTGCCATGAGGTGTGGGGAGGAGGCAGGCAGGGCTAAGGCTTCAGTGTGAGTGGCCACATCTTGAAAAGCAGAATCCTTTCAGACAGGTGGAGAGAAGGAAGAGGAAAAGAGAAAGCAGGAGAGCTGTGGTGACTTCTCAAGCCAAAAGTTTCTGTCTCTAGCTGATCTTGCTCAGTGGTTAGAGCAGTGGTTCTCAACCTTCCTAATGCCGTGACCCTTTAATACAGTTCCTCATGTTGTGATGACCCCCAACTTCATTGTTACAAATGGAACATAATTAAAGCATAGTGATTAATCACAAAACAATATGTAATTATATATGTGTTTTCCGATGGTCTTAGGCGACCCCTGTGAAAGGGTCATTCGGCCCTCAAAGGGGTTGTGACCCACAGGTTGAGAACCACTGGGTTAGAGTGTCTGCCTATGGACTAAAGGGTCCCAGGTTCGATTCCAGTCAAGGGCACATGCCTCTGTTGCAAGTTCGATTCTGGTTGGGGGGGAAAAATGGAAAAAATATCCTTGGGTGAGGATTAACAAACAAACAAAATTTCTGTGAAGGAGGTATTAATGGTGAGTGGAAAACTGGTCACCCAGGGCTGACAGAGGGTGGGGGTGGGGAGAGGCAGGGAACAGTGTCGGCCTCTCATTTATTTACACACAATGAAAAAGGCCTGCACAATAGGTTGGTCAACATCACTTTTCTGCTTCACTGGTTTCTAAACAGACTCATTGCTTCCCTGCTGAGAGATTACTTCCAGGGGCCTGTTTCAGGTCACTCAGCATAGCCTCCTTACTTGGTGTTCAGTTCCCGACTCCCTATGTCTCTCTCTCTGACACACACACACACACACACACACACACACACACACACACACACACACCTTTATTCACAGGGAGCACTGGAAATCTGCTGGCTTCAGATAGACACCCCTCCCCCAACGTTGGTCCTGCTCAGAGCAGATCTGACCAGTGGGGCTTCAAGAGAGCATCCTATGATGCCGCCATTGCCCTCTGACCTTGGCTCTCTGTTGCCCAGGATGCCTTATTGAGTTCGAGGAGCCAGGTGGTGCTGCTGATGGGGAAGGCAGAGGGGCTCTGGTGGGGGAGAGTTGGATGATTTCCGCTACCAGGCTGCCCTGGGGGTTTTATGAGTCAAAGCTGAGAAGCTCCTATCTTTGTCTTGGAAATTAATTCTTGGCTAAAAAAATAAAAATACTTTTTCCACCTTGGGAAAAGATTCCATAGGAAGAACAAAGCAACATTTGTATCGTACTGTCCTAAGGTGAGCTTGCTCAATGGTTAGCAGCATGGCCTCTGAGTTTGGATGCTTAGGTTGCTATATTTTACCTTAGGCTCCTACTTAACCTTTCTATGCCTCAGCTTTCTTTTATCTGTAATATTGGGAAGACAATACAGTACCTACCAGAAAGTGTTGTTGTGAGGATTCATTGGGTTTATACACATAAAGGACTTGGGAAAAAATCTCATATACAGTAAGCACTTAATAAATGTCAGCTCTCAACATCAGCATCTTTATTGTTGAAAGTCCTTAAAGGCAAAACCTACAGCCTGTACTGCACTTATGTGACCCCGGTGCCTAGCACAGAGGTAGGCATGTGGAAGGAGCTCAGATATTTGCTGGATTTTTGCCCAGGGACCACTGTGGTGAGTCAAAGTTCCTGAGACCACTTCATATACTACATGCTTGTCTTCTGCTGTTAGACAAAACCAAACAACTCCCAAATCAAAAAGCTGCGAGCTTTTGTCTGGGTAGAAATAGCCATGACATGTTTATTTCCATGGTTTAGAATATCACCAGTGGAAATCTACGGTGGAAAATCAAATACAATACTTCCATCACATGATTCGTTGTGCTTACGTTTGGATATGCCACTGGCTTGGGAGCCAGGCAGCTGAACCCTGCTCCGTGAGGAGTCTGCTGTAGTGTGGTTTGCACAGAAGGCAGGGAAGGATTCAGACGTTTAGTGAGCATCTACTTCAGCAGTGTTAGGTTTTCAGAAATTTTGTAGGCTAGTTATTAAACACAACCATTACAAAAACTTAAATGATATAGACTCACAAATAAATTATATTAAAGCATAGATAATAAATACTCAATTATATCCACATTGGGTATAAATAGTCAACTAATTATTTTACTACTATCTGTACCTTTCAGGTTACTTCCATTTATTGTATCTGCTGGTGAAAATACTATATAGTGGTGTGTTGTTTCCCATCTCTTCCCATCCGTGTTCAGTGATGTCACATTGGTAGCTTGGAATTGACCATGGTAGGAGTATTTACGCTACAGCTATTGGCAAGCACTTCAAATCAGGGCTTTTCATTCCCAGAGAGTTGATTGTTAAGCATTTACCAGCACATCACTGATACTGCACACCAGGCATGACAATTGAATGTTTTTGGTTGAGAAAAGCAGAGGCTCATTCAGATTAGTTCAACTGAAATGAGGGGTTGATTCTAAGGGTATTTATTGAAAGAAAAGGGAGATAGAACATAATGGAGATCCAAGAACATGGAGATCCAAGGCCCTACTCCAGGGCTTAAGGAGCTGGAACTGGAGGGTGGTTTTGGATCCAAGGTCACTCTAGTGACCTCAGAACATAGCCTTGGACTCTATGCTCTGATTCACTGCTACTTTCATGGTACCTGCTTCTTTATTTTCTGGCCTCAGCTGGTTTTCTCCCCCTTTTCCCTGGATTTCTCTGTTATGGTTTTTGCTTCCATAATTTTTCATAGCTTTGGCTTGTATTGATTAATCATAGCCATTCCAGCTTTTCATTGTTTGCTCCTGTTTGAAGACTGTTGTTCTATTTGTTTTGTTTCTTTAATTTCTGAGAGAGGGAACTAATTGGTCCAGCTCACTTTTTTCTTAAGGTGGTATCCGTTGGTAGCTGGCCTATGGTTTACCTGGCTTCTGGCCAAATGCTCGTGTCTGGGAACTACTGACCAGGAAGAAAGACGGGATCACATGGCACAAACTTTGACCCAGTACATCAGGGACATAAAGATGAATTAGTTAAAGTGAAGTGAGGCAGACAGAGAAAGACAAATACTGCATGGTATCACTTACATGTGGAATCGAAAAAAAGTAAAAAGTCAAACTTCTAGAAACAGAGACTAGAACAATAGTTGCCAGGGATTTGGGGATAGGGAAATACAGGAATATTGGTAAAAGGACATACACTTTCAGCTATAAGATGAGTAAGTCTGAGGAGCTAATATAAAACATGCTGTAGTTGATAACACTGTATTATTGTAACACTGAAATTTGCTAAGAGTAGAACTTAAATGTTCTCACCAAAGGGGAAAATAGATGAACATGTGAGGTGATGGATGTGTTAATTAGCTAGCTGGTGGGAATCCCTTCACAATGTATATGTCTACTAAATCGCCATGATGTGCACTTTAAATATCTCACAATTTTATATGTCAATTATACCTCAATAAAGCTGGGGGAAAAGGTGAATTAGCTACTAACAGAATGACTAAAACCAAAAAGACTGACAATTTGGTGAGAATATGTCTTAGATAATAGCATCTTACCATTTAAAGTCGCAGAACGCCAGCATTGGAAAGGATCACAGAGGCTACTAGCCTTAATCCCCACTGTAATATGCAATTGTTATCCAATGCCATCTTGAACTCTTGCAGCTGCAGGAACCCCACCTCCCGGGCCAGCTCATTCTGCCCCCAGATAGCGCTGATTGCTAGAGTTCCTCCCTGTGCAGAGCGGCACCTGTCTCCAGTGAGAACCTCCACGGGGTACAGTTGGAACTGTGAAGCACAATATTAACACATCAGGTTAATTTCATGCTCTACTTGTCTTGGGTTGATATTAGAGAAAATTAAATTTTGTGCTAATCAGCCTCAGCATTCAGCATGCACGATGCAAATTTGTGATTTCTGGCAAGGGTGGTTAAATCATAGTTATTCTATCTGCGTGGTGCCTGAATAACAGGGAAATACTATTATCAACAATTAAACTCCCAATTGAGGAGCCCAGTGCAACTGGAGATTCTTTTTAGCAAGTTGCAGGGGAAATGGACACAAACCAGGGAGCCGAAGTTAATTTCAATTTCCTCCTTTCCTTTGTGTGGCTATTTTTGAAGGTTTGACCAATGCAAACGTGCTTACTCTTTACCCTGCTTTCTCTTTCCCTCATTTTCTTTCTTTCTTTTTTTTTGAGACAAGCAAGAAGGAATGTTTTCTTTCCTGGTTGCCACAGAAAGGGGTCCTTTGACCACCTGAAGAGGATTCTTGTTAATTGCCACTGTCTTATTGGGCGAGAGCACTTAGGGATCTATAGGGGTGGGAGGTCTCATACTGATCTGCAGCTGGAGAAAGGAGTGGATGAGTGACACTAGTCTGACTCCAAGGATGTCTTCCCCTGTAGAGGAGAGATGCTTGCTCAAACCCACCGCCGGCGCGTCTGGTGTTTCATCTGTGCTTTCTCGCAACGAGTCAGTCACCAGCACATGCGCTGACTGGATGCCATCTCACAGGTCTTGTTTCCTGGAGAAGGTAAGGGCAGCTGAACACACTGGCTCCAGGAGGCTCTCTCTGCATAGCTCCCCCAATTCCCCTCCCCGGCCTTCATCTTCACTCACAAAGGAGTAGAGCTACAAAACCCCAGACTGAATAAGTTTCATGTATTGACTAGGATTAGATTTCTGCCACTCTGGTAAAAAAACAAACAGACAGAGAAGGTTATATTTCTTGCCACCATTTCATCAACCTTCCCTTCTCTGCTGGGTTCTGGGAGGGGAAAACTCAGACAGACTTGTTACCTGCCCAGGATTCACACAGAAGTGAGCCCCAGGGTCTCTGCTCTCAGATGCCGACCTATCCTACCCTGAGGCCTGGCCACCTCCCTCCCCACATCTGAGCTTTCTCTTTTCCCTCTCCCTCTTCCTCTTACAACAGTATGTAGAAATATTTAATCTGGGGAGTGGTCAGGAGTGGCTCAGACTGGTCACATTTTCTTCCAGATCTGTCCTTTACAGCATAAACTTTACACCCTGATTTTTGTAGGACTCCGGCATCTGACACTGAAAAACCCAGGTCTTGTAACTCAAGAGCTTTGAGGCTCTTGAAACCTTGGATGCCAAGGATCTGACTCTAGGGTTCTTCTCTGTTCTGCTGTCATCACCCCACCAGGAGGCAGCAGGCGCCTTTTGACCCATTTTAGCTGCTCCACAGGAGTAACCAGAAATACTAGGGAAAATACAGCAGGGGTTAGTAGCCATATGCTCACTTATTTGCCATTTCCACACTCAGTAATGCTTTTAAGTCTCAACTTATCAGTACTTTATCTTTAGTAAATTTCCTAAATAAAATAGCTAATATTTAATTATTCAAGAACAGAAGCCCAGTGCTGCCCCGAGCAACTATGAAGTAGCCAGACCACCTGGAAAAAGGTGATGGAGGGACAGAGACAGAAGAGGAGGTTTTGATCACATCCTTTCCCTGGCTGCAGGGCCAGCTCTTGAGCTCCAAACCCTCAGGAGTCAAACAGGTTCCATCTTGTGCACCAGCTCTGATCAATGACGAGGAGTGCAGCTGTGTTAAGAAGGATCCGGAGGCAGGGTCTGTGCTCAGCGGGAAAGAAATGAAGTGATTGGTTGATAATGTTTGACATAGGGGTGAGAATGGAGGAAAGGGCAACATTCCAGACAGATTCTTCCAGAACTTGTTCAAACTCATTCTCTCTGGAAAATGAAGTGAGGAACCAGGTAAAGCAAAACCTGGTTTCCCCGTTATGTCAAAGCCTCAGATCACAGGGGCATCTGAGCCGTTAGCACCTCAAAGCAGCCAAGCATGGCAGGGCAGGGCTGGCTCTGGGACATGTGTCTACAAACCCCCAGAGTTGTTTTCTATAATTTCATTTTGTTTTTTAACTACTTGGATTTGCCTTTCTATTATCATCATCTCCATAGAAAGTGTAACCCTGAGGACAAAGTGGGCAACTGGCTCTTCAGGCTACGAACCAAAAGGGGGCAGCAGAGAGCAGAGAGGAGCCAGTGAGGCTTGGGCAGCCCCAGCCCCAGCCCCAGCCCCAGCCCCAGCCCCAGGAAAACTCTTCCGCGCCCTGGAAAGTGAGTCCGGTGGCCTCGCACTGGTGGACTAAGTGGTGTGGTCCAAAAGCACAGCAAGGAAGGCAGGAGGGAGCCTTTCTTGGGGTGCAGGTGGAGAAAAGCCTTCGTTGGAAATAGGAAAGTAGAGAAAGAGTAAGAACGAGTTACCATTTACCCAGACCTACAAGCTGCCAGTCCTGCTGTGAATGCTCATTTTTTCATTCTCTCAAAGACTACTTGAGGGAGGTGAACCCCTAGTTTACAGATGAGAAAACAGGGGCCCAGAGTGGTTAAGGGACTTGCCCGAGATTATATGATAAAGAAAGGACTAAGCTAAAATTTGGACTCGTGTCTGCTCAGGCTTCTATGTGTTGATGCCTTTCCAAGGAGGCAGGCAGGGGGACAGGATCATGGCCCTTGGTGTCAGACACACCTGGGATCAAAATCCAGTTCTTTCACTCACTGACCAAGTGACCTTGGGCAGGAACGTCCTGTTTTTCAGTCCTAGTCTTACCTGTAAAGTGGGGTTAACAGCTCTTTCATGGGGTTGTGGAAAGAATTGAGAGTTACCAAATATAAACAAAGTCCCAGGGCCATTGCCGACCCTTAGTAAATGGAAGCCATTAAATGGCTTCAGTCTTCAGCTCACTGGTACCTCTAAGTGTCTATGTGCCCAGCCCCCCATCTGTGTGCTCAGGACTCCCCAAGATATAGGTGTCACTGGCAGCCTGGCTTTCCTGACATCACCTCATGGAAAGCATGTGGGGATTGTGGTGTGATGCTCAGTCAGGAGGCTGCCCTCTGTGCCTCCATTTTAGGGAGGCAGGAAGGGAGGCACTGTGGGGTTAGAGGCTGGGCAGATGTAGCTTCCCGCCCTGGGCCAGTGTCTATCCTTGGTTTCCTGAAATGTCGGTTGGGTTTTGTGTGAGCCTCAGTCCCCTCATCTCTACAGTGGGGGAGTAGTACCTATCAGGACTGGTGTGAATGAGCCGATATACTGTAGTGATCAGCAGCCCAGCCAGGTCCAGAACCAGACTGTCAGGCTTCAAATCCCTGCTCAGCCACTATCTAGCCCTGTGGTTTTGAACAAATTACATCACCTCTTGGTTTGAGTTACTTTAATGAAAAGTAAGGATAATAATATCCATCTCATAATGCTGTCAAATATGTTTCTTCTGTAAAATACTCAAAACATTATTTGAAAATAAGAAAACAGTCAATACTAACTCCTCTTTTGAGATGATGAGAGCACCAGGTACAGTGCCTGGCATATATTAGGTTGCAAAATGAATTTCCTTTCATTCTCCTGACTCCTAGGGGGCTATGGTGCCTGAGATTCCACCATTAGGAATTTTTGATCACCTAGAGTCTGACAGTAATATGGAAATACCCTGATTGGGGATAATAATACCCGGTATGTTATTCAATTCAGTTTTACACTATTTGGTTGTTCTGTGCCAGGTGCCACTCTCAACGGAGATGTGAACTTGAATGAGATGTGATCCTTGCCTTGGGATCACAGTTGGTGGGGATTCATTTATTTGTAAACCTGTTCGCTTACACATCAGTTTAGAGCCTGAGATGATTAAGCTATGGAGGCACAAAGGAAGGGGTGGTGAAGTTTTCCTTTGAGGTGATATTTGAGCTGAGCCTTGAAGTCTGAACCAAAGATGGTCAAGCCTGGACATGGGAGTGACTGACAGTGGGGGTGGAAAGGACATGCCAAACAGCACCAGAATCAGAACATATGCTACCTGCATAAGCTTTAAAAAAAACCTCCTTAAGGAAGCTCTTCACCAACTGAAAAAGAATTAGCACAAGACATTCAACAACAAGGAGGACAGATGTACATGAAAGAGGGTGAGCGACAGAGCCCACAAGGCGGGGCTGTGGTCTAATGCAGCGACTGAGAGAGCAACTCAGGTGGGGACGGGCCTGGGTTCAAGTCCTGGCTCTTGTCCTATGTGTTGGAGGTTTGGTCCTTGTGATGGAGACTCAGTGGCTGGCCCCTGCTCCTTTCTTTTGCAGCTGAGGACACATGCACTAACCAGAAACAGGAATGGGAAGCAAAGCATGACCTTATTGATATTGGTGCAAATGCTTCACACACACACACACACACACACACACACACACACACACACACGCTTAATTATAGTCTAGCTTAGATTTATAAGGGGTTTTCCCACTTTCCTCTCCAGTTTAGATGTAAATCTTGAGAAGAGCAAACTTTCAAGCTCAGTTGTGCTGGAGAGTGGAGCTCTGTCTGTGTGTCTTTCTGTCTGTCTGTTCATCCATCCTTCGGGATAGCTGCAGAATGGACTATATTGTGATTGCTTTTCAAGTCAGGGAAGATAGAGAAAAAGAAAGCTATGGTCAGATTTTCCTGAGGACAGGAGGCCCAGTTGGAGGCGAGAACCAGGAGAGAGCACTCTGTAAATAGCTATTAACCTTTAAAGAAAAGTACCTTTATCAAGAAATTTCCCATGGAATATTTTGGTCTCCGCCCCATCAAGTCACCAATTCACAGTCCCTTCAGCAGTGGTGGGGCTGATGCGGGAGTGGGCAGAGCTTGGGTTCCTGGGCACGGAGGGCCAAGAGTCCCCCTTGTTGTGTTTCCCTCCTTTCATTCTGGCTAACCCACTGGCCTGAGTAGCCAGGTGCAGCAGCAGCCAAGGCTGTTCCTGTCAGGAGGGCCCGTCCCACCTTTGTGAGGCGGCTCACCTGAGATCTCCTGCCCCTTTCTAATCTCCAGGGACCAGGTGGGCAGTGTGGTTATGCTTTGAGCATTTCTTAACTCCAGGCCACTCTTTCTTAGGAAAACTTCAGGTACATTATCCAAAATTTTCCATTTATATTCCATTTTTATTTCAAATCATGCCCAGTGAGATTGCTCTAGTGCAAAAAATATACAAATTAATATAATATGAACATTTTAAACTTGAACATGAACTGTCTCCCATTAAGATCCCACTGAGGAGTTAAATTTCAAGATGAAGTTCCCTTTGCATGTAAAATCCCAAAGGAAAACATGTCCACAATTTCCTCACCTGAGATTTCTCTTTCTGCCCATCCTTAGGTACTTGGATACCATCTGTCACTTTATCCTCTATTATCTTTACTGAAATGATTGAATGCCACTTCAGCACCTCCAAAGTGAAATTCACCAAACTTTAATCTCTTACATGTTCCAGGTTTCCTTTCCAATCCCAGAGGTTCACTAGGATGGGGTAACTCCTCTAAAGTGGGGGGTAGAGAGCTTAACTACCAGTCTCAGATATGCCTACTAATTCTGTTGCCTTCTGCCATGTATCCTTTTAATAAACCACCAAATTCACAAGGATGCACAATTTTCCATATCATGTTTTTCTAATATTCCAGAGAACTGGCCCCAAATGGCTACATATAATTAAGAATGTAGATGCAAATAATTCTATGTAAAATGTTAGCACATTAAATCCAGAAAGTAGTAAAAGTGCAACATACCATGACAGAGGAAAGGCAATATGGCTCAACAATAGGGAATCTGTTCATGAATTCATTTCACTAATAGATTAAAGGAGAAAAACCATCTGATTTTCTTCCTGAGGACTGAAATACATTTTGGAAAATGCAACATCTGTTCCTCATTGAAACCTTTGGTAGGTTCTGAAGCGGAGGAAGGTTTTTAAAGCAGAAAGCGGATGAGAAGTGAGCAGCAAACATCACGATTAATGCTACAATAATAGAGGCCTCTCTGGTAAAGACAAAGGCAATACAGAGATCCAACTGTCCTTGGGGTCAGTTAAGATGGTACCGGAGTCCTAGCTGAACCAATGGAATAAGAGAAAGAAATGAGAGGTGAGAATATTGGTGGAAAAGAGACATACTTATTTGAAGTTGACAAGATTTTGTGGCTGAACTATCTAAGAAGATTAACTATTGAGAATTTTTAGTTGAGATACTGGATGCAAGAGAAATATACAAAATTATAGTAGCCTTTGTATATATTAGTAATATCTAATTAGGCAACACAATGGGAAAGGTCCTCATTTATAACAATATCTATAAAATACATAAGAAGAATTATATAAGAAAATCATGAACCTTATATATGCCAGAGAAAAACTGAATAAATGGCAAAAACATACGCTATTTCTGCATGGGGAGGCTCAACAAAGATAACAATTTTTCCTTAAATTAGTGCATATGTTTAATCTAGTATAAAAAACCCGAAGGGATCTTTTTGGTGAGATCAGATCATTTTATTCTGGAATTAATCTGGAGCATCCTATCTAATAAAAGACAAAAAGGGTAATTAACCATACCTCCGCTACGCTTCCCATTGGCTAATCAGCGAGATATGCAAATTAACTGCCAACAAAGATGGTGGCTGGCAGCCACGCAGCTGAAGCGAACAGGAGGCTTGCTTGCTCCAGTGATGGAGGAAGCCAAGGTTCCCTGCCTGCCGTGACCTGGCTCTGAGCTCCGGAAGCAACAGCTCCAAAAGCAACAAAGTTTCAATTATAGAAGCCAAACAAACCCCAGATACCTGCTTTCAGCCAGCCGCGGCCTCAGAGCTGGGAGCGCCAGTGATGGCAACAAAGTTTCAATTATAGAAGCTAAATAAATCCCAGAATAAAAAAAAAAGAAAAAAAGGAGAGGCTGGGAGCTTCAGTTACTGGCCAGCCTGAAAACGGCCCTCAGCCCCTCATCCAGGCTGGCCAGGCACACCAGTGGGGACCCTTACCCGAAGGGGGTGTGACCAGCTGCAAACAGCCATCAGCCCCTCATCCAGGCTGGCCAGGCACCCAAGCGGGACCCCCACCCTGATTCGGGACACCCTTCAGGGCAAACCAGCCAGCCCCCACCCATGCACCAGGCCTCTATCCTATATAGTAAAAGGGTAATATGTAAACTGACCCTAACAGCAGAAAGACTGGGAATGACTGGTCACTATGACACACACTGACCACCAGGGGGCAGATGCTCAATGCAGGAGCTGCCCTCTGGTGGTCAGTGCGCTCCCACATGGGGAAGCTCTGCTCAGCCACAAGCCAGGCTGATGGCTTCCAGTACAGCGGTGGTGGTGGGAGCCTCTCCTGCCTCCTCAGCAGCGCTAAGGATGTCCGACTGCAGCTTAGGTCTGCTCCCCGCTGGCAAGTGGACAGCAGGCTGGCCAGGCACCCCAGTGGGGACCCCCACCCTGAAGGGGGTGTGACCAGCTGCAAACAGCCATCAGCCCCTCACCGAGGGCTGCCGGGTTGCCAGAGGGATGTCTGATTGCCAGCTTAGGCCCAACCCCCCGGGGAGCAGGCCTAAGCCAGCAGGTGGTCATCCCCCGAGGGGTCCCAGACTTCGAGAGGGCACAGGCTGGGCTGAGGGACCCCCCACCCCCCGAGTGCACAAATTTTTGTGCACCGGGCCTCTAGTTAAATATAAAAGAACAGCTGATAAATGCTGAGGGGAAAACGCACACTGTGGAGACACATGTTACCAAATACTAACACAAACTGAAGCTCTGGGGCAGGCGGAGCTGTATCAGTGGAACAGAATGGAAAATACAAAGGGATTTGACAAACAGTAAAAGTATCATTTTAAATCCTTGATGGCAACAATAGTTAATCTAGATATAATGTGACAATGAACTACTCACTTAAAGAACATAAAAAAGAACCAAAAGGAAATATTGGAGAGTGTTTTTTTTTATATATAATTTTGGTATATAAGAAACTTTTTCTAGCAAATAACGAAGTCTCTAGTATGATACAAAAGACAGAGAGATTTGACTAGATAAAAATTTTGAATGTCTGTACAACAAAAGATGCCATAAACAAAGGTCAAAGGTGAGTGGCAGACCACGAGAAAAATATTCACAACTTGCATAACAGGGAGAGGATTTCTATCCGGGATATAAAAGATTTCAACCAATCAATGAGAACAGTGCTAACGACCTGATAGAAAGTGGCTTCCCTGTATTGGATTAGTTAATGAAGTGCTTGCTGATCTAATAGGAAAATCCCCAAATTGCATGTGAAATCCCACATGATTATTCATGATTATCTGGCAGCTCTCCTCCCAGCAGTGATTCAGGGACCCAGAAAGTTTTATACAAAACTTCCAAGGTCATTGTGCTCCACTGGTGATAAGACATGGTCCTTGCTCTAAACCAGGGGTCCTCAAACTACGGCCCGCGGGCCACATGCAAATACAAATATTGTATTTGTTCCCGTTTTGTTTGTTTTTTTACTTCAAAATAAGATATGTGCAGTGTGCATAGGAATTTGTTCATAGTTTTTTTTTAAACTATAGTCCGGCCCTCCAACGGTCTGAGGGACAGTGAACTGGCCCCCTGTTTAAAAAGTTTGAGGACCTCTGCTCTAAATGGTTCCTTTATTTTGTAGGGGGAGATAGACTAAAGTAAAAACAAGTAAATAAATTTTAAAAAAGCAGGATGATTTTAAATAATGGTAAGTGTTAAAGGTAGGGAACCTTAAGGTGCTCAGTGAAGGCCTCTGAGAGGAGGTGGCATTGAGTTGTCCATCAGTGAAGACCACGTGAGAACATGAGGGTAGAGCATTTCAGGCAGAGGAACAGCAAGAGAGAGGCTCTGAGAGTGTTTTGGAGAAGTGAGCGAGGAGGAAGTAGTAGTATCTCAGATGAGCGGTGTCCAAGTGACGTAGGGTAGGGCCATACAGAATTTAGCTTTTAACTTGTGCACGATGAGAAACCAAGATGTCACAGTGTCAGTGGTATCTGCACAATGATACTTGTTAGATTTTATAGAAAAAAAACAAGAGGCAATGAAGACAGATTCTGAAAATGCCCTCTGAAGGCCTTTTTGGACCAATCTATTTGTCCCACACCTCTGCAGGCTGAGCTTTGCTGACTAAAGTCATTGAACAAGATTTCAGCAGAGAGGAGTGTCAATGTTATGCAGAATGAATTACAGGTCCCTAGGCATTCATTTCACCACCCTAGATTCTATTAGCAAAGTTCACTTTATGGAGCCGCCAAAAACGATTTATCCTATGCTAGCTTCTTAAGAAATGTTTCAAATCCTGTACGTGGCTGTTGAGATTGTTAAGAGACATCTATTTTGGTGACTAGGAGGTTTAGTTGTGATTTTTGAAGCCTTTGATTTTTCAATTAAAATGCAAACCAGACCTTTCCATGTAGAACCTAACACAGTTCCTGGCCCACAGCCCATGCTCCGTGCTAATGAAGGAAAGAAAATGTCAGTCATAGGCGAGTTTCCTCTCCCCAGGCATGATTCGGATGTGCTCCAGGGGGATGGGGCTCTACCCCCAACACCTGCAACAATGCTGGGCCCATGGGAAGCACCCAGTCAATGTCTTTGAATGACTGAGTGGTTGAATGATGACATTTTCTGGACTTTAACCACATTTTCACACAATGCACTCTCCATCCATGAGGAACCCTTGGCTTAACCACATTTTGTTGGACAAATGGAAGCCTCTGGGCTAGAGCAAGGATAAGGTATGTTGACATGGCACCTGACTGATTTGGCGCTGCCCACATGTCCAACCTCGTCTGTGGCCTCTCGCTGCTCCCTCCCCACTCCAGTGCTGTGGTCACTGGGGCTTCTCCTAGGCCTTCTACTCAAGGCTTTGGCAAGTGCTGCTCCTCTGCATGGAGAGGCCTCACTGTACCCCACCCTTGCCTCATTGATGGGCCTCATTGATGAGCCTCATCACCTCCTACTTACCCCAGTGCCGGGTGGGTCCATCGGCCTGGTCTGCAAGTTGCTACCCAGAAGCCCACTTGCCCACAGGTATAAGCCCCATTGTGTAATGCCCGCTCTATTGGGAATAAAGCTGACATGTTGTTCTCCCATCTGCCTTGCCTTTTTTCTTATTTCACTACTGGATCAGAGCTAAAGTGGGCCAGAAGGGGGCTATTAGTGGACCTTGAAACTTCCAAGCAAAGAGAGTTAGAGTGCTAGGAGGGGCTATTTTAGTTAAGAGGGATGAAGGAGACCTCCAGATGAAGTGAGATTTTGGTAGAAAGATCTGAATGAAGTGAGAAAGCCATGTGGAGAAGGGCATTCAGGGAGAGGAAACCGCTTGTGCAAAGGCCCTGGGGCAGGAATTTGGGGTGTAGAAGAGACATTTCTTAAGGATTCTTGACTTTCTGACTTAGACAGGTATTTGTCTGGATTGGATAAAATCAATAGCTAAAGGGCCTAGGATAAATGCTTTGGTCTAGAAACAAACAGGCTGCTGTTCTGAGCAACCTGCACGTGTCTTACGTCCCTGCTCAGTGCTAGGACTCCCCTTGAGAACCAAGAGCTGGAGATGTGCCAGAGGCCAGCCTGGAAGATGCATGAAGTCTTTTGGGAGAAACCGGCTGGGAGGCAAGATTTACAAGACAGAAAAAAGAGGTGACCCTGAACCTGGCTGGGTGATTGATTACCAGGAGGCTGCCCTGATTTTGTTCTTTAATTATGGTGTTTATTTGATGCATTGTATTGGGCCTGGAACCCTTAATACCAGCCTGTGCTGTTCATTGTTACAATGTCCTAATTAAGTTTTGATTTATATGCTAATTTTATTCCAAGGGTGTTCAAAATGGGGAAAGTTATTAGACTTTATTTTGAGATTACATTTTAATCCTGGGGTCTGCTGGGCCAACACCATGTTTATTTTGTCGGCTTTTGTTTCCAGGATGTTGGTGGCAATTGTGATTATTTCCTTGGAGGGGAGAGATGATGAAGTGGCAAGAGCTGTTTAGAGTCGGTGGGGCTTCTGCTAATTAGAATTATGTAACCTCTTGCCTCGGCCTGACAGCTTTGCGAGGGGGCTTGCTTTGACTGCCCAGCTGGTTAGGAGGGACCACTGGGCTGTGCTGGGGATGTCACGGAACGGTAAACATTTGGAAGGAAGGCCATTACAGGAGGGAGTGATTGGATTTTGGAATGTGAGTGAAAATCGGGCTTTACCACATGAGCCCCTGAAATCTGTAAGGGTCAGGCAAAAACTCTGGTAAGGGGAGCAGCTGGCCTTTGCTACAGAAAACGAGTTTGTGTGTGTGTGTGTGTGTGTGTGTGTGTGTGTGTGTGTGTGTTTACATTATCATTTAGCCTAAGTAGATCTCATTTAAATGCTTTTGTCCAAGGATTAAAAAGTCTTGCCATGATCCATTTTATCTCTAGACCTTAGAATGTTCAGGAAATTCATCAATATTCTGAAATGGTGGGTAAGAGAGTGGATGTATCTGCACATGTACCTTTTTCTGGCGAAGATTCAGTTTTCATCAGATTTTCAGAAGAAGTGACACACTCCACAATGTTAAGAATCATGAGAATGGGAAGCTTTAGGCTTAGATCTGGAATTTAATTTCTTGAGCTTGGCTGTGCAGCCTGAAGAAACCATTTACCCAGTGGCCCCTTCTTCCCCCTGATGCCCTTGGTCGAGGATGGAGCCGTGTGAGAGAGACACACATTGAATTGCAAGAGATGTTCACCTGAGGTTGTCCCACACTCAGTGATGTGGGCAAGGATTTAGATTCTGCTCTGAGTGACCTGAAAATTCTTTTTGTCTCAATAACTGAAGAAAAAGTTGCTCATAAAATGGACGAGGACCTCTGAGTAAACATACACTCGGGTGGATACCTATTATTCAAAACCTTTTGTAGCCTGGAGCTGGTGTTCCCATGTCACCCTCTTGGGTCTTCCATTGTTCTTTTCTTTTTTAAAAATATATTTTTATTGATTTTAGAGAGGAAGAGTGAGGGAGAGAGAGAGATAGAAACATCAATGATGAGAGAGAATCATTGATCAGCTGCCTCCTGCACACCCCCTTCTGGAGATTGAGCCCACAACCCTGAATAGAGCAGTGACCTCTTAGTTCTTAGGTTGAAACTCAACCACTGAGCCACACCGGCAGGGAAAGGTCTTCCATTTTCCTGATTGGATTTTATGGTTTTTTATCTCCCTTTGCACTCTCGCCTTGGCCCTCCAGTCAGCAGTGAATGCAAGAAGGGTTTAACAGGAGCATATTCATTTCAAACTTCTCCACGGGTGTGTGGTTCATTAGACATTTTTAGTTTATTATAAAAAATTATACTTAGGAATTCTGATTCCAAAAATAACTATAGCAGCCAACATTGCTCAAGCACTTACGTACTAAGCATTTTCTCATATACTCCCCCAAATCTCCTAGGGTAGGTCCCATGGAGAGACTGAGGCTCAGAGAGGTTAAAGGCTGTTTTGCAGTCCCATACCTAGTATGCGGTTAGCTGGGACCAAATCTGGGTCTGCCAGGCTCTAAGATCACTATGCCCAACTGTCTCTTTTTGGACCATGTTACTTCTTAAGTGACTCCTTTTCTAAATATTCTGCAAGATCATTCTTCCGCCCCGCTGGGTCTGAGGGTATGGAGTACAGGATTATACCTTAGGGTTATGCCTCTAACCTCGGCAGGGAGATGGCCTTCCCGTTGGGCAGAATGTCCTCATTTACTCCGGCTGCCTTGGCTCTGCACCCCCACTCGGGCTGTATAACCAGAGCCTTCCATCTGACCTAGTTTAACTGTGATGTGGCTTCAGGAAGGTTCTAGCAGTTGCTTCCGATGCTTGAGTCTTAGCACCTCTTCTCTTCCTCGCTGCTTGCCTGTATTTTTATCTTTACACCCCGGGCCCTGTCAGCTTTCCATATCGTGAAAACGTCACTGTTCACGGGGTGCTGCTCCAGAGGAAGCATAGGAACCATTTCCCACGGACATGGATGTGGGATGGGGGAGATGTCTGCTTGGTGAAGGCTCCCAGGTGACCCTTAAGAGTTTTCTTTGGAAAAAGAATCTTTTAAAAATGGATAACATAAACTTAAAAAAAATCACTTATTCCCTCATCCCTGTTTTAAAAAATTATTTCTGTTTCTTCCAGAGCTTGGCCTTGGGGCTGGAGGAGGGGAGGGACTCTGTGGGGCACAGGACTTCCCTCTCAGAGTGCCCACCCATACCTAATACTCTCACTTCATTTCAACTCCCTAGGGAATTGAAAAGAAAAAAAAAACACTTTAGCTAACACTTCAAAATTTTACCTGGCCTTCTTGATATGGACCCGTATTGAGAGGAGCTTAACTTACTTAACGGTTACCTTATGGAGCATTTGGATGGTTTTCAGTGTTTTACTTCCAATCAGATGCTGGTGAGTTTAAGAAGGTAGCGGGAGATGCCCACCTGACCCTGTGTCTATACCCCCTGCTAGTCCCCTAGGCACTTTTTAGGTAGCACAAATAGCTTGAGACACCTGAGCCCTGTTCATGGCAAAAAGGTGAGACTTCTGCTCCTTGGCTCCCCACTTTGGGCTTCCTCCCTGTCTTGGCTTTGTGTCTGCTTCACCCTAAATCCTGGCTAGAGCTGTGGCATCTTCTTTTCAGCACTGGTCCTTGTCTCTCACTGTGTCTTAGGTTCTGTCCTCTGTCTGTACCACTCTCGGCCATCCTGGGTTACCACCTCAGAGGGAGGAAGGACATGCCACAGTGTTTCTCAACCTGTGGGTTGCGACCCTTTGGGGGTCGAATGACCCTTTCACAGGGGTCGCCTAAGACCATCGGAAAACACATATATAATTACATATTGTTTTTGTGATTAATCACTATGCTTTAATTATGTTCTATTTGTAACAATGAAATTGGGGGTCACCACAACATGAGGAACTGTATTAAAGGGTCACGGCACTAGGAAGGTTGAGAACCACTGACATATGAGGTGGGCTTTAATGCCCAAGGCCCATGTTCCAACCCAAGTTACAAATGATATCTCCACAGTTTATTTTTTAAAATTATGTTTAACTTTAAAGTCATTTGAAAAAAGAATATTTCATCAGTTTAGAAGACATAGAAAACTCAGAAAAACAAATGGAAAAAAATAAAAGTTACCCCAAATTCTACCACTCAAAAGATAACTACTTCAGATTCCATAAGGGAAAGGACTTGGCTGATTTTGTTCACTTCTGCAACCCCAGGGAAGAGGCACATAGTAAGTGCTCAGTCAATATTGCTAAATTAAATGAAAAACTTACTAGTAATTGTTTTTATCCATTTGAAACAAACGGAATCATGCACTACCTCTTGTTTTGTAATCTACTTTTATGTAGCAATATGTTATCATTTTTCCAAATCCATGAATGTTGTTCTATGCTATTTTAATAGTAGTATAGTATTCTGTTGTAAAAGTAGACTATTATTAATTTAAATAGTTTATTAATATTATATATTTAGGGTTTTTTTCTTAATTTTTACTCTTTCAAACAACTGTACAGTCTTGTACATATATGGGTGCGTCATTTTCCAGCCCCAGGGCACATAGGCCCGTTTGAAGACGATGCATTTTCCCTCCTACATATGCACATTTTTAGGACAGTAAATGTAGAATGTACATGTTATGAAGCAATGATATGTCCATTTCTCTACTATTCCACAGGGACTCTAGCCTGGGGAAATGTACAGCCCAGAGTAAGTTCTTAATACATATTTGTAGGATTGTTTCCCTATGCTCTCACCCATAGTGTTTATTATTACTTTAAAAAGGTTTGTGTTTTTTTTTTCAGTCTGGTGACAAATATGACTGTTCTCACATTTAAAAATCATGAACTCAACCTACCTTCTATCCCCATATGCTTAGCAAACCTGCTGGAGTTGGACCTAAGTATTTAACAATTATTCTCAGGACTAAAGCTAATCAGAAACAAGGTCTAATAGAGCTGGAATCTCTGGATTCAGAGATTCTCCGAAGCTCAGGGTGCTATTTCCTAAACCGGCTTACCAGCCACATAGAGCCAAGCACCCCGTCCTCAGGGGAGAGTCCTGCAGGTAAAGAAAGGCAGTTCCTGGCAGCAGCACTTACAGTGATATATTTCTCTATGAAGGATACATTTTTGTGTTTTTCCCCCCACAAAGCTAACCTACTGATCCAGAATAAAGGGAGTGTTTTTTTTTTTAATTTCTTTGGCCATTTGAAGTATGTAGGCTCCATCAGGCAACCCTGGGGAGAAGACAAAAGCATAGAGTGGTGGCATCACCAGATTTCAAAGATGCCTGGAAGAAGGACTAGTGTGAGGGGTGGGTCCTGGGGGCTCAGTGGCTACAGTGCTATGTGTGTCCGTATGTGCAAGTGTGTGCATGTGTTGTGTACATGTGTGTGCGTGCATATGCGTATATGTGAGCACCAGTCAGGAGACAGCCAGGAACCTGTCTGAAAGAATCAAATGGGGCTTTTCTTCTGTGTGTTCTTGCTCAGCCTGCTGGGCTTGGAGCATTGAGACCACTGGGCACATTGTGAGATGAAAGGAATTTGCATTGATGTCCACTCTACTTTCATCTGATGCCACAAGACAAAAATAAAATCGAATGGGGCCCCTTTTCAATGGAGAAACAAGACTCTGGAAATGCAAATACCCCCAATGTACTATGCAAAGTAGTCAGGCCAGGGGCCTCACACCTGCCTTCCCAGGAAAGGTCATGATCCACACACAGGAACTAGGGTGAATGGGCCTTGTCATCAAAGCAAAGAGCCTTCCCTTTGAAGATTTTAAAGGAACAAAATGCCAATGGAAAGTCACACACCCAAGGAACAAACACTATTCAGATATTAAGTAACTGTGAAACTTTCACTCAAAATACGGGAGGACATACCTATTCTCTTTTATTTTTTGAACTATGTTTTTATTGATTTCAGAGAGAGGAAGGGAGAGGGAGAGAGAGATAGAAACATCAATCATGAGAGAGAATCTTGATCTGCTGCCTCCTATACATCTCCTACTGGGGATTGAGTCCACAACCCAGGCATGTGCCCTGACCTGGAATCGAACCGTGACCTCCTGGTTCATACGTCGATGCTCAACCACTGAACCATATCAGTCGGGCACACCTATTCTCTTTCAGATGGTAGAGATGCCAACGGGTGACCCACGGACCACTGGTGGTCCATGAGGTCTGAAAGGTTGGTGACCCCTGGTTTAAGGAAACCTTTGGAGCAGCAGTCATCAACCAGTGGTCTAAAGGTTGGCAACCACTGCTCTAGATTTGGATGTAGTGGGATCCTGGACTCTCCCCATTCTTTTGGTGACATGCCTAAATATTTCTGCCATTGCTTGAATCCATATCCTCGCCCTCTCTAGCTTGCATTTCTGCAGCTACCTCCTGTTTCCCTGTCTGCAGTCTCTCCTTCTCTAGTCCATTCTTCTCACTGGTCATCAGAAATACCTTCCTAAGTAGTTCATTTGAATGCATCCTCCTCCTGCTTAAAACCCTTCAGTGGCTCCCATGGTCTTTAGGAGGAAGCCTGGCACTTGAGGCTGCCCACTTCCACATCACTGGCTGGTCCCTCAGTTCACATCTCCAGCTCTTCAGACACAGAGTTTTCTATACTAGACCTCTTCTCCCTCTAAGTTGTTCTTACTCTTTCTTCCCAAAGAAGAAATTTATCAGCACATCTTTCCCATGGCATCTTAATGATTGTCTGACTGACAACACCTATGAGATAGCTAGGGTAGATGTTATTAACTCTTTTTTAGATGAGAAACGTGAGGCTCAAAGAAGTTAAAGCTCTTTGTGCAGATCACAGAAACAGTAGATGGAAGATCTGGGGCTCACCAGGCAGTGAAAGAAGTCCCCTTCTGGCTTCACTAGATAAAATCATCATCAGCAACAGCAGTAGCATCTATTCCTATTTTTTTCAACATCTGTGTTCATGATCCTTCTTGACAATATCTGATCTAGAGCTTAGAAAGGGTTTCAACAGTGCCTCCAAGATCAAATTACTTGAGTTTGAAACTTCACGCCTTACGAGCTGTGGGACCTTGGAAAAAACACTTAACATCTCTGTGCCTGTTTCCTTTTCTGCAAAATGGGGACAATGATTGTATGTATTTTATGGAATGGCTATGAGGATTAAATGAGTTATTATATAAAACTTACAGCCTGGAGCAGTAAGTGGTAGAAGTGTTAGCTAGGGTTACCACTGGATCTGCTAATTGTTGCCAGCAATACAGGAGATTGACCCACCATGGCCCCTGCCTTGATTAAACATGCCCACTCTCACCAACCTGCCCCAGAGGTTAGCACCTGACCAAGAGAAAGTAGATAACCCATCAGTGGTCCTGCATGAGGCAATGAGCTGGGCCAATCAGATCCTCCTTCTGGGACCTGAACTGGACTGACTCCAGTGAGCAGTGTTACTGAGGCTGGAGTAGGACAGAGCAGGCAAGCTGAGGTCCGAGGAAACTCATTGTGTAAGTAGGGGAATCTCACTGGGGAGAGAGGAGGGTGGAGCAGATGTTCAAAGAGAAGCTTAAATCAGGAGACAGATTCAGAGAGAGTGGGTGATTTTCAAAGCTGCCAAGGTTCCTGCTGTCTTTCCTGCCCCACCCCCTGCCTTCATGCCTCCTTTCCAAAATATATTCTGAACCTATTCTCTTATCTCCATCTCCACTGTAAGCCACCACTGTGTCTTGCCTGGTGACTTCAGTGGCCTTCTAACTGGTCTCTCTGCTTTCTCTTTCAATATAGTCTCAACAACACAGCCAAAACAACCTCCTGAAAACCTTTCCTCTTAAAACCTTCTTGGGCCTTCTCATTGCACTTAGAATGGGCACACTGCATTTAGAACAAATTCTGAGGCCTAATCTCATAACACTCTTTTGGTCACTCACCATTCTCTAGCCACACTGTTTACTTGAATACATTAAACTCACTGTGGTCTCAGGGCCTTCGCACTCACTATTTACTCTGTCTGCGAGGGTCTTCCCCGAGACCTTCACTTGGCTGTGTTTTTCAGGTCTAATTTGAATTGTCACCTCCTCAGAGAGGTCCTCCCTGGTCACCCTATGAAATGTTGCTCTCCCCAGCCTCAATCACTGTTTATCACATCACCTGTTTTACTTCCTTTGTGGCAGTCAACCTTTTTGAAATTATCCAGATTACTTGCTTCTCTGCTTAGTGACTGACGCCACTGATAGGATGTAAATTCCCTGAGGGAAGGAAACTTACCTGTCATCTTCATTGTGGTATTTCCAGGGTGATGACCATGCACACATAGAATATAGTAGGCACTCAGTAAATATTCGTTGGATTTGTTTTAAAATTTTGGTGTCAACTCCATTTCCAGTACATATATGCCCCCTCTTTCTTAAGATAGCTTGTTATTCATTTCAACCTCCCTAGAATGTTCCACTCCGGGCCCCTTTCTCTACAGTTGACTCCCCCACAGCCCCACTGATGTGCTCATGCCCCCCGTGGGTGTTTCTCAGCAGGCCTGTTTTTATAGGATCTGCCCAAGCTTGCAGAAGTGCCAGCCATTTGGGGCTGGGAAACCAGAGCCAGTCCAATCCCTCCACCCCCCACCTCCACCCCTTGCCAGCTGACAATAAACTCCCTTCCCACCACTGTCTATTTCATACAATGTGGCATTGTCTCAACCCACTAGCACTCGGGTAAACAGGCTCCTTACATCTACTCTAGCAACTCAACCATGGTGGTGCTGAGTGAGGGATGATGGGGGGAAAGTTTGAGGGTGTCACAGCCAATCCATCTCTCTCCCTCTGTCACCCCCACCACAACCATTCTGCTGATGAAGATGCTGCAGTGACTTCCATTAAGTCCTTTAGTGAAGCTGCAGGAGGATGGCTGTTCACAGTGAGGGCCGCAGGCTGCCCAGGAAAGGGGAACAGCTGTGTAGGGGAGATGCCTTTTCTTCATACACAAACCTTTACTTTTATTCTTATCTGGCACTTATTTTTTTCAAGAGGAAAACTTCAGCTGCTTCCCAAAGATCCAGAATGAGAGTCATTTAATAGGATTACAGCAAATTGATTTTTTTTCAAAACTGTGGAGTACCACCCTGAGGACAGGGTCTGTGTCTGGCTTACTCTCCATATTTCTCCAGACAATGGCACAATTCCCAGGACAAATTTCTTGGATGAATGAACCCTGAGCCCCTACTTTGAGAACTTACTATATGTCCAGATCTATGCTAAATGTTAAGAGGCATAAAAAAGAAGTAGGTATGGCCTATTTTATCTTCCCTCTTTTGATTTGGTTGTAAAAGATCTGTCAACTAACCAGTTTTGTGACCTAAGGCAAGTTACTCAACCTCTCTGAGTCTGTTTCCTCTTCTTTCCTCCTTCAGAAAACAAAGATAATAACAGTACTTACTTCATGGAGTTATGTTGGGGCTTGAATGATGCCAAGTATTTAAAGCACCTGGCACATCTTAAAGTTGTTGAATAAATTGTAATTAATCAATCTATCATATAAAACACCGGCTGTCCAGAATTCAAGTCATTTTTGACCATCAAACTTCCTTAGTAGCCCTGGGTTTGTCCATTAAATTCCATTGAGCCAATTTGTATGAAAAGCCTCCTAGCATACTAAAATCTTCCTTGCCTTATAAGACCTTTGTTGAATTCAGAGTCAGCATTATGAGGGATCCATGTAGTGGAAGAAACGGATGTGATGGTAAGACTGATCACCCACTCACTAAATGGGCCCAGGTTGCCCAGACCTTTTGGGTTGTTTTTCATAGGTTTGTGGGTCTCTTCTCTTGTTGACAGATTGTCCTATCTTCCCACAGATGTCAGTTTGCCAGGTGTAGGCATCAACGCTTTTCTCTGATTTGCCATGGGTTTGGAAATGAAATAACCAGCCCCATGAAAAGTGGGAGTAAACCAAGAGATACAGGGCCTGAGGGAGGACTTGAGAACCCATATCCTTTATTAGAAACCTTGTGTTATCTCTCTTGACTTCTCAGAGATGTCTGATTCTTTACGTGTTCTCATCCATGGGATCATGGGGCACAGACATGAAAGTTCTTGGTCTATGTGGGCACTCAGTGAAATTTATCAACTAAGCGAATAAAGGAGCAAAAAACATAGTCACATAGACATAATATAAAACGAAGGGGTCTGTGGGGAAGGAAAGGGTGACGTGAGGGAGTATGGAGTGACATTAGTTTGGCATGTTGGAGGAGACAAATTGAGCTAAGTCTTAATAGAAAGGAAAGGTGGTAAGTGGGGAGAGAGCTAGTATCATGCAGGGATACAGAAAAGAGAAGAAGTGAACACTCCCTTCTTCCTGCTATCTCCATGGGCTTGTCTTCCCCGGACAGATGGGAACACTATGCTCTATTTACACTGACTTTCATTTTGCTCCAGGAACACGCCAAGCTTGGTGGTGTGCTGTCTGCCTCACGGCTTTTGCACTAGCAACTGGAATATTCTTCCTCTTGGTCCTTGCATGGATACATCCCTTGTATCATTCAGATCTCAGGTAAAAATTTCTTCTCTACAACTACCCAGTTGAAGGCAGTCACCCAGCCGTTCTATCAAATGATCTTATTTTTATATTCTATGCAGAGCCCTAATATTCTCTTAAATTATCTCAACTAAATATTTGCTTATTTTCCATCTTCCTCTAAGTCACCATGAGAGTAGGGACCTTACCTACTTGATCACTGCTGTATCTCAGAATATTTATTGGCAATAAATTTTGTTGCAGGATTGAGTGAATGATCAATGAATGAATGACCAGTCAGGGAGATGAACACAAAAAGCAATGATTATGGTGTGGTGTGGCACATACTGTTAAAGAGAGAAAGGAGTACAAAATTCAATGGGATACCAGAGAAGGGAACAACCAATTCAAGGACTTTTAGGGGAAATTCTTAGAGTTGAGTCCCCAAAGATAATGAAAGTTCATCAATCCAAAAAAGATAAGGCAGAAAGGGACATTTTCCATCTTCTTTCCCGCTGTGCTGGCCAACAGACTCTGTATTGAATTCAGAAACAGCTCAAGACATGAGAGAACATTTTTGTACATAAGATGCCGCCTTTGTGGTGTCTAGCACACATAAGACAGTGTGTGACCTGAAGCTACCATAACTGGCCTACTTACTAGAGGACTAAGACCAGAGACTTTTTCCTCAAATCTTCTGGAGGTTGGGTGAAAGATTTTCCTTTATTTATAGAAAAAAAGAACATGATTTAATTACCTAGAGTGCTTCACAGTAGGCATCCTTCAGGGATTCTCTGAAAGAGGGCGACATGGACACTCTTGTTTTGAAGACAAGGAAACTAAGGTGCAGGGATCAGTATTGAGAGTCAGAAGCTGAACTAAGTAAGGGCTTTTGCATGTCTCCCTTTCACTCTGTGATACAAATGTCAATGTCTGACTTTGCTTAACCTTGTGAAGGCCCCTCTCCTTCTTGCCATTGCTGATTGACCCCTGACCTGACCCAAAGGTCAATGACCAGATTCTTTCCTGAAAATTTCAGCTAAGTTCCAGAGGCTACTGGCAAACAGTATTGGGTACATATTAGTGCTGAGAGATCCTGAGGTAGACTCTTGAACTGGCAGCCACATTAGGAAGGTAAGTAAGTGGAAAAGGAGGTGAGAGAAGGTGCATTCCCTTCCAGAAGACATGGAGGGTGTAGCTACAGGTCCTAGACTTGCTGTTCCAGTTCCTGGGAGACCTGGTTCCTATTTTTCTATGTTGGTGAAATGGAAATAACCATTTCTTCAGGTTATAGGGACAGATTTGGGGTTATAGCCTAGATGGAAGATGGGATATTATTTTTTAACAATTTGTGCTAATTGAGACAAAAATGATGTTGCTGATGGCAGTAGATGTTAAAGCCTTTGCCATTGCAACTCGCACTTGGAATTCGTGTGTGTGTGTGTGTGTGTGTGTGTGTGTGAGAGAGAGAGAGAGAGAGAGAGAGAGAGAGAGAGAGAGAGAGAGAGAGAATAATTTCCATAGAGCAGACTTTGTCCTCTTGGATGCTAGTGTACGGGTGGGGACTAGGCAGGAGGCTTGGTGGCAGGAGAGGAGGGAGCTATTTTTGAAAAACATCCCCCAGGATGCCCACCTCTTGTAGGTGAAAGGTGCTTGTTTAGAGCAGTGGATCGAAACCACCTGTGAAAATAAGACACCCGCTTGGACCAAACTTGGGGGAATATATACCAACAACTCATAGGCTCATGATCAGGCTACAAATCCGGCCACTTGGTTGTATCCTCTTTGGATTTGCCTGGCAAATCCTCATCATTCTGGGAAGGGGCTGTATTTTTCTCCAGTAAAACAGAACCAATAGGATATGTGCCTATTTCTCTCTCTCTCTCTCTCTCTCTCTCTCTCTCTCTCTCTTTCTCTCTCTCCATATTGAATTATTTAAAGAAATTGGCTTATGTGATTGTGGGGTTGGAAAGTCCAAAATTTGCCCGGGCAGGCTGAAGATCCAGAGAATACTCAAAGTCTACTGATATAAATTTAAATGTTAATTACATCTTAAAAAAACTTTCACAGCAAAATCTTGACAGCTATTTAACCAAAAACTGGGTACCATAGTCTAAACAAGTTGAAAAAAATTGATCTCACTCATAAGTGGAATCTAATTAACAAAATAAACTGATGAATGGAGTGGATCCAGAGATGTGGAAGCATGGAACAGAGTTCGGAATCTCAGAGGGAAGGCGGGGAGGCAGAATGGGGGGAATCAACCAAAGATCTTGTATGCACATATGCATAACTCATGGACACAAACAATAGGGTGGTGAAGGCCTGGGGCAGGGGGTGGAGGCAGGCTGGAGGGGGTCAGTGGGGGAAATAAAGGGGCCATATGTAATACTTTCAATAATAAAGATTAAAGAAAATTAACTATCCTAGAGGCAAACTGGGTCTATTGTAAAAGCCCCTCTCCTCTGCAAGGTGCATTATTGTTTACAGAGCATGTGCTCATCCACGATCACATCTGATCCTCAGAATATCTCTGTCAGGAGGAATATTAGCTACCCTGTTTTATGGATGAGGAAATGTAGGTTCAGAGATAAGATCGAAAAGCTGATAAATGGCCAAGAGGGGATTCTAGCCCAGGTCTGACTCAGGTCTGTGTTCCTCTAATCATATCACACTCCCTGTAACTTGGTTCATGATGTTACTCCTCCACCATTCCCCTTCTGGTCTTCATCCTTGCATGACCTTAGAGACACTTGCAGGGATTGGCTAAGAAAGTGACCTGGTTCTGTCTTGTGACCAGTCTCAGTGGACCCTCTGGGGCAGCACTCAGGGGTGTGACATACATGTAGGTGTTTGGGTGCCCTTCTCCCCCAGCTGCTATTCCCTTTCTGCAGCCATCTTGCAGCTGGGCCCTCTGCTCTCAATAATAGGAGGCTCTGCCACCTTCCTACCACCAGACCGGGTGGTGGTGATTGGAAGTGGCACAGATCTGGCTCGGTACTGTGTTTGGATCTCATGAATCCCTCCCGCTCTGATGGCAGGTACCCACTTCCTAAGCCTAGATCTCCGACCCCTGAACCAGGGGCCCAGCAGCAGGATTGGCCTCCTGCTTTGGCCTGTGCCCTGAGCTCCCGTTCTAATGAACTGGCTGGTTCCACAATCCCCAGGAGTTATCCTACCAGGTAAGACCTGCCTGTGGCTGTGGACACACCCTGCCTCCTGGTGGCATCTGTAGGCCACCCTCCTGCCAGGATCAATAGGACTTCCCACCTTGGACGCCCTACCTGATAGAGCAAGTTTTGATTGGAGGGTGAAGTAGGAGGGAAATAAGAGGTTTCCAGAGACAGAAGTGTCCATGCTGGCACCTCTCTGGACATGTCAGTCTCACCTTTTACTCCATGTTTGGGGACCTGTCCTCAACTTAAGAGATGAGAGAATTTTTGTTTTCACCAGTTCAGGTCTTATTTGAAAACAGTGCTGGGATCCTAAAATTCCTCCCTCCTGGGCACTTAGATACTGGACTGCTGCGTGAAAGAGGGGTAGAGGGACATGGTGAGTACAAGCTTCTCTGATTTCAAAATGGCTCTGGGGAAGACAGAAGACGAATGAAGAACTTGCTGCAGAAAGCTCACCTGAGCAACAGGATGGGCTGCATTCTAGTTTCTGAAGGTCTGACTGTTAGGTAGCCCGGAGAGCCTTGCTCTTGCGAGTCTGAGAGGGCAGAAATGGGTCTTGGCCCTGAGGCAGGTTCAATTCCGTGTTGGAAAAAAACTTGCTCCCAGTCAGAGCTCTGCAAGAGGGAAGACACTAAGCCCTTCCTCAGGAGATGCCAGCGCCCCATCCAGAGGTGTTCACGGGCTGGACAGCTCCCCGGTGGGAACATGTCCACAGGGCTTTTGGATTTAGTGGTGTCCTGAATTGTGCCCCCTTGATGTGTTCTCCAGTGATGTGGGTCTTCCTTAAAGTGTCAGGTATGTCTGTCACGCAGAAGAAGAGCGCCAACAGAAGGGACCCAATGACTCTCTTTGCCCCCCTCCCTGTCCCCAGGGGGCACTTTTGAGTAGCAGCAGCTCTGTAGAAACCCCTGCTCCCCTCTCAGATCCCCGAGCCCCGGAGAGGGCTCGGGACCCTGGAAGGGGACCGGAATGGTGAGGTCGCCCATTGGCTGAGACGTGCCATGTGAACGGTGCTGGTTGGTTGGCGGGAGGGAGGAGGAGGCGGTTTCCTGGGTAACGGGAGGGCAAGGAGCGGCTGCCTCGGTGGCCGGGCTGAGGAGCGCGGGCCGACTGTAGAGACTGGCTGGAGACTGTGGCTCTGCAAAGCGCGTGGGCGCAGGTAGGAGCCCCCAACGCCCGTCTTCCGGGGGCCGGGCTGGGCCATGCTGCCCGGTGCTGGGACCTGAGAGGGGAAAGTTTGCTTCCTAACTGGATGAGCAGGGAGGAGAGGACTTGGAGATGCTCTGTGCCGGGCTCCTGGGGCTGGGGAGGGCGGGGGTTCCTGGCGGGAAGAGGGCTGGCTCCCCGCACAGCACAAGGGGCGCGGAGGCCAGACCTCCACTTTGGGATCCCGGTGGAGGGCTGTGGCCTCCTTAGCTGCGGGTGGAAGCAGAGACCCCCGAAGACAGAGGCACAGCGACCCGCGCACACCCAGGGCTGGCGGGCCCTTGTTCAGAGATGCTCTGAGAAAGTGCGCCCGGCCGATGCGGGCTGGGGCAGGCAGCAAGGTGCTCCCTGCGGCTTCTGCGCGCGCAGGGGCGCACTTTCCCGTCCTCTGGCGACACTGCACACGCCCCCGTCTAGAGTGGTGTGTGTCCCTCTGGTGGTGCGTGCCTGAGGCTGGGGGTATCTCCTGGTGCGTGTTGTTGTGTTTCTGGGTGTCTTCTGTTTGTGTCTGTGCGTCCCCCCTCTGCGTGATTGTTTCTCTGGGTGTATCCTCACGTCTGGGTCCCTCTGTGTTTGCTGTTGGCGTGGGTGTCTGTGAACGCCCTCTCCCGGTACTTGTGTCTGAGTATTGCTGTTTGTGGATCCTTCTGTTTGCATCTCTATGTATTTTTGATTTGTGTGTGTGTCTCTCCTTCCTGTGTGCTTGTCTGTGCATCTGTGAGTGTGTGTGTGTGTGTGTGTGTGTGTGTGTGTGTTGTTGGTGCTTCTGTTTTCTACTCCTCTCTGTCTCTGAATGTCGGTCTGGTACCTGTCTGTACGTGTCCCTCTCTGGGTGGATGTGCCTCCTCGTGTGTGATCTGAGCTTCTGTAGGTGTGTGCGCGCGCTTGTGCGTGCCCGGGTGAGCACGCGCTTGCATATAAGTCTGAGTGTGTATATGTCAGATCTCTAAGTGTCTACTATGCCTGTGTCAGTCTGTGTTTGAGTCTCTTCACTGTGTGTGTGTGTGTGTGTGTGTGTGTAGGTGGACCTGAGTGGGGGTAACTAACCCGGACCCCCTGTTTCCCAGGCTTTCCTTCTCCCAGGCTCCGGGTAGCCTCCAGCTGAGGGGCGAGGGCTGTGGGCGGGGAGGGGGCGCCAGAGCGCCAGGAGTCAGAGCGCCTCCGGGGTGTGCCCTCCGCTGAGCCGACTCCTTTCTTGCCGGCAAAGGGACCCTGCGGCTGCAGCCCGCGCCACCCAGCTGGGGCCCTAGCGACTTATTTTTGTGTGCGATCCTTTCTTTTCTTCAGGGAAGAGGCGGGTGCACACTCAGCTCTCTCACCCGTCGCTGTGAGCAAATAAAGGCGCCAGGGCTGGCGGGTGGGTCAGCTCTCAGTGCCTGTGGAGCCCTCGCAGAAGTGGCGGGCTCCCTTCTGGAGCAAAATCCCCAAACTAAAAACCCAGCCCAGAAACGACCATGCCTCTTTGGCTGTCTTTCTTAGATATTATGTAACTTATTTATTGATTAATGAAAGGCTAGGTTTCCAAGAAGCTCCTCCCTTTCCCCTATTGGCAATGAAGACTAATTAAAAATGCTACATTAGTGATGAATGTTAATGAGACCATTGGAAAGACGGAAGCATCCTGATTTCAGAAGCTTAACTCCAGTTATAAGATGAAACAGTTCAGGCTTCCCTTTCTCACCCCACCCCCAGCCTTTCTTCCAGGTTTAAAACCATTTCCCCAATCTCAGAGCCTCCTGGGGGTGGAAGGCTGGGTGAGGGGTGCAGGAAAAGCTAGAGAGAAGGTAGAGAAGTGAGAAGGCCAGAGGGGCTTTGCCCAGTTTGGAAAACTTTGAAGAATTTAAGAAGGTTATTTTGTCAAACATATAAAATGGGCTCACGAATCCAGCACCCGGGCTGAAGGAAGGAGTACATTGTACCTGGGAAGGTCTGGTACCTAGGATCCCAACTTGGCATTTGCCAGGGAGCAGACTTTTATGGCAGGGTGGGACTCTGTGGCACTCTCAGAAGGATGCCTCTACATCTGAGACTAGACCCTTTCCTGGACCCCCACATCCAGGGCTGCACCTCCAAACCATTCTTGTAACCCCCCTCCCACCGGTCATTGCCCAAAGGCAGGAAGGATTTGGCAGAGGTGGAGTGGGAAGTGGAAGCCTTTTGTAGGGTGTGTTTGGGCCAGGCAGGAGGAAGCCCTGGCAGTGTGTGCAGAAGGTCTTCAGTACGGCTGGACTTGTTTTATGGACTGAAAGGAGAAGCAGGTCTTGCCCCACATACTCCCCGGCCCATCTTATGGAGCAACCTGGCCCAGTCTTCTCCTTTCTCCCCTTCCCCTTGCACTGTTCCTGCCTGACCCCTGGTACAGAGAGCAGCTGCTGGTACGTGGCTACATTTAGGGATCAGTTCAGCACACACATGGGCTTCTCAACAATCTTTTAGCCCTGCCTTTCTGCTCTTTTTTATTCAAGTGTTTAAATTTCCTGAGATTTCTCTGGGCAGTGAGAAATCTGAGCCTTTGTATCAGGACTTCTCCCATGAAGTCTGCCCTCCCCGGTCAGGAAACAGATTGGCTATGGCAGCAGCGGACAGCCGCACCCCTGCTTCTCCCCATTCTCAGGTAACCCCTCCTCACCCTGGCTCCAGCACCGGGACAGCGACAGCCCCAGAACTGGTGGAGTAAAAAACACCAAAAGGCTCGCAGGAGGTGTTGAACATCCTCCCACTCCCTGCTGATGGGGAGGCATTTCTGTGGCGAGGACGTCTGTCCCCATGTGCACTTGGGGCGTGTGCACCGGCTGGCATGATGGGATGTGACAGGGTCTCACCCGGGAGACAGCTAGGGGCCTGGTGCAGAGTGCAGAGCAGTTCGCAGACATGGAGGGAGCCCAGAGCTACGAATAAAGCAGCTCCTCTGGGGAAGGCCCTTCTAAGAAGGAGACCCTTTGGCACTCATCTCCCTCCTCTTTTGTTATTATTTATGAGGAGAGCCAGGAGCTGTAAAAAGTGTGGACTCTGGACTCAGGCTGCTTGTGAAAAGCCAAATAACTGTGACCTTGGCAGAGAGGCAGGGATATGAGCAAGGGCTGTGAAGTCAGACTTGGGTTCCAATTCCAGCCCTACAACTTCCTACCTGGGTGACTTTAGACAAGTTACTGGACCTTCCTTATGTTCAGTTGACTCATCTTTAACACAGGCCTGAGAATCCCTAATTGAAACAAGATAGCTGGCACCCAGCAGACCCTTCATAGAGATTTGTTGAATGAATGAATATAGCAAGCGTTCAATACAAGCTCGTAGTTACCTTTTGCTCACTTACTCTGTGTCAGTTGGTGATCTTGATCTTTCCACTGTTATGTGCTGTCGTTAACCCCACTTCATAAACGAGAACACGAAGGCTCAGAGAGGTTAACTTCTGGCTCAAGGTCACACAACGAGTTAAGTTGCAGAGTTGAACTTAAAATCTAGACCTGAGTCCTCTAGTTTGAGGTCTCAATTTAGACACAGGAAAGGGTGATACTTGGAACCAGTTTGCCAGTTTATGGGCATCATGATCCGGAACTATAAAGAATGGATCTGAAGTCTCACCTTTGCCAGGGGTCCCTTGAAGGGGCTGTGGTGGTGGGTAACTAGAGGGCGCCTGTATCTCGGGAAGCTTATCTATTTCTAGGGCTTCTCTCATGCTGCCTCTAGTGTCAGCCCCATTGGGTGTATGAGGTTTCCTTCTTCTGCACATTCTGTTCTCATCGATTCTGGCCAAATTCAGAACATTTGTGACTTGGGAATTCCCTTGTAGAAATCTGCTCTGGCCGAGGGTTTCATGCAGTGTAGGACAAGCCCCGAGCTTTCTGCAGCTTCTCTCCCAAGAGAAACTGTTCTCCTCCCCTCCTCACAAGCCCTTTGTGGCCGAGTCTCTCATCCGCCTTTTAACCTGCTTTGGCATTAGCCGCGCAGAAGCCTTTTGTGATAGCGGATGGCTTCGGCCTCCTTCCAAAGTGGCCACTGGTCAGGACAGCTGCAAGGGAGGGTCTGAGGGCTTCTGTCTAGTGCCCGCTGCGGCCGGATCTGGCCACAGCTCTCCTGGCGGCTGGCATGGCCGGAATCACAGAACAGCTAGTGTGTTGATTAGAAATGCTGGCAAGAGACTAGTGCCTTTTAGAAAAGAGCTCCCCCCACCCCACCCCACGCCCCACTCCCCTTTCTTTCCTGGTTCTATGGGAAGAGACATTGATACTTATTTATTGGTGCCTCTTCATGGGGATTCTGCAATATGTCCTTACCTCTCAAACTGTTCGTGGAAGGTGCACCCTTTGCAAAATGTTTTCCTTGGTGCAGAGTTCCCTCCTATCTCCTCCCTCCGCGTCTTCCCCCCAAGCTCTGTGACGTCAGTCAGGAGGTGCAGCTCCTCTGTCGCACAGTGGCCTTCCGCCCTTGGACGAGCCAGGCGGCTCCTTTTTTCACCTTCCCAGTGGACGCTGGTGTCTCGCCTGCCACCCTCTGCCTCTGCAGCTCTAATCAGGGGGGGAAAATGTTGATGCCTTTTTGCTTCCCAGACCATTGCTTCCCTGTCTCATATCTGGGTGCCTTATTCCTGGGATGATGATGATGATGATGATGATGATGACACACTCCACATAGGGTGGAAAGTTAACGCAATTCCGGTGCCAGTGCGCTTATTCAAGAACTGGGTCCTCGGTGTGTCTCTGGCCAGGAGAAGTGGGGAGCCCATGAGGCCCCCCCGGCTGCTTGCCCATGGATGCGCTCGGAGTACTGAAAGGCTCGGAGGAAAATCGCTGGCTGCTGCCTGGTTTGGGATCCAGATGGTGGCGAAAGCCGCTCAAACCTGTACTTTTCTGCAAGAGACACATCTGACTGTTGCACATTTTTTCCTCAGGTACCGGTCTCACTCCATGGAGGAACTTGACAGCCCAGGAGGGGAGCAACCTCTGTGATGAACGCTGGCAGGAGCTGTGAGGGGCGGCTTTGCGAGCAGGGTTTGCGGTGATTTATGGGAGTCAGAGGCTGCCGGAGAGGGATGTGGATGCTATCAGCTTGGTGGATTAAATGCCCATTTACATTGTTATTGACATATAAATTATCGGTGCCAAGGAGACAGTGAGGGAGAGAATTTCTGGGGCAGGAATGTGGCTTGTGCCCACGGATATGGACTCGTCTTTGCCCAAATCTGTCCTCTGGGCTCTCAGGAAGCCAATCGTGGAACTGAAGTAAAACCCCAAGTCCCGGCTCTCAGGATGCCCGCAGCAGCCGCCCTCAGTGCTAAGGCAGCGATGGCGAGTGAGGCTCCCGCGTGGATCATAAGAAGTGGGGAAGACCTTTGAAGAGGTGGCGTGGGTCTCCTCGGCTGGCGGGAGCCGTGTCTGGAGGCGTGCATGCCTCGCCTTTGCCTGGGTCATTTTCTTCCTTTGTGGATTTGGAAGCATCACTGAAAAGGAGAGAGGGCGTTTCGTTTCTGGGAAATGGAATCGGTTTCTGAGTCCAGCCAACAGCAGAAGAGAAAGCTGGTGACACATGGCCTGGAAGATCAAAAGAGGGTAAGTGGCAGAACTTTTTTTTTTTTTTGTCGCTTGGCTTGTGGCGCTGGAATTGCTCAGCATGAGTCAGAGAGCCCAGGTGGTTGTCACAATGCTGCTGTGGTTGATTGTGCTTGTGTGTCTTTCTCTGGTGAGGCAGGCAGAGTGGTGGCTCATGACTTGCCAGGTCCTAGTGCTGGGCTTGAAGCCTTGACTTGTTGGTGGGCAAGGGGAGAGAGAAAGAAAGAAGAAAAACATTTGATCCTGGGAGCCAGAAAGGTATGGTTCAGAGAGTTAATGAAAAGAGTTGGTGTTCTCTAAGTCAGATATGAGCTCGTTTGTACTGAAACCCCTTTGGGATTCACACACTCTTAGCACCTTTTGGACATGGCGCTCCTGACAGTGGTGGTTTTGTTTGAGTTATTCTCCATGTGGCCTGCTGGCTCTTGTGTTCGCGGATCAAAAGCATATCCTACTTTTTGGCCCCATCTGTGAGGATGTCACAGCCTCTGAAAAAGGCCTGTTGAGTGTAGGTCATTTGCTGTCATTGGTTTGAAAGCCATAGTTGCCCAGGGCCTGTGTCTACCAGCTAAAGTTCAACTTGTCTTGAAAAGCCAGACACATTTGGGAGTAGCTCAGAGTGGCTGGTTGTCTGGGAAGAAAGGTGAAGCTGTGTCTCCTCACTCCAGGGGAATTGCTAGGAGGGGGTACAGTGTGTGTGTGTGGGGTGACAAGGGTTAAACACTGCTCCAGCAGGGCCAGAGTCTGTGTTCATGTAAACATACATTTTGATATTTCCTTTGAAATGTTGTGGATGATTGAAAAACTTGTGATGTTCTTTCAAGGTGGGGTGGAGTATCTGCTTTCCTCACAAGCCTCAAAGATCATTTCTTGCTGGTGTGAAATGCATACGGAAGTGAAAACTAGCCTTAAAACTCCTAACAATGTGTGTGTGTGTGTGTGTGTGTGTGTGTGTGTGAGAGAGAGAGAGAGAGAGAGAGAGAGAGAGAGAAAGAGAGGGAGAAGGATTTGCATGAGGTTTTGAGTTGACTTTCAAAGGTTAAAATAATGGAAACAAACTAGATTTTAAAAGCACGGATACTGACTCCATTCCTAAAACAAAGTTTCCACTCCTGAAACCCCTTTCACCACATTGCGGGAGGAATTTCCGTTATCGTAGGCACCTACATAAGTGAAATTTGTTCTGTGGTGTTTGATTTATTCAGTGCATAACCTGCTAGACCTGTTTGCTCCTGTTCCTACAGCAGCTTTCTGAGAGAGAGGAGGAAAATCAGTAATTGTTGTGAACAGAACCCGGGATGGACTGCATTTTACTCAGTGTTAGCCAAATTTGGTATGCAGACACTTAGTGGAGGGACATTTGGGACCTCTGACACTGTAGAAAATTTTAATTGGGCTGGTATATCAAGATAATATGCAATTATGACGGCCTCTTCTTGGCTAGGTGTCGATGTCTGCATTTCCCATCTGTTCTTGGCTCTGGCTGTGTTGGGTCCACATGTACCATGGAGCCTCTGGAAGTAGAATATAACCCCAAGTGAGGCTCTGCGGCAGCTGGGGTAACATCAATTGGTCATGCTCAGCTGACATTCATTTTAACTTGAACTCTAGCCGTCATGGTGATTATTAAATTTATAATGATATATGTAAGATCCATTTTAATGACTCTCCATGCTTGAGTGAGCTCTCACTTGTGCTGGCAAAATAAGGTTTAATAGAGTATTACATTTCATCTCCTACTGAATTTTCCGGGCGGCAGTTGAAACTTTGCTGAGGAGGAATTAGATTGTTTTCCCTGATAGGCATTGTAATCAAGTTACATATGGCTCGAGCACAGTGTCTGGGCTTCTAGAAATACCACCACTGTAGCAGCTTCTGTTGGCGTCAGCAGCTTCTGTTGGTGTATGCATGTGTGTGTGTTGTGGGTAAACATCCCCCCCATTTGCGTCAAGTGTGAAGCGAAACAAGCCTCCCGGCATGCAGCCTGGAATGTCTTGTCCAGGGAGCTGAAAGGGACTCTACAGTGTTTTGGCTCAGATACCTGGGGGGCGGAGGGGGAGGGAGGTGGGGGTTGAAAACTCCTCTTCAGCAGGGATTGGCTGAAAAGCCAACAAAGGCACAATCGAGGCATCTGCCGGGGAGCTGGAAGCCTCCACCAGCATGCTTAAGTTACGGAGCCTTCGCTGGCACCAGGTCTTTGTGGCACTGCTGTGTGTGTGTGTGTGTGTGTGTGTGTGTGTGTGTGTGTGTTTCATTTGTTACTCAAGGAAAATTGAGTAACAAATTTGGACAATGATTGGTCGAATGAAGGACAATTCTGGGATAAGCTGGGAAGACAAAGCAGAGAGAGCGTGGCCAGCTTCAATTTTGCTGTATTTCCTACTGCCCTGAGCAGGAAGTGCCACTGTCTCTAGGGTTTGGTAGGTGTCCTGCCTCTTGTTGTGGCTTGGCCCTTCTTTGGGATTTTATGTAGAGGGAGAGGCTAGTTCAAGGCTCCTCGGGATCTGACCCTTTTTGGGTATTTGCTGAGCTTTCTGCCGTGCAGTGTGCCATGGGCTGTAGAGCCAGAGAGCTGGTTCCAATGGCAGTTGTGCTGAGTGCTAGCTGTGCAACCCTGGGGAAGCTACTTCACCTCTCTGATCTTTAGATTCTGCATGTTCATCAGAGGACAGTAGTACTTAATTACAGGAATATTGTTACAATGAAATGAAGTTGGTAAGGCATTTGGCAGTTGGTAATTATTTGGCAATTGGTAATTATTCAAGAAGTGTCTTATATAGTCTTGGGACAGTATGCAATGTGGATTTCTTTCTTTCCTTTTGTTCTTTAGAGGGCTGCATGTGATTTTAAGTATTTTAAAAATACTCAAGTAATACATACTCATTGTGCATTCAGACATCACAGAGGAATAGAGTATAAATTCCTCTAATTCTATCCGGCAGTGACGGCTATTAACAGTTTGGTACATAGCATTCCTGACTATTTCTGGTTTCTGTTTCTTAATACAATGGAATCACATTGTATACATTTTTAAGAAACTTGTTTTTCACTTAATGTAGTGTGGCTATCTGTGTAAGTCATTACATAGACACCTACCTCACGGCTTTTAATGATTGGATAGAGTTCCACTGTAGAATGTGTCAAAAGTATTTCACTGATCCCTATAGAGATATACTTAGGGTATTTCCAGGGTATTTTTACGCTGTAATTTCTTTTGGTATTAAACATTCCTTTATTCATCTATTCAACAAGTATTTAGGAAGGCCTTGGCGTGCCAAGCGCCATTCTTGGAGCTACCTATAAACCGGACAGACAAGGTTTCTTCTTCCCCAAGGCTTATGGTGCATACAGCCTTCTGCAATGATGGTGATGTCCTGTTTGTACACTGTGCACATCAGCAGCCGCTGGCCACCTCTAGCCATAGAGCACCTGAAATGTGGCCCCTGTGTCTTATTTTGTTGTAATTAATTTAAACTTAAACTGACACATGTGACATGTGGCTATGTGTTGGAGAGTGCCTCTCTGAACAGTAAAGGACAGGCGAGTGACTAGAGCGTCTGTTTCCCGACAGTGGTCTATGCTCTAAAGAAATAAGGCATAGTGGTGTACGGGGCCAGGGAGGGGTGCATTTCATATGTGTGATTATTTCAAATTTCCTTTTTAATTGAGGTATAACGTACATCCAGTAAAGTACATGTGTCTGAAATTTACAGCTTAATGGATTTTTATACTTCCTAGACACCTGTGCAGCCACCACACAGATTAAGATATAGATCATTTCTTGCTCCCAAGAGGGTTCATTTTAGCTGCGTGGTCAGTGGCGGGGGGCGGGGGGTGGCGATGCCTCCCTGAGGAAGAGTCTCGTGAGGGGAGACCTCAGTGATGAGAAGCAGTTGGCCATGGCACGGTCAGATGGCTGACTTCAGACGCAAATGTGTCACCCTCAACCTCCAGGAGGTCCGGGTGCCATTCAAAACTTCCCCCGTGGTGACTTATCTTGGTACCACTTATGCACAGTAACTTCCGATGCATCCCTAGCACTTGTCAAATTCAAATTCTGTGCTGAAGTCAGGAACAACCCAGAGAGGCACGGGGCTGCCAATTGCCCCGGAGAGAAATTCAGCGAGGTAAGTATTGTTCCGGGCGGTGAGAACCACTTCACTAGCGCAGATGGGAGAAGTAGAATTTCCCTGGCAGACACCTATTGATCAGTCAGCGGACTGACTTTTGATTGATTTTTCTCTCCTCCTCCTTAGAAGTTTGTCCTTCACAGACAGAGCTTTCCCACAGAGGATGAACTCTGAGAAATAGGAATTGTTCAGGGGTTTTTAGATACTTGACAACTGAGTAGTGACAAAAACGGTTTAGTTTGAATATTCTCCTGGCTGTCAGCTTCTCAGCATGAAAGCCTCTTAGAGACAGTTTTTTATTTTTAAATGACTTTGGAGAGGGTGAACTCGGGCTTGGGGTAATTAAAGTTTCCAGGGTTGGCTGAACTGCTCCGGATGGCCAAATCCTGCCCGTCAAAGGGGAATGTATTATTCTTGCCCCATCAGCCTCTCTGCTTCACTTTATTAAGGATATTCCCAGCTTCCCTGTCACCGGTGCTTACAGCTCTGAATCATTTGACCATCCTCCCTCCCCACTTAAGCCCACGACCTTTCTGTCTGGTCACCAGCATATTGCTCCTATGTCACAGAGTATCTGGCAGCTGTCTCTTCTCTCTAGTCTCACTGTTGCCACCTCAGTTTCAGGTCCAGGAATTCTTGCCTGGCTGGCAGCATAACCTTGTTTCTGTTCCTCCTTCAGTCCATCCTCCACTCCTGGCCAGATTACTCTTCCCAGAGTCCAGCTGTTAGCATTCTTTTCAGTGATTTCCCACAGCCTCCTCAGAAGACACCCTCCCCAGCCCCTGACACTTTATACTCTGCCCAACTTCTAGGATATAATGGGTGAGAACTCAAATTTCATTGGGGTCTTGTCGACCTCAGTATCAATCCCAAAAAAGTCCTGCAACCACCCTGAGCTGTTTCCCCAGTGGTACTTGAGTCATAAGTTGTAAGGTGCTTAGTGCTGTGCCTGCTGGCACACAGTAAGTCATCAATAAGTGGGAATTGCTCTGACTGCTATAGTCTCCCATTCTGTCTTACCCAAATCTTTTCTTGCCAAACTCTGATCGCTGTTCCTTAACAACCCTCACATTCCTACCCCACCTCTGAGTCTTAGCTTATGCATTGTGTCCACCCGGAAGGCCCTCCCGCCCAGACCGCTCATCCATCTTCTATGAAGAATGGATCCTCCTCATGTTCAATAGATACCTTGTTCAAGTGCAGCCAGGGTAGCAGTTCACCACATTCTCCTTGTGGCCAGATGTTTTTCCACATGTTACAGCCCTGAACCAGATCGTTGGCTCACTGAAGAAGGAACTGGTCTTGTCCATCTCTTCATCCCCTGGCACACAGTTAGGCCCCAATAAATATTGGTTGAATAAGTAAATGTTACTTGTTGCTTTGAGATTCCTCTTTCCCTGTAGTCCTGTAGTGGGCTGACCCTCCCTGTAGTGAGTCTGACTCTCCAAAAGGACCTGTTTAATATGCTGTCCATTCTTATAGAAAGAAGAGGGAGAAATAAGATTTGAGGAGATGGTTAGGAGCTCTCTGCAGTGATTCGTACATGTGGTTAGGGGAGGCTAAGTGGGGTCTGGTGAGTGGAATAGGAAAAGGGTTCGCTGAAGCAATGTTTTGAAGGAAGAAGCAGGATAATTTATGTCAGTGACTAGATAGTCCCTAGACTGATGGAGAGGGATGCATCTCTAAGATGTTGCCATGCTGCAGCACATGGGAACCTGCAGCCCTTTGCACATAGCACCTTGAAGTAATGACACCTTGGAGTGCTTCTCACAGCAGAGGCGCTCTCAGCTGGTTTGCACTAGTGGAGGCAGAGCAGTGGTCATTTCTCTTCAGACAAAGAAGGAAAACAAGACACATATTTTAAGGTAATTTTCCCAAGCGCACATGACTAAAACAAAACACATATTTTAAGGTAATTTTCCCAAGTGTACATGACTAAATTTAGTGAATTCCTTGAATAACTGCTATATTGAATAAGGGTAAGGGGAGTGACTGGTATATTGAACAACTGCTATGTGCTAGGGAGTGTAATAGGCTCTCCTTTCATTTGAGCTCATTTTGATCTCCCCCAAGAACCTTGATGCAGACAGTAACCCATTTTACAGATGCAAAAGCTGTCATGAAGGGACTTCTCCAAGGTTCCACAACTTATTTTATCTGCAAGACTCCAGCACTGTAATTTCACCTCGCCATTAGGATTATATCTCTACATTTTTAAAACTGGATTTTACTTTAAAAATAGTTTCTGCAACTTCTTTGCAGGAGTGCACATGCATGTGTACACACACATACACACACACACATACTCACACTCCATAGTGGGATTGGCCTAGGTGACATCAGGTGTTTGTTCATCCAAAAACTATGTCTATGTCATTTATCACATCAGAGCTACAAGCTACCACCTTTCCTAAGGTTGGTCACAGGCTGTGGTGAGGCTGAGTTGCTTTAGAGTAATTGTCCTCTGCCCTAGCAGTCCGAACTCTGAGGTGCTGACCATGTGGGGCTTTGGGTGGGTGGATGCTCACATAGGTGAGGATGCAGCTTCAGCTCCGGCTCCAGCTCCCTGACGTCTTTTCGGATGAGCTGAACCTCTTACTCTTCAGCCTGGCCTTCTGCTGCCGCTGCCCCTTTGGAGCCAGAGGTGGCAGCAGTTACATGTTGATCTTTCTCCTGACAGCTCCCTGCCTGGATGGCCCGCCTGTCTTCCTTGTATGAATGGAGGGGGTGTTAACTAAACGCTCAGGGGATGGACACTGAGGATCTACCGCAGCACATTTCACATATCACTGAAGAAGGATGGAAAGACACTGTAGCCAGAAGCAACTCAGTTCATTAGGTCTTGAGGCCCCACTCAGGTATCAGGGGAGAGAGGATAGCAAAGGGACCAGACCAATGCCCTGCCTTCATTTAAATGCAGAGAATGTGACACAGTACCAGGTCAGCCCATCATTCATTCATTTATCATTCATTCATTCATTCATTCATCCCACATGAGTACCTACTTTATGCCTGCCAGCCACAGTATGAGGCACCAAGGCTGTAATAGTGAGTTGAGATACTGTACTGTCCCCAATCTCTTGAGACTTCCAGGGTCTTGGAGAAGTCAGTCAATTCAGCCAGCAGTGTCAATGACATTAGTGTCTATCTGACTTGGAGAGGTAGGGACTGGGGTTGGGGGGGGAGGGGGGTGCTTCCCTGAAGGAGGAGGAACTTGAGCTCTGCCTGTAAGAGTCTGAGTGAGAAGCACACTGGGGCTGGTGATGGGGAGACAAAATAATCAGCTCACAGCATGGACTGAATTGTGTTCCCCGACCCCAAATTCATATGTTGAAGCCCTAACCCCCAATGCGACTGTGTTTGGAGATAGGGCCTTTAAGGAGGTAATTAAGGTTAAGTGAGGTCATAAGGATGGGGTCCTAATTTCAAATGACCAGTGTCCTTGTAAGAAGAGGAAGAGACATGGGGTTGGGGTAGGGAGTGGGGCTCTGTGCACAGAGGAAGGGTCATGTGAGGACACAGTGAGAAGGAGGCCATCTGCAAGCCAAGGAGAAAGACCTTAGGAGAAACCAAACCTGCTGACACCTTGATCTTGGACTTCAAGCCTCCAGAACTGTGCAAAAATAAATTCCTGTTGTTTAATCCCCTCAGTCTGAGGTATTTTGTTGTGGCAACCCTAGCAGACTAATATACCGGTGTACAGTGACAGCGAGTTGGCTTAAGGTATGTTGCTTGCAGTGACCCAGACTGTAAGCCCCTAGAGGGCAGACACTAAGTCTGTTCTCCAGCTTCCAGAATACTGCCTGGCACCTGGTAGATGATTTGTAATATTTGTTGAGGGAGCAAATGTAAGAGTGAAAAGGATGAGGAAAGAGAATGGAGAGACATGTGAACAGTTGGGATTTTATCCTGCAGGTATTGTGAAAACATTAGTCTTAAAAGTTAGGGAATGACCTGAAAGTGGTGCTATTAGATTTTAGAATAAACTAGGTGGATAGGGAGGGGTGAGGGTAGTAGTGTAGGTGAGAGGGCCTGCAACCAGAGATCCTAGTTAGGAGGCCACAGAAGTGACATGGCTTTCGGTGATAAGTTTCTACTCTGGGGCTAAGACAAAGAGAAGGGAAAATGAGCACAGATACAAGGGAATAGAATTGGAGGAGCAGAATTTGGCCAGCAATGGTGGACTCATGTCCTGTGTGGCTTGAATCCCAGGTGTCTCCAAGGTTCAGAGCCTCTCCCCCGCCCCTATGTCTGGTAGAATGGTTTCTAATAGCCCAGTGGCCCTTTAGATCATGACTGTCTGATGCAGCCTGGATGCACTGTGATCTCCTGTACCTGTCATAACAGAGTAGTTGGCATTCTCTCCACTTGGTGAATGAGGTAAGCTAGTCAAGGACAGGCATGTGACCTGCCCAAGGTCACACAGCATGGGTGAAGATCTCTAGTCTTTTTCTCCTTCAGTATAAGGTCACCCTTCAGGGACTAAGCCTGTATTCCTCAGTCAACAGAAATGAATGCTGATATTTTGTTATTTTAGCTTAATTTTCAATGGGCAAGAAGAAGGCATTTTTGGATCAGATTTTAATGATGCTGGAAAAGTTAGGTTATTTTTGGTCTTAATGTTGCTAGAAGTTAAACAATAATCCAGACACTTTATAGGTGAAAGATTCATATAAATTGCATGAGGGTAGCTCTGAACATAAGTAAAATGAATTTATTTTGGCCTTCCTGCTCGATCCCCAATTGGCTTTTAGGAAACAAATTACAGAGTCCTCAGCACAAGGGAGGGCTGAGATGTAACAAAAAGTGGGAGGCAGTGCCAACTTCCCAGCTGGCATCCTTTGAAGGTATTGGGGTTGGCATATTCGTTAAAGCCCCTTTACTTACCTGATCCATTTAGACTTCATTTTTTTTCCTGATGGTGAAACAGTACCATCTTGTCCTTTCTTAAACTATCTAAAGAATGGTCTTTAACTGGAGGGAAGAGAGTGGCAGTGTCACCTAGGTTGTTGGTGTTTGTTAATAGCACAACTTTGGGACTTTAATTTATTTTTCCTTCCTGGCTTCTGCTTCTTCATCTTGAAAATGATGATAATAATGAAGCCTTTGGTGAGGATTATGAGATAAAATGCACTTGAAGTATTTAACACAGTACTTAGCACAGAATTAAGTATTAAGTGATATCTATTAAAATGTTTATCATATGTTTTCCTTTCCTCATTTGGCAAAATCCTCTAGGTGGCATCTCTGGGGAATAAAGTAGGGGGCAGGAGGGATGGGTGACTACTGCTAGTTTGAGTTTGTTTCTGATTAACTGAGGGTCATGTAAAATTCTTTGTAGTTTAAACTTTTGTTACTGTGTCTTCCTAAAAGAAAGTCAGCTTTTCTGCTTTAGTGATACAGTTCACGCAAATAACCGAATCTTCTGTTGTGTAGCCATCCTGTAGGAACTACCTTGACCTCATCATTTCCCACATTAAATTACAGTTTGCGGGACCATTGCATGTAGGAATTAGGCTAAACTTTTCGTGGGATTTCAAAACACCACTGCCCCGTGAGTTGCATTTTTGCTTAAATATGTTTTATGAATGTCATTTATTATACTCTGTGGCATCCCCTAAAACTCCAGCACCAGGAAAAGTAAATATCAGGTAAATTCCAATTAATCCAAATCTCACCGGAGGCTACTTTGGTCCTCAAGCTTAGATCAGATTCTTCCATGCCTGTGGTTTGAATCAAAATAATGACATCTCTGACTCCCATCCTCAGGGCATTAATTTTTTATCTTCCTTCTCTTTGGGATAATTGTAAAGAGAAAGATGTGGGGGTTGGGAAGAGACTTAGGAGGAGATGTGGATGTCAGAGCAGGCATGGATGTTGGTACAGTGCAGTCTCTTCTGAGGAGAGGGAGCTGCTGGAGCCTGGCATCTGCTTTCCCAGTTCACTTGGGGGGATGAAGCAGAGGCAAGGATTGGGATTGGGATGGGGATGTGGTGGGGGCTGATGGAACCAGATCATGGTGGGTCCTGATGTGGGAACTGGGGGTCATTTGGGGAATGAAACAGAGCTGTATAACTATGTGTTAGGGAGAGAGGTTGAGGAATGTTTGGGTGTACTGGGATTTCTGAGTTATTACAGACAAGGTTACTCCACTGTCGGTTTCCCGCATCCACGTTCCTTTGAACCTCTGGGGCACAGTGGGATTTCATGGACAGGAGTCGACATCTTGATTACAACCTGTAAATCATCATCTCTTGTAAAGCTGTCACAGAGGTACCAGTCTGAGCACTGGGCACACGGTGTCTTGATGTTCAGAATTTGGGCTCTTGTTAGCTTCTTAGGTGAGTGAGTGAGGTTCCTTTAGGCCCCCCCACTCAATCCCCCAAACACACACCAAAAGCGTGGATTATAGAGGAGAGGTTCCCTCGGAATGTGTGGTTCTAAGTTGAAATTTTTCTCTCTTCTTCACTGATTAAAAAATGCAATAAGCAACAATCCTTAATGACACGGGAAAATCTTCATGAAAGCTACAAACTAGAACAAAGAATTGCAATTCTTACATCTTGGGCATCTCACTTATGTAAACCTGCATTTAACCAATTGCCTAAAGTCTCTCTTCTTCCCTAGCCATTCAGTTTCATGTTTATATCTATTTTCCTAACACATAGTACATTGTTTGGCACACAGTAGATGATCAGTATATCTTTGCTAAATGAACAAGGATGAACGATCTGAATGGGGAGGGGGTGAGAGGGCAAGTTAGGTCTGGCTTCTGACTCTGAGCTAGACTCTTGGTGATGTAGAGAAGCAGCATCTTAGAAAGAAAGCTTTAATTGTCTTTGATTTTGTAAGGGGAGGAAGGGTGTCTGGGAGGACTGCTTCATGGTGAATTTGTTCTGCATGTGTGTGTCTTTATGTGTGTGCGTTTTCTTAGCTTTGAGAACCTAGTTTTGTTATTGTGAATCTATTATCTCCCAGCCCCTGGCAGAGGTATTCCTTTCTCCTTTGAGTTTCATGGGTCCATGGTGACGGGTGACCTGTTAGGTCACTTCATTGATGTCTGCGCATGCTGATCATTTAGAGGTGAGATTAAAGATGAGAACAGTGGCTCAGATGTACTAAAATGGGAATGTACTGAATAAATCAGTGCAAAATATGCCCTTACATGTTGCAGCACAATGGGAGGAACTATGAGAGCAAGTAATGAGGAGGCAGGGAGGGAGACATGTCCTATTGAAGCCCCTAGCATGTTCTGAAATGGAGACAAATGATGCAGCCATTGATCAGAAATGCCTGGGCTCACCTGGGCCCTCCTTACCTAGAAGAGAAGGTATATGTGGTTAGGTTTATGGTATTGCTTTTCCAGGTGATTGTTGCTGAAAAATGGAATGAATTCAAGAGAAACAGATTTCTGCAAAGAGGTGCTGTTTAAGGTTGGTCCTTTGAGTGTCAGCCAGGGTGGTTTGATTCTGGTACAGCCCAACTCAGTGCCCTCCCTTGATCAAAGGGGCCACCATTAGCCTGCACGTGCCTTGTGTGGTTTAGATTATTCTAAGTAGTTGTTTCCTCCTTGCCCACACCCCTGTGAAAGGAGGGTGCTTTCCTGCCCCCTGGACATGGACATGGCCTGTAACCTGCGTGACCAGTGAAGTGTGGGTGGAAGGAAGTTCAGTGTGCCAAGCCAAGGCCTTAAGAAACATAACTTATTTCCACTTGCTCTTGTGGGAACTTTTGATTTTAGCTGTGAGAAGAACATGTGCCAGCCAGCTCTGCCTTTCCATCCTGGGCCTCAGAAACACGTGAAACAGACCTGAAGCAGAGATGCCCTGGCAAACATGCAGACCTGTGGCTGAGAAATAAACGCTTATTTTTGTAAGCCCTTAAGATGGCTTTTGGTTGATTGTTATGCAGCAAACACTGACTAGTACACCCTGGAGCCATGCAGACCTTAACTGGGCAAAGCATGTTTGATGGTTAATTAACCTCACAATATAATTAATAAAAAGTAATGAAGTGCAGGGTTTTTCCAAAGTTCTGTCCTGGAGCATTTTCCTCAGAATTACCTGCAGCAACAACCTGATCCAGACCCACCTCATTAGAATCTCTGGGGAGCTGCATTCTAAATATGCATTCCAGTGATTCTAATGTCACTGAAGTTGAGAATTACTTTCACAATGAATTAAAACCTGTGACCACCTCCATTAACACCAAAATCAGGGGTCCATAGGATGGATTGGAGGAAAGCTTGTTTTAAACAATAAAAATATTTTTATTGATTTCAGAGAGGAAGGTAGAGGGATAGAGAGACAGAAACATCAATGATGACAGAGAATCATTGATTGGCTGCCTCTTGCATGCCCCACACTGGGGATCCAGCCTGCAACTTGGGCATGTGCCCTGACTGAGAATCGAACCATAACCTCTTGGTTCATAGGTCGATGCTCAAACACTGAGCCACATCAGCCTGGCAAAAAGTCATGTGTTTGTTTGTTTGTTTGTTTTGTTTTTAAGTTGCAAAGTGTTTCACTTAAATTCTCTTAGAAAAAAAGGTTTATTTTTGTTTTTTAATAGAAAGGACACATGTGCAGAATTTCAAGCACCAGGCTTCAGGAAGGTCAGGAAGTAAGGCAACTCCATGTCCTTGCCATGCATTTGCCTTGGTTGTCACATTCTCTCTTGCCCCTCTTGGAGCATCCATTCTCTTCTCTTCTGCCTACCACCTTCCTCTGCTGCCATGCACAGTTTCTTTCTCTTCCCTTTCAACCTCAAGGCGGACCCTCATCACCTCCCCTACCATCACAAACTGCCTCTTTCAATGTCACTGTCCACTGAGAACTTCCCTCTGTGTTTCTTAGTTCAGATTCATGAGATAATCTGACTGGCCCAGCTCATTTTGTCCACTTTAAAAGCAAGTCATGAGAGAAAGACCAATATCTGGATTGGCCACTCTAGAGTTAGGTGTCTGTTCCTGTCCCATGTCTATAAAAGTCTGAGGAAAAGTCACACACTCCAGAGGACTTGGGTTCCAATCCCAGTGTGTCACTTGGAGTGACAGCGATGACTGGGCGAGTCCTGTCTTTCCTTGGGCCTCAGTTCCTGCTGGACTGGTGTGAGATTCTTTGACTCCTTGGTCTAGCCTTTTGCTGGTATTTGCTATGTGGGTCACATTATCGGGGATCCTTCTGCTTAGCAGACAGGGCAAAGTCCCAGCTGTAAAGTGTCTTTCTCCCTGACCACCTTCCATGATCCATATGCCAAGCCCAGGAGCCAGCTCACTGCTGACTGAGATCAAGGGCGCTTGAAACCGTGAGTGCTGGATGTGTGCACTGTCCCCCTACGGCCATCAATCACTGGCAGGGCCTGGGTAGGACTGCAAAGAGGGAAATGGCAAATAAGCAGTTTGTGTTACTAGAACAACAAGAAGCCCTTTGCCTATGGTAATTGAAAAAAAACCTAATTTCTACTCATGTCCCTGGAGGGTCTTCACATTTGGATTCCTATGGAGTCTCCAAATCTTATTATCGACACGACTGAGAAGGCAGAAGGGATTCACCTGCTGGAGTCCAGTTGTGAGGAGAATCCCTGAGTCCCCAGAATGGTGCCCAGAGAGATCGTGGGTCTTAGCTGGATTAAGGAGGATGAGGTAGAGGTGATGGGGAAGGACATGCGTGAGGGTATTGCAGATGGGAGGGTGCGGGTGGGCTAGAGGCGCAGAGATGGACAGGCAACTGCTGGGACCCTGTGATGGAGATGGTTTTGGTACATTATCAATCACCTCTAATCCTCACGTCAACAACATGCTAGAGGTAGTGCTATTGTTCCCACCTTACTGACAGGGAAATAAAGGCTTGGAGAAGCTAGTAACTTTCCCACGGTCCCAACTGCTGGAAATGGTAGAGCTGGCTCTTGAAGCCAGTTCCGCGTGACCCTAAAGGCTGTACCCTTTTTCATCAGATACCATTATCACCATTATCAGACATTAATATACCACTGACCCGATTTCTGCCTTTTATTATTATCCCATGTCTGTCTTTATATGGACTCACTTAAAAAATTTAGCCTTGTTACAGCAGTACCAATGAAACCCTGGATTTCATGGGCTACTTATTTTTCTTTCAAATACCTATTAAAGTAAATTCATGGGTATAAAATTTTTTAAAAGTTCATTTGCTATAGCACCTAAAATGTTGTATACTACTAGGGGTACACAGATGTCAGTTGAGGAAATACACTGCTCTGTGCCAGGAACTGGGGATGAAGACCAAATATATGTGTTATTATATCACAATATCAGAGAAGTCATAGCTGGTTCTCTGATCTACTCTGCCATTACTGCCTCCCCACATGGGAAGCCCCACCTCCTGGCAGAGAGATGCCCACCCACTTATGTCTCAGGCAGGTGGCCAGACATCATCTTCTTAGGCCAAATGAGCCTCCTTGCTTGGTTTTTCCAAAAGCAGCCCATGACACCCAGTCTTTTCCTGTCTTCCAACTTTGATCTTCGTTCTGTGTGAGTGGGTCTTCTGTTCGCCTGTCCTGGCATCTTTGTGTCCCCCCGAAGTATCCATCCAGACCACAGTGGGCGGTCAACATGTGTTAGGATGCGGGGTGACACAGTGGGCACAGTGACCTGGAATAGACAGGTGCCGCCATAGCAGTAATAACAGCAGCATTCATATACAAACATCCTGCTTTGCAAGGTACATGAGTTAAGGACATGTTTTCTATTGTAGAAAATATTGGTTTGCTTTGCAGATGTCATCATGGAGTTCTTTAACTCAGAGAACTTAGAAACGTGTGATCTCTTGTTTTTTTTTCATGAATTTGTCCACAGTGCAAAGCTGGGTTTACCCACATAACAACATTTTAACTTTTGTTTTTTCTACCTTCTGAGGAAGATTTCTGGGCAAAATTTTATGGTGAAGGGTACCTGAGCTTCCTTTTGAGGGCAAGAAATTCACATCACTTCCTCTTTTGGAGAGAATGAACAACAAATGAACCTGTCTGCGGTATTTTTTCAGGTGTGTTTAGAGCCCAAGTTCCATGGGTGTGGATGACAGAGGATGTAGAGACAGTGGCTTGTGTGTGGGCCATCACACACAGGACTGGCTTTCCTCTTGGTAACTGTCCACCTTCACCTTACTCTCCCCTCTTTACTCCAACCAGCCATGTCTAGCCTCTCTTCAAGATTCATCTTGCATTTCTTATCTCTTCTCTTGTTCTTTCTTCTTTGACTCTTCAACTCTTTCTATATCTTTTCCCTATCTGATACATTAAAGGCATACCTTGTTTTATTTCATTTTACTTTATTGTATTTTTTTTTTACAAATTGAAGGCAAGACCTTCCATTAAGCAAAAAGATTATGACTCGGTTTATTGTGATACTAACTTTATTACAGTGGTCTGGACCCAAACCTGCAATACCTCCGAGGTATGCCTGTATTTCGTTGAATCACTCATAGGTTAAGAGCATGAACTGTGGAATCGAACAATGAAAATCCCAGCTCTGTGACTTTCACATAATGACTTCCCCTCTCTGTGCCTCAGATTCCTTCTTTTTCAATGAGAAAATCAATAGCTGTTGTATCCTGGGCTTATTATGAAGATCAAATGAGAAATGCAAGTAGTTAGCAGGTACCCACTAGACAGTAACTATTTAGTGAATGCAAGCCAGGAGCAGAGCTAGTGGGAATGTTCCCAACTAGAGTATAAGATGCTAGAGAGCAGAGATTGAGTCTCATGCTTGTGTTTTATCCTCCAGAGTGGATTTGAAGAGGTTTTAAATTTCATGTTTTTCCTTCTGTCTGCTTTATTAGAATAGCATTTAAATAAATTTAGTGTTTGGCCTGGACAGTGGCTCAATGGTTGAATGTCGACCCATGAACCAGGAGTTCACAGTTCAATTCTGATCAGGGCACATGCCTGGGTTTTGGGCTCGATCCCCAGTAGGGGGCATGTAGGAGGCAATGGATCAATGATTCTCTCATCATTAATGTTTCTATCTCTCTCTCTCTCTCCCTCTCTCTGAAATCAATTAAAAAACATATTAAAAAATAAATTCAGTGTTTTTGCTGCTTAGATCCATTTTGTAGAGTGCCTGTCAGTGTTTATTCACAAGTGTTTATCTTCCTAGAGTAAAACACCCCAACCAAACCTGAGTCCTGCTCCTCGACAGCTAATATGGAGCATAAGCCTCAAGGGAGAGCCCTCCCTGCGCCCCCCCCCCCCCCACCACCTTGCTCTTTTAGTGTAAAGCGAAGTAGGTCTCATTCTAGAAGCAGCCAGAGAGGGAGAAGTAGGAACAGCTCTGAGAATATGGAAGTCCCGAGGGAGATGTCAATAACCAAAATTATCTCTCATTTCAGTAGCCACTGAAAGGAGCTCCACTTGGCCCCTTCCCCTGAGGGGTGACCTCTCCCCTGTGCCTGCAAGATGGGCCCAGCAGAGGAGAGGAGGGAGCAGTCATTAGGGGTCGGGTTTCCAGTGGGCATGACGTCAGGGCGGCTCCCAGATCTACTGGGAGAGGCAGCAGCTGCAGCAGCCGTGCCTGGTGACCCACCCTGCACCCTCTGCACAGCCCCTGTAGGTCTGAGGCTCTGGGTGGACGGAAAAAGGGCAGCAGATGGCCTTCCCTCACCTGGAGGGGAGCCAGGCTACTACTCTTCCTGCTCAATTTCCCTAGCAGGGTCGCCTTTCAGCAGCTTTCCCTGTTTGCAAAGGAGCCCCCTAGATGATGGAGGTGAGGAAAGGCTCAGGTCCCTGGATGGGCCTCCCAGGGCTGCCAGTGGTGGATAGAGACAGGGGGTATCCTGGGAAGAGCTGGATCTGGAATCAAACAGCCCCTGAATGAAGCCCTTAGGATTGGACCATATGAAAATTGCTTTTCTCTGAACCCATTTCCTTATCTGAAAATGAAGAAAATAACACTTTTCAGGGATTTTAGTTTTTTTTTGAGAAGAGAGCACTGGGACCCTGTGGTGCACAGTAAGAGCTCAATACATGGCAGCTCCATGCTGCCTCCTCTCCCTCATCCCATCACTCCCAAATATTAGGCAGGCGACTAGGTAGAGCCTAATAGCTGCAGTTTAGTAGCTGCTAGAACATTCCTCTGGAGTTTTGCACCGTCTAGAGCAGGTTTCGTAGGTCTGGGTGCTTTCCTTCTTTGATATTTAGGTCTTTAAATTCAGAGTCATCATTGTGCAGGCAAGGACGCTGAGGCCCAAAATTGTCACACCTAGAGAGGTGGAACCGGTATTTGCTTGTCATTTCCTGACCCATTCCCTGCAGCTTTTTGTGACTCTGTCCTTGACTGACATCCTTCAGGGACTGAGTTCCCGGAAGATGTATTAATGGAGACATCACTACATTGCACTCCAGAGCTTAGTATAAATAACCCTGGTGTGCATTCATTCATTTGCTCGTGCATTCATTCACTGTAGTCCTCCTTCCATGAGGGCACATAATTACAAAGTGACAGTATATAACTTTATCACTCACATGGCTCTGGTGTCACTCAGAGCAGGCAATTAGACTTTTCCCAAAGGCCATATTTGGGGGTCAAGAGGGCAGGCTGGAGCATTGACTAGTACGCTGATGTCAGCTTTAAAATATGAAGTAGGATCCTGCAGTAATGCTCTTTTCCCCATGTATACCTCCAACATCCACTATCAGTTTTGGATATAAAACTGCCCTCCTCCCTTCCTCAGGGCAGGGAACAGCCAGCTGGACCCAGAGTCCCTATGGGATTTGACGCCCTGAGAATGGTGGCCACACTAATTTTGCCTCCGTGTAAACACAAGCAGGTTCCTGCTGGCCTCCCTGTTTGTCTCTGGGTGAAGTCAAGAAAACTGGTGGCACATTGAGTGGGGGCTGAGCTCCCCCATCTACTTCAGTAGGATTGTTAGAAACTGGACCTGGGGTGTGTGTGGCCTTGGATGAGTCATTTCACTATATTGAGCCTCAATTTTCTCATCTCTATGCTGAGGCTGGTAATCCCAGCCCTTTCTCCCTCATAAGGTGGTTGTGAAGATTACATGAGGTCCTGTTTGTGGAAACGGAAAGGATATTAACAGCTAATGCTTCATTGGGACTTCTCATATCCCATGTACCGTTATAGTGTCCATTTTATGAAGGGCCTGAGGCTCAGAGAAGTGAAGTGCTTTAGTCAAAGTCGCACAGCAAATAAGTGAGAGAGAGAGCATGGTGGACTTGTCTGTCTGACCCCAGCGCCTAAGGTTTTAATCAGCGTACCATGTACTGCTTCAGATTTGAGCTGTGTGACATTGGACGAGACACTTCCCTCTCTGGTCGTCAGTGGTACCTGATGAAAATGAGACTTGGCCTGGATTAATGGTAAGCTGCCTTTCAGGTCTACGTTCCTGGTCATATTTTAACAAAGAACACATACACACACCACCCTACAACTCTTGCTCCCCCCAAGTCTGATCTTTGAGCACGGAAGGCCTTGACCATTGGCAGACTCCAGCTGAGAAAGTGTGCGCAGGAGCAAGCAGATTGTAACGTACGTCTAATAGCAGAGCCTGCCTAAGTGGGAAATGGATGTTGTAATACAAAGGCAGTTAGCAGGGTCCTTGGAGGTTTCGGCAGGATGTAATTATGGTTCTTTAAAAAAAGGCTTGCATATGTTTTTGAGCAAACTTAACAGATGCCCGGATGTCATGTCTGTATTCTTTAGGGAGTCTAGGATGACTAATTTTCTACAGCAAGTTTGCATAGCACATGGGAATAACCCATTGCAAATCAATTCCTAGGGTGCAACTTAATGAAAGCTTTCATTGATGATTCAGATTAATCATCTAAAAACCTTTATAAAATGACCCCAGCTTCATTCTGGCCTTGGACTGCTCTTCTGTTTGATAAACTAGATGGAGCGTCCTCTCTGTAGTTATAGCTTAATGTGATTCCCTTTAAAAATAAATCCGTAGCCACGCCTGTTTCAGCAATTGAAGGTTTAATGCTGTGTGGTTCATTTCTGCTGCAGCATCCTTCGAAAACTTTTGTGACTTCCTTAGAGATTTCCTTTGAGCGGTGTGCCCTGGGGATATCTTCTAGATGGTTCACTACCATTTCATTGTAGAATGAAATGCAATTGATTCTAAAGAATCAATGCCCAGTTAAGGCAGTTTGGGGACCGTTTCCAGACCCCAGCACACTCTATCTGGAAAAGTCTTTCGGAAACCCACGTGCTCTGGAGGCCATTGAGAATATCGAGCAGCCGCATCTGGAGATCGAAAGATAACAAGCCTAGTTTCCTTCCGTGGGCACCTTGACATCCCTTTTCTTGCTGGAGCTCTAAGCAGTCTGATACATTTCCAATTGAATATCCTGCATCGAGTGACTCGCGTTACTAAGACCCGGTTGCAGGCTTCTGGGTTCACGTCTGGCTGCCTTGGAGCTGAAGTTTTCCTTATGATAACAGACAGTTGAAGACAGTTGGAGATGGAAGCCTTGCACGTGTCTGGTTTGGGCAGAATGTCAGCCTTCCAGTTGCCTCCAACTCGTCATAACCTTCCATAATGTCATAACCATCGATCTCCCCTCCTCCTGACGCACTCTCATTGGCCCCTTGCCCACCTCCTGTAATTGTGCCCGTCACCCCCGCGACCTTTCCTTTGCTGAGCCTGATTAATAATGCACTCAACACATTCCCCTGTTGCATCAAATACCAATTTGGCCTCAATGGGTGAAAGAATGGCTAATGAGGAAATGGTTAAGTCTCTTTATTGGACAAGTCTTTTCATTGAACTGGTCTTGGGAGGTGAGGGAAGCGAGGAAGCTGCATTATAACATTTTTGCTCAGCGAGTTTTTCTCAAACTCCACAGCAGAGTCTGATTCTGTTTACCCAGATGCAGCCGACAGCATGTCATCTGATACCGGCGGACTCTGAGGAGTAAAGGCTTCATGGGACACAGCTTTGTGGCAGGTGTTTGCCCACTCCTCATGTTTCTGCTAAATGTTTTTGAGTAATTACATGGAGGAAAGTATTTATTTATGAAGAAGGAAAGGAGAATAGTCCCCTCCTTCTTCTGGAACATTTTGCGTCCTGCAAGGGTTCTGGAATGTGCTAAGTCGGAGGATGGGGTTGGGTAACCACAGAGGAGACATGGCGCCCCTCTTGCTGCTCCCCACCATGCACAGGTTCATCATTTGCAAGTTGCTTCCAAGGCCAGGTTTGCTGACAGTTAATGTTAAGGGGACAGGTGCCAGAGATGTGGCTTCCAAGCTGCGCTTTGGGAGGACCCACCACTGGGAAGAGGCGTTTCCTTGAGATGCCTGTAGTTTCCTAGAAATCAGAGATGAAGGATCCTCGAGACAATCTAGTCCAAACCCCCACTTTACAGATGGGGGCCTCAGATAGCAAGTTGTCCTCTGTAATCCTTGCCATCACTGGAGAAGAATTACAGAAAAGTGGAAACAACCCCACTAACCAAGTTTTATTGAGCATTTATTCTGTATTATTCTTTACTAAGAATTCCACTTGCATCTTTTTGTTTAATCTTCAGAAAAATCCAGCAGATAGGTTCTGTTCATTATCTCCACTTGACCAATGGGGCAATGTGGTTTTGAGAAGCTTAAGTAACTTTCAGAGGAGGTAGAACTCAAATCCTCCCCATCTACATTCTGAATCACCTTCTGACTCAGTCTAGTTTAACCTCCATTCATTTTACAGGGGAAGACACCTGTATCTCAAAAAAGGGAAGCAACTTGCCCAAGGCCACTGAACTATTTGGTGGAAATATTGTTATTGTTCCTGAAAGAAGCTAACATTTCTTGACTACTTACTTATTACCAGAGATTGTACTGTGTGCTTTACAATCTCATATTTAATTTTGACCACAATCCTAGAAGAAGATTGGTACCCTTAGATAAGATAAATGAGAGCTGGGGAGGTTCAGAGTAACTTGTTCAGTGATTTATAGTTAATAAGTCGGGATTTAAGTGGAGGCTCCAAAATTCGATTGTTCTCATTCTACTTTGTGAGGCCTGGTGTCCGGAAAGCCTGTACAGATTTGTTTCCATATCTCATTTAATCCTTATAGTAACCCTGCAGGCAATGAATTGAGAAGTTTGGATATAATTCTAGCTCTGCTGTTAAGTGCATCACATCCTCTCAGGCAAGCCCCATCTCCCGCCGTGTGCCTCAGTTTCCTTAGCTGTACAGGAGGGGTAGCCTCCTTATTTAAGCCCCAGGATCTTGTGAGACAGTATGCCTGCATGTGCTTCACGTTTCAGTTGGAAAGTGCTGAACGGAGGATTATTCCATGAGGCCCCTTCATCCTCTGAGGTCTGGAAGTTTTCTCTGCCACTCCGTCCCCTCAGATCACCACTGGAGGGTCCACATTTGCTCTGAGTTAGACGGCAGCTGGGTTTGTATTTGATTCAGATGGAGCGTGGCCTGAGTACTAAATGGCTGTCAGCAAGATCTCTTTTCTAGCTGGCTTAGTGGGAAGTGGGGGCAAGGGAGCCAGGCTGGCAGTGCTCCTTCTAGATGCCTGGGGATGCCTGGGGAGGGGAGGGCGGGGCCTCCAACACCGAGTCCCTGTTCCTTTGTGCTTGAAGGACAGCACACAGGCTGAGGCAGGCTGAACCCTGCTTCAAAGCCTGCCTTCTTCCATAAGACAGTAGAGAAGATCAGGCTGGGAGGTTTTGGGAATAATTGGAGGACTGGCTGCAGAAACAAGCTCCAGGACCTCCTGGCCCCATCAGCAGTGCCTTCTAATCATTTCACAGCATTTGGCCTTTTGGGCTGTGGGGGTTTCTAGGAAAAACTCATTTTAACCTTAACCAGTGTTACTGTGTTGTTGTTGTTGTTGTTGTTGTTGTTGTTGTTGTTGTTGTTCTTCTTCTTCTTCTTGTTCTTCTTCTTCTTCTTCTTCTTCTTCTTCTTCTTCTTCTTCTTCTTCTTCTTCTTCTTCTCCTCCTCCTCCTCCTCCTCCTCCTCCTCCTCCTCCTCCTCCTCCTTCTTTTGGATAGAGAATATGTTTCTTTCTCACTGATGTCTTCCTAATTTTAAATCCAGCAGTACCTAATTCTCTCTAAACCTAGGGGAGGCAAATCACATTTTGAGAGCTGATTCTTTGCTAGAACCTATGCTGAAACTTTTATACATATTACCCCATACAATTCCCACAAAAACAGGCCATTCTCTTCTTGCAATGTTCACATTCTCTTGCTTTGTCTCCCATAATAATGGTTTCACCTTTAGTGTCCCTTTGCTGGCTCCTGCTCTGAATGTCTGGTTACCCATGCTCGGTCCTAAGTAATTTTTACTTTTCTCTAGGAGAGTGGTTCTCAACCTTCTGGCCCTTTAAATACAGTTCCTCATGTTGTGACCCAACCATAAAATTATTTTTGTTGCTACTTCATAACTGTAATGTTGCTACTGTTGTGAATCGTAATGTAAATATCTGATATGCAGGATGGTCTTAGGCGACCCCTGTAAAAGGGTTGTTCAACCGCCAAAGGGGTCGCGACCCACAGGTTGAGAACCGCTGCTCTAGGACTTTATGGGTGATCTTGTCCAGTCCTCTGGCTTTACCATCCATCTCTAAGCTGATGACTCCCCAGTTAATGTCTGTAGATCCAATTGTGCACCTGTGCTCCAGACTCACACTCACCTGAAGTCTAACAGGAAGTTTGGCCTCGGGGTGCCTCTCTGACCTCTTCTCCTCCCATTCTCCCCTTTAGGCCTAAGACCTCACCTGTTCTTCGAACCTGCCAGTGTAGTCCCACCTCCAGGTTCTTTTTTTAAAAATATATTTTATTGATTTTTTACAGAGAGGAAGGGAGAGGGATAGAGAGTTAGAAACATCAATGAGAGAGAAACATTGATCAGCTGCCTCCTGCACACTCCCTACTGGGGATGTGCCCGCAACCAAGGTACATGCCCTTGACAGGAATCGAACCTGGGACCCTTGAGTCCGTAGGCCGACGCTCTATCCACTGAGCCAAACCGGTCAGGGCCCACCTCCAGGTTCTTGCACCTACTGTTCCCTCTGCCTGGAAAGTGGTTCCCCCAGGATTCACATGGCCGCCTCACTCTTCATCCAGGGCCCCTTCTCTGCAAGATCCACTCTGACCATGTCATCTAAGCCAGCCCCTCTGCAGGACCCCCCCTCCTGCTATGCCCTTACCCAGCCTTTAAAAAATTTTTTGGCCATAGCACTTATCTTGCCTGAAATGACATTGCATGCTTATTTATTTACATACTTGTCTTTTTGTTGCCATCCCCCTGAGATGTCAAATCTACAAAGTCAAAAGTATTGTCATGTTCATAGCTATAGCACCAGCGCCTAGAACAGCGGTTCTCAACCTGTGGGTCGCGACTCCTTTGGGGGTCGAATGACCCTTTCACAGGGGTCACCTAAGACCATGGGAAAACACATATATAATTACATATTGTTTTTGTGATTAATCACTATGCTTTAATTATGTTCAATTTGTAACAATGAAAATACATCCTGCATATCAGATATTTACATTATGATTCATAACAGTAGTAAAATTACAGTTATGAAGTAGCAACGAAAATAATTTTATGGTTGGGGGTCACCACAACATGAGAAAGTGTATTAAAGTGTAGTGGCATTAGGAAGGTTGAGAACCACTGGCCTAGAACCTGGCTGCAGGTGGCTGGGCCCAATGAATATTTGTTAGAGATTGAAGGAAAGAATAATATGAGAGGTAGGTATCATTTCCACAGTTTTATAGGTGGGGAAGCAGAAGCTGAGATACTATACCCCATACCACAGGTTTTTCTTTTTCCCTCAGAAAAGGTGTAATAGTTTTAATCAAGATCACTACATGAAAACAATGCATTGAGTTATTTCGATAATTATTTATAACTCATAAGAAGGATGGATCTTTCTTGCAGTCCAGATAGCAAAACTCAGTGTGTGTATTTCAGAGCGAGTATGATAATGTATTATGACTATAATTTACCACATGTATGACTGACCTGCTTTTCCCCCAAAACACATGCTTTTCTGACTTCACACATACTGTGTATACTATAACTTGTCACCCATAATTCTTTGTCAGTTCCACTCTTTATGACTCTTTATCTAGGAATCTAAATATTCAATGCATCCAAAGAGAATTATTCTTAACAATAATTATCTATTTAAGAAACCCCTCCTCACTGTCCTCACTGAACGATGTTGTCATAGTGCCTGGTACGGGGTGATGGTGAGCCGCAGCCGACTGGACAGGTGTGGGGCACCACAGCGCGTCCTCAGATAACACACAGTCGGAAGATCTCAGTCATTTGTGTGCTTTGGCAGAAGCTAGTTGTTTTGAACTTTTATGTTTCAATTATGCAAATATATTGTACATATCCATGTCTTAATCGCACGATAGCAAGAAACGCCAAGAGAATCCAACCAGAAGCTGTTGAGCTGGATCAGTTCCTTTTTATTTTTTAAAATCATCTCTTGATTTTAAGAAGCCCAGTCCCTGGAAATATCAGCCATCCAAGGCAGTTCAGAATATGGACATTCAGGATACATAACCTTTCCCCCTCCTTGTTCCCCAACTGTTTGGCCTCCCTGGGAGTTGGGTGCCCATCAAATCACTCAATTGCCCTGCGAGGCTTCTTCTTCTCTCTGCAGTTGATGCCTATCCCTGTTCTTTTATCAGCACCCCGCCCTCTTCCTGATTGGCAGTCATTTAGGCACACAAAGACCGACTGATTCTATCTGTCCTTCCTGGTTGGATGCTCCTGTCTCACCCAGCCTTTGGATCAGGACCGGGACCTGGCTATCCTCCTATGTAGCCACATTGAAAATAACAGTTTCTTATATTTCTATGTTCCTTCCAAATTTCAGCCCAAGGCTGGCCACTTGGAGCCACTCAGTGAAGATTCATTTGCCCATGTTCTTGGTTTGTGGCAGCCAATTGTTCCTCCATGACTCCCTCGGACATGATGTGTCGTGGTTCCACACATTCTGGTAATGACTCTTTTGTGAAGTTATGGCTGGAAGTCTCCAAAGGAGTGCTGTTTCCCTGCTGCAGTCGCTCAAAACCAGACACATCTAAATTCATCCCAGAGGAGGGCTGGGCACAGACGGGGAAGCGAGAGGCCACCCATCGAGAAAGGAGGCAACTCGAGACACTCCCTTCCCTCCGTTCTAGCAGAATTCTTCTGGGTTGTTCTTTTCCTAGTGCTTGAATTTCAGTAACTACCTCCTCCTTCCCAAGCTCAGCTCTTGCTCTGCAGCAGTCTAAATTTACTGTCTTCTGAGCCTCTCCTTTCTATTACGTTAGATATTAGAAATATCCATCAGCCAGGCTGTTTGGGGGGTACACTTTATAGTCTCTGTGCATGAACCGCCGAATGCTACAACTTGGATGGACCTGAATTTATCTACAGAATTACTCAAAAGCTTCATGCTTTCACCTGTGCAGGTGTTCCGGTCCTATCACACTACCTAATAAACCATTAAACTCTCTTGGAAGGTCTCAAAAAAGGAATCCCATGTCATTCTCTTTTGGCATCCCTATAGCTATTTATTCTTATCCTCTGGTGGTGATGATGGTGGGGCAGTGTTTACGATCATTTTATTAGCCTTTCCTCACAAGATTCATTTTTATTAAAAACACAAATATCACTATAAATATCTTGGTGGGGAAGTTGGAGGGATTTCTGGAGAGTTTAGACAAAAGGATGAACTATGTCGAGGTTTGACCTGTTGCTGAAATGCACGACTACGCTATAGCCGTGGACATTTTTTCTCGCAGGTAGCCTTGTTCTCACAGGTAGCTACAAGCTTGCTGGTTTAAAGGCAGACAGGTCTCAGGGGAAATGGCAAGTTTATAGAGATTATTTTAAGAAAAATCTTGTGTTTAGAAAAGTCACATTTTCTGCTCAACATTTTTCCTAGTTGTACATTTCTGGTTGTGTGGGCCAATGCATTCCCTTGTTTTTCAAGCTAACATACAATGGGTTTCTTTTACTTGCTGTCCAAAGCATCCGAATCAGTGAATAGAGGTAACATGTGCACAGCATTTGGTAGTTTACAAAGCACCTTCACATTGATGATCACATTCAGATTTTATGCAAACCCTGACCGGGGTACTTAAATTCCTCGGCATGGAAGAGAAGCTTGAAGCTCCGAGGGGTCGGGAGACTTATCCAATGCCATACTGCTAGTGGGTGGTAGAGCAGGATTAGAATCCAGATCCTTTCATTCCTGTTTTGAGTTTCTTCTACAATCTCACCTGTCTCTCAAAGAAATAGGTTTGTCCATCTACCTATCCATCCATCCATCCATCCAAAACTATTTATTGAGGACCTCCTATATACTAGATGTTGTATCTGGAACTCCCAGGTTGACTGGGAAGGCAGTAAGTGAGTGGATAATTGTAGTGAAGTGTGACAAGTGCCCAGGCATTAGCATTGGATCTCTGGAAAAACAAATGAGGGACACCCGACCTGGGGCAGTCATCAGGGAAAACTTCCTGGAGGAAGTGATGCGAAAGCTGAGTTTTGGATGTGCATGCATATTTAACAAGCATTTCTTTCCCTAGGTGGTATGGGTTTCCTACGCACCACTTGTCTGCCTACCCCTTATATCACTCTTAGCTGAGCTCAGTTGTTAAGAAAGTAGTGGGGTGGAGCTAGTTTAAGAAGGAAGAGCATTCCCAATTCGGGGACTGAGTGATAAGGCGGCTTAGACAAGGCTGTGAACACCTAGGGTGGGGGAAAATGCCCCCGACAAAAAGCAGAAGACCTGGTTTGAGCCCTGGGCAAGCTCTTTTTACTAGGCTTTCTCATCATGATATGAAGGGGTTGGATCTTTAAAAAGTTTAAAGTGCTGATTGAACTGTCCCAAGCAGGCACCAGGAACAGAGCAAAGACGAATGTCATCAGGGGGCTTAGATGGTGCTGCCCATACTTTCTTCTTGCCTCATGTCTTTGCACCAGCTCTTCCCTCTACCTGGAAAACCTGGCCCACCTTGTCCTTCCATTAACCTCTGTCTTATCCCCTGCTCTGTTCTGTCTCTTGCCAGGCAGTTGTAGGGACTCTTCTCAGCTCCCAGAGAGCCCTGGATTATGAACGTTTTTCCCACTCACTGTGTTTGGATATTTGCATGTCTGACTTTCCACTTGGCCTTGGGCTCCTGAGGAGAGGGACTGTAACCTCTTACCTTTGCGTTCCTATATGTGAATGAATGAATGATGGGGATTGTGGACTTGCTTTGATCATAGGTCTTGGGAGTTGGAAGAAGTTTCCAAAAATGATGTAGGAGTTGAGAATAAAGTACTTGCATGTCCATTATCCAGACAAGACTCAAGGCTCTGAGAGGTTAAAAGACTCACTGGAAGGGACAAGCCAGGTCTGCTTGCCAGGGCATCGGGTCCACCAGGACTGCCAGGATTTCAGTTTTATTTCATTCCTTGGGGGAAAACAGAAGAGTCATTTTCGCTGGGGTAGGTTGAAGAAGACGGGAGTTGGGGTGTAACAGCTTGAGAAGAGAAGAGTGATATGAAGTGTGTGAAGGTTTGTTTGGGTAACAGCCTTGTGAATAGATTAAGATGGTGAGTCTGGGAGGAGGCAGGTGGAAGACCAGAAGAGACGGCATTTGACGAGGCGGAGCTGTCTGGGGCCTGAACAAACAGCGCATCTCTGGGGAGAGAGAAGAGGGCTTCGTGGAACGTGTGTAGGAGACAAGCTCCATGCGCAGTGAAGTGATGCATACCGCAAACACAGTTCTCTCCCTCTGCCTGGGCTATCACAGCCCATGCCGTTTATCTTTCGTCTTCCAAGTTGTAATGGACTCTGTTTCAGGCCATCAGAAAACAGAGGCTGGGCTTTTGGGGGAGCCTGCTTCATTTTCACATCCAATCTTCATGGCTATGGGACATTGTTTCCGTCGTCTTTGTTTCTCTCCCCCTGAGTTTATTCCTTGGCAACGTGCCTCTGGCTCAGTGGGGCCCCTGACGCATCCTCTCATGCTGCAGCTTGTCAAAACCGAGGAGAGGCACCTTATCAGTCCCCGGGCAGACGCAGGATGGCGGCGCCCTGTGCGCGCACTGAATCGCTGATAGAGCCACTCGCCACGCATGGAATCAGGCGCACCTCTAATGAGGAGCACTGCTGCCCTGTTTGCTATGAGGGGGCTGGTTGTGATGAAGCATCTTCTAGCGATTGGCTTTGGGAACGGCAGATGGAGAGCTGGGTGGAGGTGGGGCAGGGCACTCGCCAGCAGAGCAGAGGCTCCCTTTTGTGAAGCCCGGCTTTGTCTGCCAGAGCCTCCAGGTGTCCAGCCCAGGACAGGTTTGACGCCACTTCTGATGCTAAACTCAGCTTTAGCATCACTTGCTCCAGGAAGTTTTCCCCGATGACTGTGGTTTTCTGCTCTGAAATAATCAATGATCAACACACAATCCCAGAAGCTTCCAAGGGGGCTCTGCCTTCTGTGCATCAGCATCCAGAAGGCAGGGTGTTGGCCAGACCAGCCTCGGAGCTCCTTGAGGGCACGGCCTTTGTTGTGTTTTTCTGGTTCCCCAGCCCCAGTGCCGGGCACATGTGTCTGTGGAGGCCCATGGGCCTGAGTTCCAGCCCTGGCTTCACCCCTCATTAACTGTGTGATCTTGAGCAAATGACTCAATCTCTCTTGAATCCCTGCCCCAGTGTGTGCAGGGCTGGGGGATGGGGGGAGGGGGGCAGGGACATTTCCTGGAGATGTTGCTGCCCAAGTTGAGTCTTGAAGCGGCAGGGGGCAGGGCTGTCTGGAGAACTGCTTGTGGGCAAGCGCGGTCTGCATCTGGGAACTTGCAGTGTGGTTCAAGGTCAGACAGGTAGATGGAGCAGAGCAGGGAGCAAGGGTACTGACGCCCTGACGACCGGGTGGCAAAGCCAAGGGGAGAGACCTTCTTGGAGAGTAAGACCTGTTATTTGGGAGGAAGAGGGACATGTAGTTGGGATGGGATGCTGGGAAGCCATGACAGTGGTTGGTGAAATTTGGAAGAAATTCATGCCTGTACCTCACACTTGATTCACATGCTGAATGTGAATCAACCACAGAAAATGTCTATCTTCTCTCCGTTCGTCTGTTTTGTCCTGAAGCAAACTCCCAAGTGGTTGCTATGGAGGAGAGGGCAGGGATGGGAGGACCAGAGAGGGTGACCACTGCCTTAGACCACCTGGATGCCTACTGGGCGTGGCCGCCTCCACCTCCCTGACCCTCTCCCTCAGCATCCTGCTCATCCTGCTGACTGGAGCCCCATATATGTTTCCCAGAGATTATTTTCTGTCTCACTTCAGAGGGTCTGCTTGGCTGGCACTCCACTGAGCCCCTGGCATCCTCCTTACTGCTTTGTCATCTGCACACAGAATCCAGTACAGTAGTTCTGGGCTCACCTGCCTTTCCCAGGAAGTACCTCTTAACTTCCACGAGCACCAAGAATTTAACAAGCTCTTCTGAACCACCAACAGGCCATTTTGAAAAACAGTTTCACTAATAACTTGGATAGCTGTAGTGCCTATAATTATAGACACACAAGAAGTTGTATAATTAATATCGGGTATTACGGTGGCAGAAGGGATAAATAGTGCCACGGCGGTTTTTACCTTCTAGGCTCTTCCACAAAACATCCCTTTTGTCTAATCCTCCTCACCCCCTGGTGGTTGAATTAGTTGCAATTAACCATGTAAGTGGAGTCTTTTTATGCAAACAAACAAAACTGATAAATAATAGAGTACATCATCTCTCCACTCTGGCGACAATCTATTTGGCCTTAATGAGATTTGAGCACAACGTGGCGATGTTGCTGTCAGGCTTGTGACAGTAGGGTTCTCTCCAGACTGGCTTTCCTTAGGCTGCTGCTGTCCCCTCGCATTAGATATATCACCCCGTGGCTCGGAAGATCTGGAAGGCACCACCGAGAAATTGCACCTGCCTGGGAAAAGCATGGCATGCTTGAGCTATCTGTGGACTTTCCAAGTTCTGTGATCTGCTGGGCGCTCGGAAGCACAGGAGGCATGTGTGTGTGCAGCAGGGAGAGTTGTTTCCAGTTATCCTGAGACATCCTCTGGGGCAGCGGCCCACTCGGAAGTGGCAGGGCCTTCCATTTCATGGCAAAGCGTTGGTAGTCAATGCGCTCTGTGCGTATGAACCCCGTGGCCCATGTGCTCACTGAACGAGAGGCGGAAGCAGTTGGAGTGGGTTTTCTGCATAAATTATAAATACAAATCTGATCGTGTCTCTTGTCCAAGCTCCTTAGCTGGGCAGAGAGCTCCTAGATCACAGTGACCAAGCACTCTGCTTTGCCCAGGATTGAGGGGGTTCCTGGGATATGGGACTTTCAGTGCTAAAGCCAGAAAGTCAGGGCAAAAGGAGCTGAGTAGGCTCCCTAAAACCATGAGGTAAGGCTGCCTCTCCCCCTCCCCCCCCCCCCCCCACACACATTCCTCCTTCTTCCCTGTCTCTTATCTTCAACAATAAGCTCTTGTGATTCTGAATGGGTTGTAATAGTTCCCTGCTGTTTCTTGCCTGGTTGCTTCTACCCCTTCTCTCTCAGCTGCAGAAGACACCCCCCTCCCTGGCTCTCCTATCTTTGCCTAACTGATTCTCCCCATCCTTTAAGGCTCAGTAAGGCATCACCTCATCTGGGAAGCCTTTGCTGACCCACTCAAGTTTCTCTACTCTGTGCTGACCCCCATTGTCACAGTCATTACTTTATTCCATTATCGCCTATATCCTCACTGGACGGGGAGCTTTGTGAAGTCCTGAATATGACTTACTAGATTTTGTCTTCCTGACACCTAGCATAATGTATGCACAGAGGCATCCATTAAATGAAGTATTTAATTCAAAGATTTATTTAACTGTTTACATATTTAAGTGAATGAATGAAAGGTAGATGGTAAAATAAGGTCCAGGTGTTGGTGAACTTTCAAAAGCTGTGTGCCTGTGTCCTACTGACCAGCATGCGGAGCAGTTCATGAAAGATGGGGGAGGCCCTGGATCGCTGCAGGTAGGGGTGGCTCATGGCGACCCAACTTCCTGCCCAGGGAACAGGGGGCTGGAAGTGAGGAGGGGATATGGGTTGAGGGTGGGGGCAGGCTGGGGCTCTGAAGCAAGCTGGTGTCCTGGGGTGTGGGGCGGGGAGAGGGACAGGACAACCTAGGTAAGTAAACCAAATGCAGGCTCACTGGTCATTTGGCTCTTTGGTTCCAAAAGACGTTCTTAACTAAGATGCCTTCGCAAATGGGGTTGGGGGAGAGGGAGAGGGGGGTGTGAGAAGGTGACCGGGACACAGAACTTGTAGGGTTCCTTTTAGAGAGGCCCAGCCTGGGCTTCTGCAGGCGGAGAGGAGCTGAGACACTGAGAAAGACCTGGGAGAATCAAGGCTGCTATGGGCAAGGTGTCCTACGTCAGCCAGCTGGGTGCTGGCCAGGACTCGTCCACAGGCTGCTTGGTGGGCCTGTCACTGACCTGGCCCCCAGGTGGGCGCGCTGCTGGAAAGAGAAGTCCCCTGGGCTTCCACGGAGGGGAGGGGTGGCGGGGGCTGCTTTGTGCACTGGAATCTCTGTCTGCAGGATGAATATTTCAGAAAGGCAGCTGGGAAAGGCAGTGCCTTTTTAATGTAAGCTGAGCAGAGCCTGAGCGGGGAGGGCGAGTGGAATAATGTGCTCGCAACACCATGTTTTCCGTGTACAATGGGACAGAGGTGAGCGCAGGAGACGGCTTGGTTATATAATGCCTTTCCTCTGGCCCATACTGAATGGGAGCCCGGGATTGTTGCCAGTGACTCGACAGCAGCGCAGGGTGAGGCGATTGTGCTGACCTTGAGGAATTGGAACGCCTGGGGGAGTCTAGCAGCATCTGCCGTTCATGGAGCAGCTCACTCCGGCCAGAGGCTGGCCTGTGCTTCCCTAATATTAACAACTTTACTCAGGACAAGTCCTTTTCTCTCCCGCGTCACAGAAGTCCAATCTAATAACTCCCAGGCACTTAGCACGATACCTGCCACCCCATCCCAACAATAGTAGCTAACGTTAGATGAGGTTTGCTCTGTGCCAGGCACTGTTCCAGGTGCTTTTACAGGTATTACACATTTAATCCTTATAACCACCTACAATAGGGGCTTTATTATCAGCCCCATTTTACAGATAAGAAAACTGAAGCACAGAGAGGTTAAGGAGCTTACCCAAGGCCACACAGCTAGTAAGTGACAGAAGCCAGAATTTGAACCTAGGTAGTCTGACTCCAAAGTTTGATGGTTTAATCAATTAGGATACCACCTCATATATAGCAAACACTCAGTAACTGTTTAGCTGTTGCTACTGTTACTACCCCCAAAGATACACCATTTGTGAGGGCAGACCTGGGATTGAACACACAATGCTTGCCCCTAAAATATCTGCACCAAACTTCTATATGAGGCTGAGAGAGGGGTTTGTGGGTTTTTCTCATTAACTGAGTGTTAGTTGGAAAACTCAGTTGCCTTCAACCCTGTGACAGACCCTTCCTGAGGTCACTAGTATCTGTGCATGTCCTGTTGCTTTTGCCGTGAAGTGTGGCCACGTCAATGAATTCTAACCAACAGAATATGAACAGAAGGGGTTTGTGCCTCTTTCAGGCTTGCCCCATTCCTAACCCTCCCAACCATGATCCTAGAGGACTTGAAGGAGGATCACAGGTGAAAGGGGCCTGCAAGCCTAAATGACTACATGGGGCACCCCCTCAACGGCCCCCCTGCTGGACTCTGATGCAAGCAAAAGACCATCTTTACCAGGTTAAGTCAATGAGCTATTAGTATTGTTATAATAGTCAGCTCCCTCCACCTCCAGTAATACAGAGCATTTTAAAAAGCCTTGAGAAGTACCTTAGTCTGCTTCTTTACCACAGTAAGTGGACACGGAGAGAGTGAAGTTTGGAAACAGCAGAGTGCCTGCTGCATCCGTGCTCAATAAATGTGAAAAGGTGTATCCTTTTAATGAGAGGGCAGTTGTCCAATATGTGTCAAACCTGAAGTGTTTGTGAAGCTGTTAACCCAGCAATTCCACTTTTAGAAATTTATTCCAAGAAAATAATCTTGGATGAGCAAAGATGTAGCTACTAAAATGTTTATCCTAGTGTTGCATTTTAAGTGGAAAATTGGAAACAAGCTAAATTTTCAGCAGTAGGAAATTGGTTAAACTGTGGTGCATCTATTCAATTGAGAACCATCCAACCATTACACATTATGCAATAGAAGGCCATGCAATCACATGGAAACATATTCAGAGTAAAAAAATGGAAAAGCAGATTACAAAACAGTATGTATTCTATGAACCCATTTTTAAAGACACACACACACACACACACACACAGATATAGCCCAAAAATGTGAATAATTACAAAGGCAGTGCTTATTAAACTACATTTCATTTACCAAATGAGCTATCAGCTGTTAAAGTATGTATACATTTTTCAGGGACACCCTCTATATACACACACACAAGAAAAAGGCTGAAAGGATACACCTTAAAATATTAAAATGTTTATCTCTGGGGAGTGGAGTTTCTGATTTTTTTTCTCTCCTGTGCTTATCTGTACTTTCTAGATTTTCTATAGTAAACAGGCATTTCTTTGGCAAAGAGAAAAACCTAAGTTCTAAAGATTCTTTTTTTGGCCTTGTCTGCATTAGCTATGACATTGAACATCCCTTATCACCTTGTGCAGATATTGACTTGGACAGTATGAAAGACAAAGACAAATGAATTGACACAGGGTATCTGTGGACATATCTAGATGGGGTTGTCTTGCTGTCATTTGTGGCTTAATTTGTGATGCTGGTTAATATTGTGAGTATTGTTGTGCACAAGGACCTCTGCACTCCTTCCTTTGCCCCAGAAAGTGTTCCTGTTTCTGCAAATCCCATCCTCCCCAGGTCTGTGTGTACCGTGATGCTGTCCAGGTGCTCAGTGACTGTGAGCTCCTCTGGGTAGACTGGACCACAGGATGGGAAGTGATGACTCCTTGTCTGGCATGGAAGCACATGGAGCAGCCTTCTCTGGCTGGTACACTCACCCAGGCATTCTTACACCCTGAGCTGGGGATGTAATGGATGCACATGAGTTTGTTTCAAGCTTGTTAACAACAGGCTTTTGCAAGAATAAGTGAACCACAGACTGGGGAGAAATAGTCAGAGTGCATTCATCTGGCAAGGGACTCCCATCCAGAATATATAAAGATGTCCTACAAATCTATAATAATTAAAGCATAATATGCAAATCAACCAAATGACCGAACAGCAGAACGATCATCCAGACGACCTTCCGGATGACCATGCTATGACACCCACTGGTGCCAGGCCAGCCAAGGCGGGTGGGATGACACCCACTGGTGCCAGGCCAGCCAAGGCGGGTGTGATGCAATTGGTCAGGGGCCTGGCCATCGCCCCATGATCGCCAAGAAGAGGGAGGTCCAGGCCACTGGCCAGCAGGGCGATCAGTCAATTGGGGGGCTCCATGATTGCCCCAAAGAGGGAGGCCCAGGCTACCCCGCAGCAGCACTGCAGTGGGTGGTCGGGGCCTCCCTCTTTGGGGTGATTGATTGCGGGGCTCCCAGACAGTGAGAGGGCACTGGCTGGGCTGAGGGATCCCCCCCTCCCCCAGTGCTTGAATTTTGTTCACTGGGCCTCTAGTAGACAATAAAAAAGACAACTCAACAAAAAATGGCTAAAAGACTTGAACAAGCACTTCATAAAAGAACATAGAAGAATGGCTAATAAGTACATAGAAAGGAGTGCCACATCATTAGAAATCAGAAAAAGTGCAATTTGAAGCCACAATGAAATACTACTTCATATCCATTAGAATGGCTGAAATAAAAGAAGTCTGATAATTACCATAGTTGGTAAGGAGGTGGAGCAACTAGGATCTCAGTTCATTGCTATTATGGAATCAGTTTAAATTTTTGTTCAGTTAAATTCTGTTAAAAATAGTTTGATTTATGTGATAAAATAGTTTCTGGATAAATATGTTTATTCCTTCATGCACTTACCCAACAATTATGTATTCAGAGTTCATGGGTAAAACAAAGTCCGTGCCTTCAAAGAGCATGTAGACAGTTTGCAAAATAAAGCTTTGTCAATTCAGCCACCATCTAGCTAGCATTATTTACCATATTTTCTTGATTCTCAGACACATGTTTTATCTTACAACCAATTTCAAAATAAATCTGACAAATAAAAAAATGTTTTTTTTTCCCACCTAAAGAGTCTCAAGGTGCTTTTGTCTGCATGTCATTTTTTTTTTCACACGTGGGCCTGGCTTCAGCAGGAAAGAGTTATTTCCACCCTCTTGCCTTTTGCCTCTGCATTTAAGTTCTTTGGCAATAACTGCATGGGAGTTCTTGGTATTAATAATGATCTCATTCCATTTGTTGAAACTTTTCTCAATTCCTTCTTAGATATAGTGGCGTTTTGATCTCTCAATATAAGAAAATTATTTTAAATGACTACAGTCTTAAGCCCTAAGTTGGTGTGGCTTTTTTACTTGCCCAAAGGCATGAATGCAAGCAAGTCACAGGTTAAGTCCACCCAACAAATATTTTTTTGTGCCCAACATTCAGTCAGTCAGGCACTGTGGGATGACAGCTCCAATGTGAGAAACTTATCATTTCATAATAAGAGTTCTGGGTTTGAAGGCAAGGGACTGGGTTGGACTATTGCTCTGTGATATCTTATCTATATGATCTTCAGCAAATCATGTTAATTTTCTGGGCCTCTGTATTCTCGTGGGTGGAATGGATATAATAATACCTCTCGTATGGTTGATTTTATGAATCATGTTTTAAAAATCCTGGTATATTATAGGTTCCCAACAAATGCCTGTGGAATCTGAATCTCAATGGAGACACAAGATGCGCTTGAACAGATTCTCAGAGACAACACGAGACAGTGGGGAGCCTGTATTATCAAGTGCAAGGTTGAGATGGCACAGCTTTTGGAATAATTTCGATCGAAGGGCTTTTCAGTTCCCAGTGAGCCATAGTATAACATTATCAAATGTGTCCATAACTTTGACCTTGGCCTGGCAGAGAGAAAATGTGATTTGGCAAAAACTAAAGAGAGTGAGTTTTATAGTTTGAGGCTGGTTGGAGATAATTATCTCCATGACTCAGAAGGGCAGCCGGTGAAGAGTAAAAAAAGCAAAGGCAGGGGCATAGTGTTCAGAAATAATTTCCTGGAAAAGAATCAGGTATGAGAAGAGCTGAGGGTTATAATAAAGACAAATAGAGAAGAGAAGGTGAGTGGAGATCCCCCGCCCGGGAGGTCAGTAGGCCTTTCTTTTGGGTGAAGTGTAGGGTGAGGTGTATGAGGGGTAGTGGGGGTGGTTCCCAAGGCCACACAGGTGGTTACTGTCTGGTCCAGGATGAGAACCCTTCATTCTCCATTTTGTCCCATTGCACATTTTTCAATGATAATCACTTTCTCAGTCTCTTGTGTTCTGAGCCACCCCCGCCCCGCCCCCGTCCCCTCACACACAAACACTTCCTGTTTCTAATTTAAAATATTCCTTATCCTGATCAATGTGTTGTCATTTTTAAATATATTTTTATTGACTTCAGAGAGGAAGGGAGAAGGAGAAAGAGAGATAGAAACATCAATGATGAGAGAGAACCATTGATCAGACACATGCCCCCCACTGGGGATCAAGACCACAACCCAGGCAGGTGCCCTGACCAGGAATTGAACCATGACTTCCAGGTAGAAGCTCAACCACTGAGCCATGACGGCCAGGCTGTTCGATGTGTTTTAACCAGTTGTGATTCAGGCCAGCCAGGTGCGCTGGGGCCTGGTGGCTGAAGGAGAAGAGCAACGAGGAGCATGCTGGCTAAGACCCAGGGTCTCTGAGTGCTTTCTGAGCAGAGGTTCAGGGATGAATGAGAGCGCCAGGCTGCATCAAGAGAGGGAGGTGGTCAGGGCGGAAGGCATTTCAAGGAGAAGGAACTGCAAGTGGAAAGGCCTGGGGACCCAGCATCGTGAACTGTGTGAGAAACTGCCTGTGGCTGAGGCTGGTGTGTGGACTGGGAGGTGGGCTGTGCAGGAGGGAGGCTGCTGAGTCTCTCAAGCCTTCCCTCCTGGGGGACATTTTCTTGCTCTTCCCACTTTTGCCAACTAAGTGGAACAGAAAAGTATCTTCTTCCCCTGGTGGAGTGACGGGGGGATTGGGGAGCTGGTGGGGATTGAGTGAGGCTGCGAGGTCGCAGAAAGCACTGGGGCTGGCCGTCCAGGGACCAGGGGGGTAGACGCTGGGGGATTTGAACCAGAGAGTCTCTAGGCTGCGACTAGAGGACAGGGGCCTTTCCAATGTCAGTGCCGATGGCTGAAAACGGTTCATAGTAACAACTGTAGAGAAGTCATTTATTTTCTTTAAATCTGACTCTTTGCTGTAATGTGATTTAAATAGAGTTCTTTAATATTCGAGCCTAATTTAAGAGTTCCGTTCTTAGAAAAAAACTAAGTGGAGAGGAAAAACCTGTTAACACTTGGTGAGCCCCAGGCATCGGGTACCCACTGGTTTTCTCATGCCTCTCACACTTGGACCAGCAGCAGAGTCCCTTCCCAGGCCTCCTGAGTCGGAACCTGCATTTTAACAAGATCCCCAGGTGGCTCGAATGCACATGGTAGATGTGTAAAAGTAAGTAAATGACGACAGAAGGCGTAGCCAGTCCAGGAGGCGAAATCTTGGAAACTGCAAGGCAGAAACTTCCCTTCCCTTTGGGAGGGAAGGAAAAGGGGCTACAGGATATTAGAGACCAAGTATAAACCTGTGCATGTTTTAGAATACGCCATAAAGCGGCAGACTGTAAGATGCACGCGGCCTTTATCAGGATAATGGGACATGTGTGACTCTCCCTGCAAGCACAGCACTCATCTCTGCAGACTTCACAGAGGCCGACCCTCTCCAGCTGTTCCCAATCCCTGGAAACCCAGCATTACTTCCCACGTCCTGAGTCTGGCTTCCTGGAGGTCCAGCCTCATTGGGGATATTGAAAATTTGCTGATTGTCTTTCTTATTCTGAAGATTTTAATTGCTAGGTATTAAAAACACCCATGTAACATATATCCCACCCGAGAATCAGCTTTTATAAACTTGCTGTAATGTGATCTGCACAGAAAGATTGAGCTATAGATGAGTGGGGGTGTTGCCGATGGGGGACATCTGAGGAGGAGTGGGTGGTGCTGGTGGATTTGGAGAATGCCACTTTCCTAGTGACGTGATGGAATAAGCATTAGCAGCATGGCACACGGGGCAAAATAGGATCTGTGAAATCTTGTCATTCTGCCATTGGTATCACCTCTAAAATGCACACTAGCCATAGTTTACTGAGCACTTACTATGTCCACAGACTTACATGTGTTTATCTGTAATCCCCACAACAACCCTATCTAGAAGTATCCCCATTTACAGGTGAGGAAGCTGAAGTTCAGAAGGTTAAATACCTCTTCTAGGGCCGTAGCACTAGCTGTGAAGCTGGAATGTGAATCCCAGTCCTTTTGATTCTAGAGCTGTGCTCTCTCTACTGTGCCCTCCGTTTTCCACTATGAACCAGGCTCGTTTTTGGCCTGACATTCTGGTTTGCTGCCTTAGGACCCACCAGCCTTCTTCCTCAATTGATGGAAGCAAATTGCATAACCATGTCCATCCATGGTCAAGTAGAAGATGAGCATTGGCACGGCCTGCTGTCTGGTAGCAGTCAACCCACTGGCTAGTCAATTCCACCAACATCAGATAAGTACTACTATGCACAAGGCAGGGCTCTAGGCCTGGAGAGAGAAAAGCTATTAAGACAGGACCTTTAGTCCTGTAGAGCTGGGGAAATAAACACATTCACCACTCACCTGCACATGTTACGTTGCATGCTGGCAGTACGACATGCTTTCACAGAGTGTCTTGAATTTCAGAGGCTGCAGCAACAACATACCAAAAAGGGCACAGAATTTGGGCTCAAAAATGCCTGGATTTGAAGCTTGTTCTCTCACCCACCAGATTTGTGATGCTGAGCAGATCCTTCTTCCTTTCTGAGTCTCAGGGTTCGTCATCTGGACCATGAAGATCAAGGACAGCCATCTCTTAGAGCTGTTGCAAGGGTCAGATGCCACAATGTACGTGAATAGTGCAATGCCTGCCTGGCACACAGTAGTTGCTTTAAAGATGTTGACAGAACTGAGTCTTTGGTGCTTTACTGTTTTCAAAGCTTGCTCTTTCCAAACATCTCACCTGTGTTTTGTAGCATAGACAGGCTGACCTAAGCCTCTTGAGCTTCCCGAAAGCCTCCTGCCCAGCCCACAGGCCTAAGCTCTGAGCAGTGAGGGGCTGACCATGTTCCTACATCACTCAACTGTGAGCAGCTCAGACCAAAAAAATGGAGGCCTAGGGTCAGAAGTAGAACTACTGTCATCTGTTTAACGGTCCAGGCTACTCTGTAACCCTGGTCCCATGTGATACTTTTATCCTTTGGCCAGAGTTTCATAATCTGCACCATTTATGCAAACTTTCCAGGAAACAATTCCAGGCTCATAAATTTGTGGGACAGTTTACATATGGAGCCCAATTAAATGAGAGCCTCCTGGGGCTTAGGGCCCATTCCAGAGTCCTCCCTGTGGTCATCCCTTCTTCTGGGCCTGGCTGTGTAGGTGCTGGTGGCCTGAAGCGTAATGATCCTGCTTTGGCCCTCTTGACTCTTTCCCCAACCCCTCTCTCTGGCCTTTTAAGATAGATGGTCCTCAACCCAACGTTTTCAAGTCTCTCAAGTCAAGAGCTCACACCCTCTTGAGTCTTTGGTGCTTTACTGTTTCAGAGCTTGCAAGAGCTCACATCCCCCTGCCTCCACTTTCGGTCCTTGGTAGGTGACTCCCAAGATCTGCCCCAATATCTAATCTTGCTTTCTGCCTGCAAAGTAATAATCCACATGAATTCCATCCTTCTGCAAACATTCACTGAGCTCCTACTGTGTGCCAGCCCTGGGCATTCAGAGTGAACAAGACAGATAAAGCCCTGGGCAGAAGCAATAAACAAGTGAAACAAAGACATCATATAGTTTCAGTTAGGTGAGGAATGAGACATCAAACCAAATGGTCAGGGAGTGGAGAGAATGGGCTGATGGACTGTCTCATAACGGAGAGCGAATGAGCAACACCTCGGCTTGGTCTGCAAGGAGGAAAGGAAAGTAAGGCAAGGGCTCTGCAGGGAGGGCTGGGCCGTGGTAAGGGAAGGCTTCTCTAGGGAGTGGACCCTGTGTGCTGAGAAGGAGCTGGAAGATCTGGGGAGGAGAAAACAAACTGTACAAGAGGTCCTGCGGTGGGAGTAAGCGTGGTGAACTTTAGGAATGTGCAGTTAACTAAGTGTGCAGTTCTTATGTGCAGTATCTTTTTAAAAATGATATTATTACTGTTGTTCTTTTTTTCAGAATTAGAATATTTATTTATTCATTTTAAATTTCTATTTATTGTTGAAAGTATTACGGATGTCTCCTAACCCCCTCCTCCCTTTACCCCCTTCACCTCACTCCCCCTCCCCAGGCCTTCACCACATTGCTGTCTGTCCATGGGTTATGCATATATGCATATAAGTTCTTTGGTTAATCTCTACCCCACCCCTCTTAAGAGCAGAGTGATAACATTTTCCCTTCTGATTACTCAAGAGGTAGGGGTTGTTCTGGTCTTCTTCCCCTTTTTAAGGATGAAGAAGCTGAGATGTCCACAGGCATCTCAGACTGAGTAAGTGGGTCTGGCACCTCACCAGGTTCCTTGTACCCCAAGGCCTTTGCTCTCTAGCATTCATTGTACCCACTGCCTCCTTTCAAGCCCTCTCTCACTCTGATTACACCTCGCCTCTTAACTTGCTTCCAAGGAGGCACCCGTCACACCTTACCCGTCAGAGTCCCTTCCAAGCCTCCTCTGCCTGGTCCCCTGTCTTGTGCTCAGGACCCAGTCAGTTCCATCTCAGTATTTCACTTGGTCCCTTTCCAGCCTGCAGTTTCACCTGTTCCCAACGCCTTCAGCCTGGGTTCTACCTGTTCTGTCCACACACCTTTGGCAGAAGAATTGTCCTCATATGTGACTTCCTTACCATCCTCAAGTTAATACTTCAGTGTTCTAGCTGGTTTGACTCAGTGGTTGAAGTGTTGACCCATGAACTGAAGGGCTGCAGGTTAGATTCTGGTCAAGGGCACGTACCTGGGTTGCAGGCTGGATCCCTGGCCCCGATCCAGACCTGTGCAGGAGGCACAGGAGGCAACCAATTGATGTGTTTCTCTCACATCATTGTTTCTTTGTCTCTCCCCCTCCCTTCCACTCTCTCTAAAAACAACAACAATCAATGGGAAAAATATCCTTGGGTTATTTTAGCAAAAAACTAACAAAAACTGCAAAGAATTTTGATGCTCTAAATTTCAAAGGAGATCGGGTATTTTAAACCTTATTAATGACATGAAGAATGACCCCTTGAATTTGAGGAGGACATGGGAGTAAACAAGGCATTCACTGTTAATGTGTGTCCTGAAGAGAGTCCTGTGCCTTTAAGTAGCAGAAACAGTGGGGGTGGGGGTGGGGGGAAAGGGATGGTTTTGAATTTGGGTGTTGCTAATGGGCCTTGAGGTGAGAAAACAATAGGGATTTTAACTCCTATAAGTAGGGTGTGGGGCAGTTGGGGAGGAGCAGGAACTGGTGAGAGAGGTGGATTTTATACTATGCATTGTAACAAACACTGGAGCTCAATCTCAACAGTAGCTTTTCTTCTCTATCTATTCTATATGTCTGGAATAATGAATGACAAATAACTTAGCACAGTGTTCTGCACACAGAAGACGCTAATAAAATGTTAGTTCCTGCCCCATGTCCCCATCCTCAGCAACTCAACTCACAACTGATTAACCACATCCCCTGGATATGTGTTTATTTCAAGTTGCTTTCCCTGAGAAAATATTTAAATAAAGCTAAAAAAATAAATCATAGCAAAGGAGGGAATGCATGAATCTCTTGACCAGAATGCCCAGGGAGTGGAGAGTCTGGATTAGTGTTTTCTGATAACTGACAATGTGTAAGCCTTAGGGTAAGCCTTAGGGTTGATGCTGGAGAATCAGGCTGTGAAGGCGGTGTAGGGATAGTGGTTTGGGCATAAGCTTTGCCAGGTGGTTCAAGTCCCGATTGTGCCCATTGCTAGCTCTTTGAGGCAAGTGACTTAATCACTCCACACCTCAATTTTCTCATCTGTAAAATGGATATAATAAGATTTTTTTCCAGGAATCTATTGCTATACAACAAACCACCCCAACACAATGATATAAAGAAATGACAATATTTATCTTGCTCACAAATCCATAATTTGAACAGGGTCAGTGGGATGATTTTCTTTGCTTCATTCACTGTCAACTAGGGCGGCTTGAAGCTGGAATCACCTGAAGGTTCATTCACTCACTCACTCACTTACTCCCATACCTGGTAGTTGATGCTGGTAGCCAATTGGAAGGGTCCAGCTGGACTACACGTGGCTTCTCTGTGTGACCTGGGCTTCCTCATCACAAGGTGGCTGGATCCAAGGGGAAGCATCCTGATTGGGAGAGGATAGGGAAGGGGGACCTGGTGAAATATGTATTGCCTTTCATGACCTAGCCTCAGATTTTACTCCGAGTCACTTCTGCAATATCCTATTCATTAGAAATGAGTTGGGAAGGCTGACTTAAATAAAAGATAAGCAAATTAGACACCAGCTTTTGATGGGAAGAGTAGGAAATAATTTTCAGCCCTTCAGGATTCAATGTGATCTGGCAATAAAGCCAGGCACAGTGCCTGGCATGAATGCATACTTCATACTTACTAAGTATGTCGCATTTCTGGTGTGCATCGAAGAAACACAGGCTCTGGGAGGTTAGTGGCTTGCTCACATTCCCAGCGAGTGCCAGAGCAGGGATTTGAACTATTGCTTGCGGGACTCTGCATGGCTCCTGCAGGGTCTGGCGAATGGCACTGACATCCCTTAGCGTCATTTGCACATGGTTCCATGGTGAAGTAGGCTGTGCCAGTTGTTATGGGAAAAACATTTGTAGCTGAGGTCATCCTTCCCCTCCCCCAGAATGTTGGCGGTTGATTAGGTGAAGACTGTAATATTCTGCTTTGCCCTGTGCATCCTGCTGTGGGAATTGCAAAGTAAATCCGTCAGTTTCACCTCCCTCAGGTGCTCATCCAGAAAGCCTTGCATAAAGGTTCCAGACAGCCTCTATGTCTTGCACCTGGGGAGGTATCTAAACTCTGCTGACTTGTTCTGGAAGCTTCTGTTCTCTACTTCTGCGGTTAACTAAATTGGGCTGATCTGTAGCTTTAAGACATTTCATCCCACTCCACTCGATGCGCTCCATTGATTTAGGGAGGAAGGTGTGGATCCCTTTGTCTGTTTACAGGGCTTATAAAATATAAGCTATCTCTGTACCCTGAAATTATATGTGTCAATAAAATTTCTTTGAAAAATATCCTGACAAAATGCGTGCTAATTTTGCAATGGAATCATAGCAGTGCTCAAATTAAAATTTATTCCTCTTTCTTAAAATGAAGAGTGCCTCTTGCAGATGAAAACCCGAGAAAGAAGTTAATAAAATTGAACCAGTACCTCCAGGCCTTTTAACTGGGATTTTCTTCCTTTTTCTCTCCCCTATATGCCTAGTTGTTATTTTTCTCCCCTAGTAGCAATTTGCTTGTTTTAAATTTGAAATGTACTGAATTGAGAGCTGTTTTGTTCCATATAGTCTTACTTCTGTTTTAAAAATAATTTACAAACTAAGCTGTATATTTTTTTAAGTCAAATCTCACTTATGAAAATGTGAGAGAAACGCATATAGATCAGTGATTTTCAACCAGTGTGCCTCAAGATTTTTAAGACATGCAATACCTGACTATTTAGTCCAGGGCACTGACCTCTTTAGAATTCAAATTAAAAGGAAAAAAAAGACAGCAGCCAACACAGCGATAGCTATCCAGTGTAAATGAATAAAAATTATACCTATTTTTTTGTGCAGATTGGCAAAAAGTATACTTTTTGTGCCACAGAATTTTAATGATTAATCCATGTGTGCCATGAGATGAAGAGGGTGAAGATCACTGATGTTGACTGTTACTAGTATATCAAGAGCTTGTTTACATCTGATCTGTGAACCCTGAGCATTCTCAGAGGCAACAATGTTGAAGACCTGCATTATGAGGTGGGGGTCAGGGGTTGGCGGGTTGAGGGGAGTGAAGTGGAAGGTCAAAGGACACATCCTAGGTCTCTAAACCCCAAACTGTCCTACACAGTTCCCCTCCCCTTGACCACCTCACAGCCAGGGAAGTAGTTGAGTCCTCTGAGCATTCTGGGTGCTTTGTTCTGTGGCACCTCATGATATACTGCTTGGGGTTAACTGGATCATAGGAAAGAGGGCATTTCCCCCTTTCTTTCTATTTTTCTTTAAGGTATAGATATTACTTTTACAATGGGAAAGAAGACCTTTGATTTAAAAATAAAAATCATATTCCCCCAAGAATTACTGTTTGAAACGACGATTGCCAGGGCTGTTAGGGTTATTGGACACTCATTCAATCATTCCTTTAGTGAGTATTTTCTGAGGCACCTCCCTGTTCCAGGATCTATGCTAGACTCTGGGGATATGATGATAAATGTAAGTTTCCATGGCTCCTGTCCTCACATCATAAAGCCTGTGGGAGTGACAATAGTAATCACAGGGGCTCCCAGAAACACAACATCCAGACAGGAACCTGATGCCATTGGAGGGTAGGATGAGAGATTCATCCAAGGGAGAGGGTCAGAGGATGCTTCCTTGAGCTGAAATCTTCGGGTGGAGTAGGAGTTACTGAGTGAAAGGGGAGGGAAGAGTGTGGTAGGCAGAGGGAACAGCATGGGCAAAAGTCCAGTGACACCAAGAGGAAGTGGAGGCGTGAGGCCCCGAAAAAGGCTCAGTGTGGCTGGAAATGAGTTCTGCAGCTAGGAGGTGGAGAGGCGGCAGGGAAGCCCTGCCTGGGCCTGCACGTTGTCTTTATCTGAGAGCAGTAGCGAGGGGCTTGATATGACTTGCAGTGTGTTGAGCAGTAAGTAACCCTGGAAATGCAGAAATGCAGGAAGCTGCTAAGCCCCACTTGTGAGAGGCAGGCCTTTTTCAGTCTATGAAATTGGAAAACAAGCCAGTTCCAACGACCTTCCGGGTACAGGCAGCTGCCACATCTTTGGGTTCACACAGTACCTGGATGTTTCTGGTGCTGCCTGTGCTTTGGAATCAGAAAGGAAGAGTGCGTCTGTGTTCCCGTGCACACACTGCCAGTGGGTGCCTGTGCGTATGTCTGTGTGATGTCAGTCCCTGTCTGCACCTGAGTGGGTGCATTCCAGGTCCTTGGAACACAGGGAGAGAGCCCCCAGGTAGCCCACTCTCTGCTACCTTGGACAGCGCCTGCCCTGCTGTGACTCATTCCTGCAGTGCACGTTCATCCAGTGAGGGCCTCCTGGTGCCAGGTGCCTGGGAAGGGGAGAGGATTCTCGATCCAGACACAACCACTGCAGGGGGAGTCCGGTCTGCAGAGAACACCCAGAGAGGGTTCAGGCCCCGGCTCTGCAGGGGCTGCTGCCTCAGCTTCTCTTGGTTCGGAGGCAGGTGCACCTGCCCACATCCAGTCCAAGAGGCACCGTATTTGCAGGAGTGTGAAGGAGCCTGTGACTCTGGGCAGGTGGCTGAGCCCCCAGAGAAGTCCCACTGCTGGACTACCCTGAGCTCAGGGCAGGAGGGAGCCCTCAAGGAGAGGGCTGAGCCCCCTGCGGGTTTCTGGAGGTTGTGTGGAGGCAAACCCAGCACACTGACTGCTATGGTCTTCATTTCTGCCTCTGTCCTTGATGCTGTCCCTCTTCCTGCCTCTCTCCCTTTTGGTCCCAATTTCTGTTTCTGCTCCTCTCCTGCCCCTTCACCCCTGAGTGCTCCTGTGACAGGACTGAGTCTCATTTCCCAGCTGACCCAGCCCCAGCAGGCAGGTCCCAGCCCCGGCAGGCAGGTCCCGTCCTCGCTGTTCCCCACAAAGTTGTAAGTTGGGAGAGTTTTGAGTTGGCCTCAGGCAGGAACTGAGAGTGTCCCCATCGGCACAATGGGTAAAAATGTCCACATCTGGAGGTTTGTGAGGATTAGCTGGGATAATGCATGTAAAGTGCCCAGAGGCCTGCCTGGCGTGTCCCTAATACATCCCTAATTAGCGATAATCGTTATCAGGAATAACCGATCTCAGCAGCTCAGAGGGTGACAGGGAGAGAGGGTGTCTTCCGATTAGTAGAACAACTGGTGCTTGTTAAGTACCAGCTACTACCGCTGGCTAACACCTGAGCATGCTATGTGTGCTGGGCCCTGGGCAGAGCAGCTGCCATTATGACCCAAGATCACACAGCAAGGATGCGTGGAGGAGGTATTCCAACCACGTGGCGCAACAGTGGGGCACGTGGCATGGGTGAGACCAGGACCAATACCAGTGGTGTGTAATGTACTACTGTTAATGTGCAACCTATGAGAGTGTCTATACCTGGCCTTTTCTGTGAGGAGATGCCATGTTATTCGGAGCACCCCATTGCTGTCATTCTGCTGGTGTCCACACCTTACCAATGGCCACTTCATGTGAGGCCCACGAAGTCAGCAGGGTCTCTAGAAGGAAGTGTGTGCCCCTTCTTTCCCGAGCATCTCACCTGGTGGGAGGCTCCACTGTGTGCTGACTTCTGCCCTCTGCTCTCTGCCACACATCTTTTTATTTTTATTTTTTTCACATCTCTTCTTGGATGCTCATTGATGAGGAGAATGTGGCTAATATCAGGTTAAGGGGTAGCCACAGGCTTGCATTTCCTGTTTGGAGTGGGATCCAAGCTCTTGTGTGGCCATGAATGCTGTGTGATGCAAACGTATTTAAACTCTAATGGACCTCTCCAAGCTGAATCTTCACTTTCCAAAAGAATTCAAATCATCCAAGCAAATCATCCTTTGAAAATGGATGGGCTGCTATATTTGGACTGAGCGACACTGGATTCTCTTAAAGTGGGCTCACATGACTTCACTAGAAGCTGCTCCCTGGTTTTATGGGGAACACGGAGGGGTGGGGGGAGTAATGAAGGTGTGTTTCTCTCCTGCTTGGGCCGCTGGTGAAGTTTGTGAGGGACAAGTGAACCAGGGCAAGGAGAAGGCTTGGAGGGCTACAGACATTGTTCTTATACACTTGAGGACCCCCATACAAAGAGGAAGCACATATTTGTGGTGTTAGGAAGGTTAAATGAGGACTCTGGGTAGACAAGTTCCTGTTCAGTTAAAGGAGGAACCCTCTGGCCACCAGAACTCGGGGAAGGGGGGCAGGATGCTTCCAGAGGTAATGATCTCTCTTGGTCCTGGAGGTACACAAGTCAAAACTGAGTGGCCGCTTGGCAGGGCAGTTGTAGGGAGAACTGGATTCTCTGAGGGAGGTGTGTGTGTGTGTGTGTGTGTGTGTGTGTGTGTGTTGGGTGACTGCATTCAAATTTGCCTCCTGTGTTTGTGGGTGGGTGGGGAGCACATCCTGTCCACATTTTATTATTATTTTTGCATGTATATTTAATTTGGATTTCTTGCAATGAGTAAGTAGTGATTTTGTAATAAAAATAGATGAAAAATTCACCTTGAATCAAAATTGGCTCTGAATTATATGTCACTGAAGAAAGATCAGTGGATGACAAGTCAGAATACGTAGGAACTAGCCTCAGCCTAGCTACTCTCTGTCCATATCATGGGGCAAGGTACATTAGCACTCTTGGCCTCAGTTTGCGCATCTGTAAAATGGGAGATTGGACTATATATGCTGAGCTTGGGCCTGTACAGCTCTGATACCCAGGCTGGGATGCAGTGATGGGGATAGGGCTAGTGACCGCAGAGGGACAGGGGTCCTTGGGCAGTATCCACTTTGTCAATACTGCTCTATCCCTGACTCTGCTCAGCACCCTCCATCTGGAGATGTGTGGGAGGGGCGGCTGCATCATTGGTGTCCCAGAACCTCTATGATGCCTACAGAGTTGCTTTTGGAGAAGCAAACCTGGGAGATGGCACTACTGGCTTCCCCTTCCACCAGCCTGTCTCTGTTTCCTTAACCGCAGCTGGCTTTTCCACATACTGTGCGCCTGCCACCATGGTGAACCTGTGGTGCTAGCCTTACGCTCTGGCTTGTCATTCCTCTGAGTCCCCTTTGAGCTCCACTCACCACTCTGCTCTTTTGTCCCTGAACTTCACACCCCTGCCTCCGTTCTCTAACCTTCTGGGGGATCCTTCCCTTACTTACTGATACCGAACCCCAGTTTCCCCTTTGATTCCCAGTTCTGCTCAGCCCCTTGATTCTGGTGAGACCCATCGTTTGGGATTGAGAGACTCCCTGCCTCTCTCAGCTGCATGCAAATCACCTCCTGGGCAGCAGCCTGCCTCAGCCCCCCTGATACCCTGCCCGCTCCAGGGGAGAAGGATTTGGACCCACTCCTTCACCCACAGACATGCTCACGGTTGGTGGGTGAGCAGCGCTTTTGGACACATCCTCAACCCCTGGCAAACACCTTTCCTGCACCCTGGGCCACTGTTATTCCAGTTGCAGCTGGATAACAGTCAGAGCACATTGATTTCTCCCAGGGCTTTAATAACCCTGAGCTTCAGTTTGCCTATTGGCTCTTTTGTAATGTATTAGCCTCATAAAATGGTCACTTTCGGTTAAAAGATCTTATTACTGCAAAAAGAGATGTTGAATCACACTTTCAAGGTCACTGGTGAAATGTGATCTTTGAGACTCGTTGGCCCTGGTCCAGGGCATGGGGAAGTGGATATTAAGAAGATAAATTAGAAGTCAAAACACAGCTTTGTTTTCCCTTGTGAATGAGGCTGAGTGTCTGTGATGAATTTTGCAAGAAAAAAAAATCAAAACTCCCTCTCTCTGCTCCACACTTCCCGTTACCTTCAGAAGTCAGATCCCAACCTGGAGAGGTGGTCAGCGGCACTTTATTTCAGCCCTGACATTGCCAGGATGGTCATTTCTGTGGGTAGTACCAAAGGTGAGGCCAGGTATTTTTCAACTCCATGCAGTTCAAAAACTCTTTGTTGACGGGCTCGCTCTGTGCCAGGCACAGTGTGCGTGGCTGGAGTCACAGAAGAATGTGACAAGGTTCCTGCCCTTGGGGTCTCCTAGCCTCTGGGTTGGGAGGATGGACACTTGTGGCCAGTGTACTGCTGGAATAAGATGACAGATCCTGGGTCGAGCACTCTGGGTAGGTTTTCTCATCCATCCTAAGCTGTAGGCACTATGACCAGCTCCATTGATGGTGAGGAAACGGAGGCTTAGAGAGGTTAAAATGCCCAAGGCCAGTGGTAGAGCTGAGCCTGGAGCCAGGTCTGACTCCAAAGTCAGCTTGCCCTTTACCATATATGGTAGTGCCCCTCCCGGCACCCAGACAAGCCCAGGCCCAGTGGCCAGGATACAGAGAAACATCTTTAGTTTGTGCAGCTAACCCCCCTTGAATGCCAGGGTTGAAGAATGGGTGCTTGGGGCCTTCTAGGCTATCTTTTAACAGAAAGTGTAGGGACTTTGGTTTTTGCCCTGAGGGGAATGAAAACCCAGTAGAGGTTTTTGAGCAGAGGAGAGACCACATCCAGCTTACATATTAAAGGGTTCATTCATGTTGCTGTTAGACAAAGGCTGGAAGGGGTGAGGGCAGAAGGAGGACAGAAGGTCATAACCTTGACACTCATGAGTGTCAAGGGCAACTTAAATTGTGGCTGTAGCCATGGAAGTGGAAGAAAACGTTCGATTCTGGATACTCAACAAGCACTATTTGCTGACAGATGAGTTCTAGTTTATGAGAGTGAGGAGTTAAGGAAGACTCTCAAGTTTTTGGCTTGAGCCTGTGGAAACATGAAATTGCTATTTAATGAATCTGGGAAGGCAGGAGAAGACGCAAGTGTGAGAAAATGTGGAGGCTGGGTTTGGACACACTAAGGGTTGAGCTGCCTGTTAGTCCCCCACGTGGAGGTGGTTGAGTGTGAGTGTGGGGTTCAGGGAAGTCCAGTCCTGATACATACATTTGGAAGTCATCAGAGTATAAATGGTATTTAAAACCATGACACTGGGAATAAGTACAGAGGGAAAAGAGACCCTAGGTCTGATCTCTAGGGCACTCACTCCAACGTTAAGATGTCAGGAAAATGAGGAGCATTGGCGAAAGATAAAGGAGGAACATCCAGTGAGGTAGGAAGAGAAGCAAGAGTGATTAACGTTAGAAAAATGAGGTTCCTTGCCATTCTCTCTTCTTCCATTCAAGGTTGCTTACATTAGAGTATGTTTGAGAGTTCTGTGGTGTGAGGGAAGACTTCTAGATGATCTGTGATCTGGGCTGAACCCAGAGGATGGACAGAGTGACAAAGTGTGGCCGGGTGACTTGGAGAAAGGTAGCATCTCTGTTTGTTCTGACTTGTTCATAGGTGAGAGAGTTGAGTGAAAATCCAGTTAACTTTGAATTAATTAATTAGTTAATTTCATTCAATAGAAAATCATCAGCAACCATGCTGGACAGAGTACAGAAGTACTGTCTTCAGGCACTCCCAGTCCTGTGGGGTGTTGAGATGTCATAGACATTCATGATACCGAGCATTGGGTTCTCTGATGGAGGCAAAGGGGCTATGGGAGCACTGAAGAGAGACCCCTCATAGTAAAACAAACCTCAAGAGTTTCATTCAGTAAGAGAGTTGGAGCATGTAATAGACCATGGGTCATAAGGAATCACAAGGAAGAGGGGAATGAGTTATCTTCGTCAATGAACTGGAGATCTCCTTGTCATGTTCCAGAGGGAGCCTGGTGAAGGGTTTTACCAGCTCCAAAGGTTCTATCTGAGTGGTAAGGAAGCAATGTTTTGGCTTTCCCATTGGTTCCAGCTAGTATCTTTCTTCAATCTCCGGGAATCACATTGGCCCTCTTACCAGCCAGCTTGTATGTCATCCAGTGCAGGGGAAACAACACAGGATTTGAAGCCAGATGGATTGGTTGGAATCTCAGCATTAACCCCGGCTAACTGTATGGCTGTAGGTCAGTCAGTAACCTACCTAAGTCCCTTTCCCCAAACATAGAATGGGGACAAATGATTCCTAACTCCCAGGTCATTGGAGGTTGAGGCTGTCACTAGCTTATCTAGTGCCTTTGTGAGAGATAGATTAGAAAAAAGATATTCCTTCCTCAGGACACTTTACTGTCACCTTCCAGCCTATGACGTGAATGGTGCCCCCTAGGGTTGGGCAGGATGAACCTTCTCTGTTGCCTAAATGATAGCTGCTACTATTATATTCGTTATTATCATCTTGATAGAAAATAGCTCCAACCTGACCTTTTGGTGGGTTAGTTGGATTAGCCTGATGCCTGGTTAATCAGATTTCGTCACACAAGGGCATCTCCTCTGAACAGCTAATCTATAACCATGACGACCGGCAGGGCTGTGCCAGGAGCTGTGTCTTCTTATTAGAGCTTCTTTAGCACTCAGTGTCAAAGGCTGAAGGTCGTCGAAATGTTGGCTATCTCTAGATGATTGTGCTGCCAAAATAACTCCTACAGCAGAGCAGACTGTCTCCAGCCATTGGAGATCAAAATAGAACCTAATGGATTTAGGAAGCAATCAATGCTTCTAAAGACATTTATGGGTTGTAGCCCATTAAATATTAATTCTCTCTGTTTGTCTTTGAGAATATATTTTATATGTTAATGCATTATTGAAAGATGCTTATAATGTTAAGTGACTTAAGACCCAAGCACTGAATGGCTGGATTTATTTTTCTTTGTGATATATATGTAAAATATAAAGACAAAACCAAACCCCACGGACCATGCTGGCAGCCATGAGTCGACAGCCACGGCATCATACTACACTGTTGTACAATGAAGTTGTTTTATTCGCATTTTGATGGGCAAATAAATAACTTATGTATGGCATTTCCCACCTAATAAAATGTTTCACTGTTGGATTTACTGGACACATTTATGAAATCACAACTGTGCAGCTCAGGTTTATTTGGCCTTAATGACAGTAGGGCCGGGGAGGGTTGTATCTGGATCGTCAGTGTATAGAACGAAGCAGTTGGAGGAGGAGTGATCACAAATCAAAGGAAGCAAGGGCAATCCAGGAGATGCAGGGAAACCAGTTTAAGATGGAATCAGAGCACGGTAGACATTTGGGTTCCAAGAATGGGTGTGGCATACTCTACCCGAAAGTACTCAGGGTGTGTTCTTGGTGTAGCTCCTGGAGCACTGCATGACGTAAGGAATGACTTATTGTACCTTTTAGTGGCCACAGACCACACTGAAAATCTCAAGTCTGGTGTCATCCTGAAGAAACATGGTCACATTCACATGCACACAAAATTCTTCACGTGATTTCCCAGGGTCCTTTACCCCCTGCGTAGACTGGGCTCTGCTCTAAGCCAACAATCTGGTTTTTCACTCCAGAATGCCAGAGCCCAAAGAGGCGGTGGCCCACTCCGAGTCACATAGCTCCTGGTACTCATGCCAACACCACCCATCTAGAGTGTGGAACAGGGTTAACTTGGCATTGAGGAGAATAGACTCAGAAGCAAGACTGCCTTGGTTCATATCCTAGGTTTGCTACTTATTAATGTTTTGACTTGAGCAAGTTACTTATCTTTCTGTGTCTAAAATTTCCTCATGTGTAAAATGCAGATAACAATAGCACCCACTACACAGACTTGTTGGGAATAATAAATGAGCCGATATACTCAGAGCTGGAAGCTTGAAACAGTAAGCACTTAGAAGTATTGGTTTCTATCTTTGTGTGCCTAGGTCCCTGGCAATATGCTTTCCTAGCTCTTTGTAGGTTTCCATCTCAGTCTATTGCCCACCCCCCATGTCTATAATGTAATGCATATAACTTTGAAATTATCTTCCCTGTTTATTTGTTTGCTTATCTATTTCTTGTCTATTTGAGTGTCAAAAGATACTTACTGCTTCATCTTCAAAACCTAGAACGGCTCCTGGCACATAGTAAGCAGCAATAGACATTTATTGGATAACTGAATGGATGAAGGACTAGGCCTTATTCATTGTCCATGTAAACTCATGTGATTAAGTACTATCTGTCTCCTTCTTAGATAGAAGCTCTACAAGTGCATCACGTACGGATTTCTCTCCATCCCTCAGCCCTGCACCTGGCACATTGTAGGTTCTCAATAAGTATATGTTATTGGAGTGTATGAATGCTTATATGAGACAGGAGAGAGTAACACTAACAGAGCAAGTGTAAAGAGAAGAGAAAAAAGTAGAGAAAAAGGATGTCACTTAAGGTCCGACATTTATGCCACCCCCCTCCCCACCATTTCATTTATTACTGAAGCAATAGTTGGTGGTTAACAGCCCAGACTCCAGAACTGGCTTCGACCACTTATAATGTATGAGTCTGGGGCAACTTATCTAACCTCTCTGTGCCTCTGCTTACCTATCTGAAATATGGGGTTTTTACCAGCACCTACCTTATAAGGCTGTTAAAAGGATGAGGAGTTAATCTCGGCAAAGTGCTTACAACAGAGACTGGCAAATAGTAAATGCTCAATAGATGCCAGCTCTTATCATGTATTTGCTAATTCAGCAAACATTTATGGAGTTTCTCTCTCTCTCTCTCTCTCTCTCTCTCTCTCTCTCTCTCTCCTCTCTCTCTCTCTCTCTCTCTCTCTCTCTCTCTCTCTCTCTCTCCATATATAAATTCTGATATTTCCCACCCACAATTCAATTCAAGAGGTAATGCTTATTCCAAGTGAGGCGCTGGTGAGGCCCACGGAAGGGAAGGAACTTGCCGGTAGTGAAGGAGACAGACGTGGGTGGATGCAATTAGCTCTGCTCCCCCTACCAAGCTCAGGTCTCTCTCCTCTCACCTAGGTGACTCCCTGAACTCTCACCCTGAGTTGTGGGTGGGAAAGACCAGAATGCAGTTGCCTCTAGGCCCGTGAGGCCAATGGTGAGGAAGCAGCTTCCAGCTCTCTGTGATGCTTGCATAGATACAGTGTCTGCAGCTCTAAGCCTGGGCTCAGAGCAGTGAGACATTTTTATACTGTATACTGCATTGCAAATCAGATTATTTTTTTAAAAAAATTAATGGCATCTGTCATTTAAAAAAATTAAATGTGTCTTTGTCTCTGCTCTTGAAAATACTAGCTCTTAATTTTTATGCTAAATTGAGTGATCACAACCCAAGAGCTCAGTGATTTTGCACTTTAAACATTTACTCCATGATTTATCTCCTTCCAATGAATTCATGATTAAATTTTAAACCCACACTCCTATTCAGCAGGGAGTAGAAGAACAGAGGGTAAAATACCTTTTTTTTCTCCTTTTTGAAAAAGTTTTAATTTGGAAGTGCTGTCTGGCTGATGTCAAAACCTCATTGCTGAGCACCTGCCTTCTCCCCTCTCTCTGCACCGTCCACTGGGAGTTCCAGTTACCCAAGCCAGTGGACTGGGAGGAAGGTGGACTGAGGACTGAGGAAAAGGCAGCGGATATTTTGTCTCTTGTCCCTGGGAGACAGGAGTTGGTATTCACTGTCCCCAAAGAACCCAGAATCCTGATGCCTCTGAAGGTTCATGAGTCAGAAGAGAAACACTCCTTGGCACGTACGCTGAAGGCTGCTGGCTTTAGACACCAGGTTCCCCCAACAGACAGGGAAGCAGATGTTTGGGAGGTGCCTGCCAGGATATTGATAGTTTTTCACTCACATTCTGACACTGGACCGACTGCTCCCCTTTTCCTTTCCCACCTGGGTCTCCGTCCCTCCCTCTGTGACAAATGGCCCCTTCCTTTCTGAAGTGCAGGAGCTCTTTCTGCAGCCAGGGCTGCCTTTCCCCCACATGGAGGAGTGATGGGAAGGCCGTCAAAGGTCTGTTTATCTTGCAAACCCCTCCCGCTGCCTACCACCAGCAAACCGCCCAACCCCTCTGCATACACACAGGTGCTGGAAAACACCGCCCTGCTGAGAGATAGTGTGATACAATGGAATAAGTCAGGCCTACGTTGGAAGCTTTAGTCTGCCACTTCCTAGCTATGGCTTTGGGTGAGTGATTAAGTCTTTCCAGGCCTCCGTCCCCTCATCTGTAAAGTGGGATTGCAGTACTGGCATTGTAATATCTGTGCACGTGCCTAGCACAGAGCAGGGGCGGTGTGTGTGGGGGGACAGTGGCTGTTCTCATTTTCTATATTTATATTAGGCTTTGGGGTGAAGCATTGAGCCTCAAAAAAGAGTCCTGTAAAAACGCAAAGGGCTATCAAGGAGGAATGTCCTATGATGCTGTTACCACCCATAGTTACCCTGGTATAGATTGCCTATTACGTAGACAAGGCAGGGCCACTGGGACAGAGTAGGAGAAGCATGGCATGGAGGGTGTGGTGGGATGTGCAACTGATGCTGGTACAAAGAACAAATAGCAGGAAAGAGGTACTGGGAGCCTGGTGGGTAGGCAGAGGTGGAACACATTTTGCCAACGTCTGGTGGTCTGCCAAGCTGGCTTGGCTTCTGTGTTGTCACTTCACAGCTGGGGGAAGCCAGGGTCCCCTGGCAGCTGCTGGGCTTGGGGAGTGCAGGAGTTGGACTCAGCTGATTTGAGCCTGAGCGTGGCCGCCCACTAGCTAGGTGAGCTTGGACAGGCGACTCTATTTTTCTGATCCTTGTTTTCCTCATCTGCTAAATGAGGGGCCTAGCTAGTAAGGTGTGGTAAGGTTAGAGAATGTAAATGGGGAAATCACCCTGCAGAATGACTAGGTGCAAAGTAAACCATGGAGGGGAATGTTTTCCAGAACAACAAAAGAACACAGAGACAGCAAGCCACTTGCCTAAAGTCACAGAGCAGACAGAACGGGCCACAGGGCTCTCTCCTCCAGGCTGGCCTGCTCAGATGCTCTAATACTTCCCTCTGGAACTATCCATTCCCAGAAATTGCCTCCTATTTCCCCTCACTCAGCTTTTTCTTTTTTGTTTGTTTGTTTGCAATTAACCAAGTTTATTTTTCTCTTGGACTCTCTGGTGCTCACTGCCTGACCACCCTATAGCAAGAGGGGCTGATTTGTTCCTGGCCTTTAAAACACACCCGTAAAAGCAGCAGCACGTGCTCATGACTGTCTTAGGAAATTCCTTGGAGTCACCTCTTTCCCCCTCCGCTCCTGATTCTCTGGAACCCTCTCTCATCTCTCTGGCCCCAAACTTCTGCTTCACACACCGCCTCTGTCCACCTCTGCTCCCCTATTTTGGGATTTTGTTTCTGGTGTCCTAGATGGTTTTCAACTTTGTTAACTCATTTGATCTCCAGCTTTCAGTGCCAGGTGGAGACTCATTTGGATAAGGGTTTGCGGGGAGGAGATGGGGTCCTGACCTGGGCAGGATGTGCAGCCCACTTAGGACTGCTGCCTTAGCTGTGTGAAGGTTCTTTCTCTGCATATTTACTCCTCATTTTATAAGCAGTTTTGAGCATCTATCCTGTGCCAGGCGTGGTTCACGGTACTGTGGATATCACTAATGAGGAAGACCCTGCCCCCGTGGACCTTATAGTCTACAGACAAGTAATGAGGCATCAACCATACAGCTGAACAGGGCTGTGCTGTAAGAGGCTGACAAGGAGCACTGAATCCCAATTTAGTGATGGTCAGGGAAGACTTCCTGGAGGAGGCCAGTTTTCGCTGAGACATAAAGGACAACTAGAAGTTAGCCAGACGAAAGAGTGCAGAAAAGAGTGCTGCCAAATAGAGGATGGCATGTGCAAAGGCCTGCAGGCGTCTGAACGAATGAAGTGTGGGGGGAGCGTGGAATAGGACAAAGGGATTGTGGGAGAGAAGTTAACTGGTATAAGCAAGGTCTACAACATGGGTTTGTACTCATGCTGAGTTTGGGGTTTTTCTTGTGGACAATGGGGAGCCATGGGTGTTTGTACACATCAAATTTGCATTCTGGAGAGACCCCTGGGGCTGTGGTGTGGAGGATGGAGCTAGCTGCTGAGGCCGTAGAGGTGGTAGATGACCTCAGCCCTCGGAATCTGTTCTCTTTAGAGAACGCCACACCTACCCTCAGGCCCCGTGTGCCCCCCTTTCAACTTGCCACTTTAAAAATGAAGCCTTCCTTCCCTTCCACACTGGGCCTTCAGTGTGGCCCGGGCTTTGTCCAATCAGCACTGGCTGGCTTAGTGCCCCTCCCGCTCCGGGCTGGGGCCTGATAATGCGTGTCCTCCTTTGTTTCATTGTTCAAATATGTGTCTGCGATGTGGTTGGGCTGATAAGTAAAGAAAATTGTGTAGCTTAACAGCAGACATTTCATGACCTCTGGAGTCTCCCAAGATGCACGCTCCCAGCAAATTGTCGGCAAGCCCATTTATCACCGCGCTGACCTGGGACTTGGTGCACATTTCCCTATGAAAACAGCCCAGCGTAGTCAGTTCCCATCTGCCCCGATGCCACTGTAATGAAGCGAGCTTTAACTAACTCTGGTACCCACTGGGCGGCCCCATCGCAAATGGCTTTTGGGATGCAGACAAGTGCACATGGAATGCATCATCTTCCTAGTGGTGGATTCGTGTGGAAATCCAATACACCCTTGAAGCTTTATTTTTGGTAATTGGATAGCATTAATTATTTATATTTCATGTTGCAAGGCAGGCAGGGAAAGGGCAGGAAGTGGGGAGGTTGGGAGAGGGACAGCCGACCAAGTGAGACCATGGCAAGCAGCTACAGTATTCTGAACCTTGATTAGGTATGGATAAGTCATTGTGTGCAGTCACTCCAAATAATTTTTGCTAGAAATATTTATGTGGTTTCCCAGAAACTTGGTGACTCTATGAGGCAAAATGTCAATGTGTCATTGTTTGGGAAGTCCCATGGCAGTCCAGTTCCTGCTACCCCAAAACTCATTATACTCCACAGCTCTAACATTAATGGTAAGAGCAAACTGCAAACCTTTATTGGATGCTTACCACATGCCAGAAGCTGTGACAAATTCACTACAAATGTTACATTTCTTTGAACCTCACAACCACCCTATGAATTATCCATTTAATTATTATGCCTATTTTACAGATGAGAAAACTAAGGCTAATGACATTGAGTATCTTGCCCCAAGTCACAGCTAGTGAATGGCAGAGCTAGGAATTGATCCTGGGCCTGGCTGACTCAGACTCTGCAGTCTCTTTTTTTCTGAGGATGTTAATACTTCAAACTGAAGCCAGGCACCCCCCAGAACCCATGAGTCCCACTGGGATTATAAACTGCCTGCTAGGATCAGGGCAGGGGAGTGGATAGAGCTCCCTCTTTTATACTTGGCTCTCTTTATTGGTTGTGAAGCTAAAGGTTACTATGTTAATTAAATGGGGGAAGAAGGGGGCTGTTGGAGGATCAGTGGCAAAGTGACTCCAATTAAACCTTTAATGAGTATATTAAGCCATGTAAATCACACGCCTTTTTTTCCCCTTTGGGAACATCAGCTTCCCTTGGTGATCAAATCACTGGTCCACCCGGTGTCAGCTGAGGCCTTGGGAAGCGGGAAAGATGGTGGGTTTAATCTGCAAGTGCAAAAACTGAATGATGCTTGAGGGTTTAGAAAAGAGAAAGGAAGAAAGACTCTCCTCTTATCACTAGTTTTTACTCTGTGTGACTTCCAGAATTAACAAAGCGTGGAGACTAATTCAGGCGTTGTCTTTCCCAATCTTTCATGAACAGTTTGCTTTTCTTTGAAACTTTGAATCATTCCCCATCACCTCCTCCTAAGCCAGTGGTTCTCAACCGTCCTAATGCCGCGACCCTTTAATACAGTTCCTCATGTTGTGGTGACCCCCAACCATAAAATTATTTTCGTTGCTACTTCATAACTGTAATTTTGCTACTGTTGTGAATCGTAATGTAAATATCTGATATGCAGGATGTATTTTCATTGTTACAAATGGAACATAATTAAAGCATAGTGATTAATCACAAAACAGTATGTAATTATATATGTGTTTTCTGATGGTCTTAGGCGACCCCTGTGAAAGGGTCGTTCGACCCCCAAAGGGGTCGCGACCCACAGGTTGAGAACCGCTGTTAAGCGCTCTTGGGTGGTAAAGCTATTCCATCCTCCCATCATTTAGGTGTAAATAGCCCTGAGCTCTGAGAGGGGCCTTGGCAAGGTTGAAAGGGGAAGAAGTGGCCCACTGCTAGGGTCTCCTCTGTAAATGGAACAGTGGGGACCATGAGCCCTGTGAGTCTGAGACTAGTCTGTGTGATCATTCATTCAGCAAATCTTCACACAGCTTCTGTGATGCTCCAGGTTCCATGCCCCAGGATTTACTGTTGCTATTTCATTTAGTTTTCTCAAAAACCCTTGGAGGTGGACTTTATTACCCCACCCCCCTTCTAAAGTTGCAGAAACTGAGACTTGGAGAGGGTAGTTACTGACTCAAGGTCACACAATCAGTTGCAGAGCTGGAATTTTACCCAAGTCTAGTTGACTCCAAAGTTTGGGATCATATTTGACCCTGAGTTGGAGAGGAATGACTGAGTGTGTTCTATGTGAACAGGCCTCAGGGTTCAGTAGGGAGGGGCGGGAGCTTTGGGGTCAGACTAGGGACCGGGAGCTTCTTTTGGTGTCTCTCCAGGGCTGCTGGTACAGGAGACCAGACCCACAGAGAGGGCCCAGGATGCTCCTAGCACCTCTGTGCCCAGCATCCTCTGTGGGGCTGCTTCCCTCCCTCCCCCTCCCTCTCTTGCCTGGCTTCAGGGGGCTGCTGACAGAAGAGGACCTTCCTGTGCTGGGACCTTCCCAAAAGCTATAAACAGTCCGGGCAGCCTTGGCTACATTCTGAAGGTGGCAAACTTTTTGTTCCAGATCATTTCTGCAACCCTCCTTGGGCCCTTTCCTCCCTTTCATCTACTCATAGGAAGCTCATTCTGACTCGGCTGGTTTCCATTGAATACCTGCCTGATTTATGACTTCAGTGCACACTTAGTGTTGTGTGTGGGCACCATTCTAAGCACTTTACAAACTCTAACGCGTTCAATCTCCATAACAACTCTACTAAGCAGATATTATTACTCCTATTTTACAAATAAGGAAACCGAGACATGGAGAGGTTGACTAACTTATCCAAGGCCACACGGCTAGGACATGGCTAAGCTGGCATTAGAACCAAAGGGACTTGGCTTCAGCATCTGTATTCCTGACCACTGCATTGTGCTGGTAACTCCCCAAAGAAAACTCCACTTTTAGACATGAATAATGAAGGTTTAATGGGTGGACTGTCATGCAGTGGGGCTGATGTTTGGAGAGAGGCTCCGTGTGCCATTCCTCACATTATACTTCACACGGGGTGGGAAGACCAGACCTCACTTCGGGCCAGGCTTCCTTGACACAAGAAGGGCTCTTTCCTTTAATTAAACATGAGACCAACATTTCCTAGGCACTGTGCTGGGGGTGAGGACTTGAAGAAACCTCTTCACTGAGGAATGTCATAACCTTGTAGGGGACAGAGAAGTGTGTGATGACAGCTGGAGAGGAGGGTCAGTAGGGCTTATAGATAAGAGAACAGACTTTGGTACCCTTTCTGTCTGGGTTCAATCTGGCTCCATCACATACCAGATGAGCCTCAGTTTCCTCATCTGTAAAGTGGGAATGACATATTATTTGGCTCTCAGTTGTCTTTTAAACCTGGCCCAGCTCTTAGTAAAGGAGAGTTGGAGTGCTGATGGGACACGGTGATTTTCCAAAGACCCAGACAGAGAGAGTGGGAGACCAGATTTCTAGACGAGAGTTAATATTCTTAAGTGGTGTGGCAAGGGGTAAGAAGGAGGACTCCATTTAACAGTTGTTCCAGGAAGCCAGAAATGTTCTGTTGGCTAGTCATGAATTCTTCCTGAAATCGAGACCAATACTACCTGTCCAAAGAGGTCAGGGCTGTGCTCCTTATCACTCATAATATTCCGAGTGAGAGATGTTAGCCTTTTGTGCCCTGTGTCGAGGTCTCCTCTGTGGAGAAGCCTCGCTGTCTGGCTGGGGCAGAGTGCCTTGTGCACAGCACGTTGTGCCTGAAGCTTTGCAGTGGTGCTGTGATCGTCTGAGCATAACGTAACCCTGATGTAACTAGGGTGGCACGTGATCCAATTTTGGAACATCACTGTATCTAAGGATTAACCATCAAAATGAAAATTTTAAAGTAATTAAATTCAAATTAAAAAATAATGAAAATCCGTTACTTACATGGCCTGGGGACACCAAAGATGCTCATCATAATCTCCCCCAGTGTTTGGCAAAAGTCCCTTTCCCTCCCCTCCAATTTCCTTACATCCCACCGCTCCTCTCAACTCTGCTCTCTGCCCCAAACCTCAAATCTCACCACACGTAATGTGCAAGGGCTCTCTGCTTCTTCCTTCCTTCTGTTCTCTGTTCCTTTCATGTGCCCATGGATTTAGCCCCTCCCCCAGCAAGTGAGAGTCTTTTCTCTTTAATGGATGGGACGGGGTAACCACAGTGGCAATGCAGGATTTCCCTTCACAGGTGGAGGCGAATGTAAACACGGAAACACTTAAAATCAACACATGTTGGTCCCTTCACTCATAATCTTCCCTCCTTTCCATTGTGAGGCCCTTGAGAGTGAGTAGGGCTGTGAAGTTCATTCCTGTAGCCAGTGTTTCCAGAGGTACTCGGGGGAAGAAGGGCAGGCAGGCTGGGTATTTGTTTGCTTTTAGAGCCCTATTCTCAAGGCTCTGCCCGAGTTCCTGGCCGTGTGTGTGTGTGTGTGTGTGTGTGTGTGTGTGTGTGTGTGAATGAAGGGACTCAAGGACATGTGCACAGAGCAAGCTGACATCAAATCTTCCTTCAGCTATTCTGAAATACAGGGGAGTCCATGGCAGTGATGCCTGTTGTAGTGGTGCCAGAGGGAACATTCCCCCTCCTAGGTCAGCCTCCACCCCATCTCCCATTCGCTTTCATTCTTTGGCCAATTAGCACAGCAGGTCTCAGCCTGGGTGTGCAGCAGGCTCCTCTGGAGGGCTGTTCCAGCCCCACCCCCGAGTTCCTGGCCTGAGAACCTGAACTGTAACAAGTTCCCAGGTGAGGCCACTTGCTCTGGGATCTGCACTTTGAAAACCATCACCTCAGCAACAGAAGGGGCTTAATCCCGACAACCTTGTCCGCTCATTTGCATTGCTGGAGCAATGGAAAGCCACTAGGTTATGGGGCATCTATAAGACCTGCTAGCAACAAGAATACATTGCCTACCCACATGTGTGAAGGGCCTTTCTCCTTCATTACAAGTCCCCAGAGACACAGAGGACTGGGAGTTATTTTTGTGTGAATTTGGCTTGGGTGTTTCTCTTCTGTCTCCTGTAAATCTCTTCGGGCTTTTCTCCTTCTCATTATGTCCTATTTATTATTTATCAAGAGGCTCTTAGCTCGATCCTAAGCTGCCCTAGGGATGCAGTGACTAAGGGATGGGGAGTGGGACAAGGAAGGACATCTGGGTGAGCAGGGGCCAGAGGAGAGACTCACAGCCGCGCTGCTGTGTCCACCTGCTTGGCACAGTTTCATTTTGTGGAGCACCTGCACAATTGGTATCTCATTTTTCCGTACAACATGTATGAGGCAGGAAAGCCAGGTATTACTATCAGGAACATAAAGATGAAGAAATGGAGGCTCAGACAGGTGAAAGCATCTGCCCAAGGTCACATAGCTTGTGGCTATAGACTAGAGTTTGGGAAGGAACCCTGGTGCCTGTTCTAAAAACTTCTGATTTTCCGACACCAAGCTCAGTGCTTTCAATTAATCAAACAATCTGTCCCTTAATTGACCTCTCAATTCATCAGTGTTTATCCGGGGCCTCCCATCTGGGAATCTGCATGTTAGGGGCGGAGGTTGGCAATGGAGAAGATATACATGGTGCCTGCTACCATCTAGGAGGGAGACTAGACACAGAGAGAGTTACCAGTGGGAAGAGCGTTTCCAAAGGGGAATGTGCCGTGCTGCGAGGCTCACAGCACAGGGATTGATCCCCTCTCATCTGGGGCTCGGATAAGGGTTCACTGAAAAAGCATTGTCCAAGCTGAAACTCTTATTTAAGGATGAGTATGGGGCGATTTAGGAGATGAGGGGCAGGGATAAGGCATTCCAGGAATAGACCAGCATCTGTAAAGGTCTGATGGTAGGAGAGAGTAGAGCATATTTAGGGAACTGACAGACTTATGGATCTGGAGCCAGATGAGTCAAAAGGAGAAGAGGCTGAGATGGGCTGGGAAGGGAGGCAGTAGCCAGATCACAAATCAATCCATCATATGTAAAGTGGGAGGAACATCAGAGATCATGTAGTTTAACACCTTCTTAAAACGAAGAATAAGTGAATTGAGTCAGTATAAGCTCAGTGAAAGGACTTTGGACTGGAATCAGAACATAGGCCTGAATTTTGTCTTTGCTACTCACTTGGCAAGTTATATAAGCTCTTGAAAATAATTCCTTCCTCACCTGCCTTCACCAGTTTGCTGTGAGGGTCAGATGAATGAGCAAGGGCTTGAGTGGGGGCTTTGTAAAGACCTGTGGTGATTCTTTCCTAATGGCATCAAGGTAGTAGCTGGTGAGCAAACACAAGGCTAGGTCTTCCAAGTCTAGGCACTGTCTGCTACACCACATTGTTTCTTAGAAATGACGTCAACCTATGTGCTTGTTGTGCAGTTTGGTTAATACCAAAATATAGGTGATATGGAAAACATGTCGCTTTCCTACTATCTTTAGAGAAAAAAAGCACTGCAGGTGAGTCTCAGAAAGGCTGAAATTAAAAAGATAAAAAATGGCAAGGATCTGGCGCAACTAAAACTCTCAAACATTGCTGGCGGGAGTGAAAATTGGTGTGACCTCGTTGGAAACTGTCAATATCTACTAACCCTGAAGATGTACATATACTATGACTGAGCTATTCCATTCCTAACTATACAATAGGTAAAACCAGTCTCTGGTATTAGGAATGAAGATAGTGCTCACCCTTGGGGCAAGGTAGTGGCTAGAAGGGAGACTGAGAGGGCCTCTACCACGAGGCTGATGTTTTATCTCTTTATCTGGGTGCTGATTACATAAGTGTTCATTTATTGAAAATTCACCCATCTGTGCGCTTGTGATGGGCATTTTTCTCTTATCATGTTGTGCTACAGAGAAAAAACAAGCTAATAAGCAAAACAAAACAGAACCTAGGGTGATCTCCACTGTGTGTGGCAGGGTGCTTGGTGGGGCCTGCCCCCAAGCCCCTGTAATTAGACCCCTGAGGATGCTGTGTCCCTGAAGGCATTGGCCATCTGTCTCCCTAGCCTCACACCGTGGGAAGCCAGAACTTGGGTCTGATGCTGGTGGAAGGGGCCATCACCCAGTGGGACCCTGCCCCTTTTGTGCTCTCCACCTCTTCTTGCCCACCAGCCTCCTGACCCAGGCACTCGGCCCCCTCTCTGGCTGCGTCCCAGCTGGACACCATGCTCTGGGTTCTCAGAGATCAACTTCTGTTGCCTTCATCCTCCTGCTGTGGCCCAGGTTCCCATCACACAGCTGCCTCCATGCCAGCCCAACATCCATCATGGAGGACCAGACCACACAGCTGGGAGACGACACAGGTCCAAGGCACACATCCACACCCACACAGGGGGCAGGGGCTGAGACTCACAGAGCAAGGGATGAATGAAGCTTAGAGGTCATGGAGTTCATTGTTCCCCAGACAAGGGGATGCTCCTAAGTATCACCTGAATGAACAGTTTGTAGCTTAATTATCAATTTATTTTGTGTATTAGGAAAGAATATAATTGGTGCATTCAATCCTTGACTTCATGTGGATTATTGCCTAGGCCAGTGATGGCGAACCTTTTGAGCTCAGCGTGTCAGCATTTTGAAAAACCCTAACTTAACTCTGGTGCCGTGTCACATATAGAAATTTTTTGATATTTTCAACCATAGTAAAACAAAGACTTATATTTTTTATATTTATTTTATATATTTAAATGCCATTTAACAAAGAAAAATCACTGGCCTAGGCCCTAGGGTGATGTTACATTTTTAAAAACTACTTGATTTAAAGTTGACTTAAAGTCAAGCATGAAGTATTAGTATATGTGATATAAAATCATGAAGGTGGAAGTTTGGGAAACACTAATCTGGCTCCCTTGGTTCACAATGGGGAAACTGAGGCCTGAGATGGGGGGAGAAACAACATAATGATCTTGACTCCCAACATTGATATTGCACTTGAGAGCCCATTAAGTGCCTTAAGAGAGAGGTTGTCATAAGGGACAGATTTGCCCCAATAATGGGAGGTTGAGATAATGGCCATCATCTCTTCCTACAAATGAGGGGGCAGAGCGCCTGGCAGGCAGTGGTGAGAACATAGGTTTCACAGTCAGATCGACCTGGAGTCACATCCCAGCTCCCTATTTGTTTGCTGTGTGGCACTGTACAAGTCAGCTAACTCTCTGAGCTGCAGGGTCCTTATCTGTGATGAAAAGCCTTATACCTGCATGACTGAGTTTATAAGGCTTAAAAGAGATGATCAAGCCCCAGGCCCACAGTTGGTCAGTCTCTGTCCCTAGAGAGAGAAGGGGACTCGCTTAAAGGAACACACAAAGCAGAGTCAGACCTGGAACCCAGGATTCTTTGCTCGCAGTCCCATTCTCTTTCCTCTGAGGACCATCCCTCCTCATCCTGGTTCTGTAAGTCAGTCCTTGCTCCAGTGGCACAGCGCCAGCCGGGAGAAGAGCAGTGGCATGGTCTACCCTGACTGCCACTGGGCTGGCCCGACTTCCTATGGCGAGAGCAGCAGCGATTTAAAAAGGCCTTTGTGAGTGAACCTGTGGGACAGTGAGCTGGGTCTGGTTAGCTTCATGGGCTGCCAACTGAGGGCGAGGCTGCCCCTGTCCCGGAGAGCAGTGGGAAGCAGTGCCCCTGTGCTGCCAGCCTCAGCAGAGCGTGGCCATCTGCCCGGGGTCCTGGGATGGGCCGGCACTGGAGAGCCCTGTTCCCACCCAACAGGAAAGCCTCCACATGGCCCTTCTGGGGCTAAACACAAAGGAGAGGCCTGCCTTTGGCGGTTTATACTGTGGCTGTGAGCTGCAGGTGTGCAGACCAGCCGGGCCCCCATCACAGTAATTATGCAAAAGATTAGGAAAGACCAGGCCTCCTCGGAATTCCCAGATAGTCAGTGTTTGTGATCATCGTCCCTCCTCATTCCTTTTTCCTCTCTCTCCTCTGCCTGCTTTTGCTCTTCCCCTCTCTCTGCCTGTCATTATTGATTCATTTATTCAAGAGGCACAGTAGCATGTCAGGGGCTTGGAGGCAGAGAGGCCTGAGCTTGAGTCCTGGCTTTCCCTTTAATATCCGGTTGATCCATTTGAAATGGCCATTGTTGCAAGTCTAAAGTGGTTGAGAGCTGTGCACCAGTCACTTAATCCTTCCGGGCCTCAGTTTTCCCATCTATAATTTTCCTTGTTTCACAGGGTTATCACACTTAAATGATAATATGTGTGTGTGTGATGTTTGTTTAGCATGGTGTATGACACATAGTAAATACTTATGTACTTTTAAAAGGTGGAATATAGGCAATTTCATAGGGTTTACCTATTATTTGTAGATCCTCCGTGGAAGTTCCCATACCACATCTTTCTGACTTTTTGTATCCTTAACTGTGAAATGGAGACAGTGTGATGAGCTAATGTGTGTCAAGCACTCGTTGTAAGCGCCCAACAACTGTTGGCTGTTCTTTTCCATTATTTAACTCATTCGTTCTACAGACATTTCTCAACTAACCGCTGTGTACCAGGCTCTGTGCAGGGTGCTGGGAACACAGAGGTGAAGGAGACACAGCTCTTTCCTTCAAGGATTTACTGTGCAGTAGATTCGACAGGCAAGAGGCTTGTGAATATTTTATTTACGGGGAAATAAATGAAGCTGCTAAAATGCTGGACTGAAACTTCAGGTTCTGTCTTAACTGGGGAGAGCATTCATTGAGCATCTACTCTGCTCCTGGTGCAACATACACATAATCTCATTTAGCTCAGGACACAATCCTATAAGGCCGGTATAATGGGAGGAACTGTGGCTCAGAGCCGGAAGTTACTTGCTAATGTCTGTCTAACTTCGATGTTCGCTATCTTTCTACTTTACACAGCTACCCTCAGGGAGCAGAGGTGGGGAGGAGGAGGAACAGGGAGCTAGAGGTAGCAGTCAGGTTGACTTGATTTGTAGGGGTTTCCTTCCTCTGAGTTGCTTGAGAGTCTGCAGGGACATTTGGGGCTGTGGAGACTTCTGACGGGGTTCTCCATCTTGCCTGAGATGGGCCACTGTGGTCCGGAAATAACTGGGCACTTCCCTAGAGATTGAAGCTTGAGCTGAGAATCATAAAATAGTATCAAGTCCATTTAGCTCCAACTCCCCTCCCCAAAGATGAGATGTTAGTGGATTACCCTTAAAGCCACAGAGCCCCATATTTCCCCCAAAATGGGAAATCCTAAATGGAGTTCTATGCTGTGCCATGATAAACTAATACTCTTAGACTTTTAGCTCTTCATTGTATGAGCTGCCTTGGCAGGGAAATTAGACATGCAGAATTTTGAGCTCTAGCCTTATTCAATTTCAAATTAATTTTTGTGTAAGCATGATAATACCAAAGAGATGCTTTCTGCAATGTGGCTAATATACAGATTTAAGAAGCCATTGGTATTATTTTGCTGTTTATTTGTGTTGAACAAAGATTATTGTTCTCTAAGTACTATTTTCTGGTTCTTGGGAGGTGGGGCTGAAAGAGAGGACTTACATTGTCCCAGTAGGCTTGAGCTGAAATGTTGTTAGGGACATTTATTTCAGAGCAATGAGCAGAGCACTGTCTGTGGCAATCGTCCAAGACCTGACTGTCAGAAATTAGAGAGGTGGTCAAATGTGGGACCCATAACTAAAGAAGCCATCGAATTTAGAATGGGATTATTCCAGTGTTTTTATAAGGAGATCTAAGCAAGAGTTTCAAAATGAAAATATTTAAAGTATTTAGGTTAAACCAGAGTAATTTTGGCATGTCCAGATATTATGAGATTTCATTCATTCATTCATCCATTCTACAGTAATTTGAGCATCTACTATGCATAAGGCATTCTGCTAGGCATTATCAGGTACACAAATGTGGAATTCATCCTGTGTCTAGGAGACCACAATTCAGTATAGAATTTTTAATATAAGGCATAGTGATAAGAATCATCATAAGGTATAAATTAGTGCTGGAATAATTCACTGAAGAAATTATTCATAGAGGAGAGATTAAAGAGATGACTTTTGAACTGGACCTTTAAGGGTGCATAGAATTTAGACACATGAAGAAGACAGGAAATGTCATTCTTGGAGAAGGGAACAGCCAGTCCATAACCAAGAAGAGTGGGGATAGGGCCACCAGATCCAAGGAAAATAACAACATACTTTACCACTGACATGCCTTTAATCATGCTCTGCCCTTCTTCAAAAATGCCGTTTCCTCCTTCCAACTGCATAGTCCTTAGTGCCCTGCTTGTCTCTCTTTCCTCTCATCCAAGGTCAGCCTGTGCTGATTCAACTGGCTTGTCTTACAGATAATCCTCTGAGAGCTGAAGGATGAGAAGGACATGTAGCCAGTTGGTTGTAGTTTCACCTAGAACTCCACCTCTGTAGTTCAGTCTTCTGTACATTTTACGTGGTCCTGGTCCTTTATGTCACAGAATAGTAGCCAAGAAACATGCCTTCAGCAATGGGAAGTTATAGTGCCCCTTCTAGAAGCTACTAAACTTAGGGATGGGGTGGTTCTGGATAATGGATGCTCATCCAGAAAACCCTATTGGGTTCAGCCCTGGTTAGTTCCGAGTTTCTTTTCATACTCTTGTAGAGTGTAAGATTCAATATAATTTTTTTTTAATGATTGAGGTTTTTAAAGGACTCCAGGCCTGTAACTCTGAACATCAATTCTTATGGCTCCTTATTGTGTCAAGCCCAAGAAACCTACTAAAGTTATTGTCTAAAGCCCTGGGGTGAAGTTGTTTCTTTATCTTTTGCCATTTTGTTTTAAAGACAGAGGGAACTAGATAGCTTTTGAATTGCTGGGGGCTGTGATGTAGCAAGGTTTGGTTAGCCGAGGTTGTACCGCTTCAAAGACATGCACGATTTGGACAACTCTAATTCAGTGATTTTGAGTAATGGTGAAAGGAAACACAAGTTTGGGTTTGGAGAGACTCTGGGAATGTGGTTTTCTGCAACATTGGACAGCTTCCTGCCTACCCTCTTCTTTTCTCAGTGGTTTTATTTGGTGATCAGAGCATCCCACAAAACCATTTTGCATCACAGCTCTAGATATAAAGAGTTATTTCTCCCCCAAGAAGTGCTCAGAGGGGTCACGAGAGAGGCATCGGGGATGAAGAGATGCTGCTGGCAGTCTCCACGGCAGCTCAGCTTTCCCAGGCCATTGAATGGCTTTCTTCCCCATCACCCTTCTCTGGGAATTTTTGGCATCACAACCTGATACTCCATGAAGGATTCCATGAGAAATAAATCAGGGATGCTCCTTACTTACAGAAAAAATATTGGCCTTTCACTCTAACCCCTGGTTTCCAAAGCTATTCCCTTGCCAAGGATAACAACATCTACCCACAAGTGGCTCCATTGACGAGGAGGCTCAGGTCAGCAGGAATCCCAGTGTCTCTCATGGCGAACTTCCAAGAGAGGAATATGACTCTGGGTTTGGGGAGAGGGAAACCAAATACCCAGTGAGAGCCTCTTCACAGCTCAGAGCACAGTCTTACCATTTTTTTTTCTCTAATGAATTGATTGACTCCTCCCCAACTACTGGGTTAGCAGGAAATTTGTATCCCTCTTGAGGTCCTATCTGACCCCACCCCCACCCCACCACATTGTCGTTGTCCAGGGACTTAATGATTTATGCAGTGCAAAGGGGTGGTCGTGCTTCTTCTCTAATCCGAGGAAGCAGTGGCATTTAAGGGGTTCACCACTGCTATTTCCTTTACTTAGAGCAGCCATTTAAGACTGGTCTTGGCACCTCTCTCCCTACAGAAGAGGATTAAAGAAAAGCACAAACTAAATCGCTGGCATGGCACCCTGCTACAATGTGATTGAGACGTCTCAGCAGCTGAGCAGGACACCCTTAGCTTCCAAGTTTCTTTCACTCCTTCAGCCAGAGCGACCCACATCAAACTAAGCTTTTCCTCCCATGAATCCAGGCTGTGGCTTCTTTGTTCAGCTCCTCCCTGCCCACATCTGTCAAAGAAGGTCAAGCCCCATGGCTGCTCTGGGTCTGTCTCCTCCTCAACAAAAAGAGGATGGCAATGATCTTGGGCTTGTTGTGGGGAGGAAATGAGATAAAGAGTGTGTATCTCTACTCGGCTTCTAGCGCATTGAGCTTGACTTTCTCCTGCTGGCTGCTTCTCCCCTTCTTCTCTCTGAATAAGAAATAGCAGAGCACATGCAACTAGGATTACTGAGGAAACTCTTTGATTTCTAACCAGAACCCTTGCCTAATTACAGGAGAGCAGCTTGTTCGAGTTAAATGACAAATAGGATCCAAAGTTCTCGTTTTCCATCTTCAGAATCCAGATATGAAACTCCCCAGGGAACTAGTCATTGGGATATGTGATCGAAAGTCACATGGCTTCTGGGCTGTGGCACAAAGTGGTTGTTGTTTAATTTCCTGGAGGAGGCGCAGCAATCTCCCACAGCCCTGCCAACAGTGGGTATCATCAAGGTTTTGGATTTTGCCATTCCAACACATGAAAAGTGGCATCTCAATATTTAAAAAAAATGATGACTGGAGCTGCACATCTTTTCAGTATGTAAAGCCACTTGTATTTCATTTGTTGTGAACTGTCAGTTTATATCGTTTGCTTATTTCTTATTGGATTGTTGATCTTTTACTTATTGATTTCTTGAAGTCTTTATATATTGAAGATTATGTCTGTGCAAGATGAGTTACAATTTTCACCCTAGTTTATTGTTTGTCTTTTTTTTTACTTTGCTTATGGTGTTTTTGATTTTTATGTAGTCAAATTTATCAATTTTTTTCTAACTTTTGGGTCCTGGGTCCAAATTATAAAAGCCTTCTTTAGGCGGAGGTTATAAAATAACCTTCAATGATTTCTTCTTCTCATATAATAGTTTCATTTTTAAATATTTAAATCTTTGAGATCTTCCAAGTTTTTAATAAAATCCAGAAGTCATATTTTTTGTTAAGTATTCCAATTTTTAATATTGGCAACTAATTCACATCACATACACATGGACTAACAAACACACATGGCCTAGATTTGACCTACGGACCCCAGATTTGTAATCCCTGGTTTAAGATTGGATCATCATCCTACCTGAAAGTATCAAATAATTGGGTAAGTGTAGGCATGCTGTTTCTAAAATACATCTTCATTTCTGTGATTTCTTTCTCATCAATTCCCAGTTTGTTCTGAAGCCTTTGCCCTCTGTCTCCCAGTGCCTTTGGCTTAGAAGGGGTTGTCTAGTGGCCAGTCCTTCAGTACTGGGCTTTGAGAGCCACTGAAAGTTTTGCCAACTGCAGATAAGGGCTCCCATTAGCTGTCACTGGGTCTTATCTCCCTGACACATTCAAGCCACTGTACTGCCGTGGCTATATTTAATTGGTTTTGCACCCAAAAGGGTAAGTGCTTATCCCTGGCATTACTTATGTGAACATTGAATTCAGACTAAAATTACCTGAGTTTTAAAAAATGCAGCTCATGTCCTTCCTCCTCAGTGCTTTGAGATCACTGTGTGAATGATGTTACTCGAATGTGAAGTTTAATACCCTGACCAGGAGCTAAGCCTTGAGCTCTGTTTTCTTTGCTCTCTTCGGGGAAGCCCTGTGCCTTACAGCCCCCTCTTCTCACTGCCACTCACAGTGACCTTCCCGTTGTAAAAATTTATAAGCAGAGAATCAGGGTGGGAAGAGAAGGGTTGATCAGCAGGACTGTTACATTATGAAAAGAGCAGAGATGTGCAAACTAGTGGTTGGCAAATGCTTTCCCATGCGATCCTTTCTTCATTTGTGTCAAGAAAGCTCTTGCCTAAGAACCTTGACTTGTGTGCAGTGTGAGAAGGTCCTTGAAGGCAAAAGCCAGGTGAGGGAGGACCTTCTGCCAGCCTGAGAGAGCTAGGGAACTAAAAATCGGATACCCTGAAAGAGAGGTCTCCCGGGGAGAGGGGGCAGGGGAAATCCTGAATGGACCTCCGTCCTTGCCCATCCATTGCACAACCTGATGAACCATTCCGTGAAGTCTTCCAGCATCCCCAGGCACACCCAGAGCGCTGCCTCCCTCGTTGGGTTGGGAGCTCAGTGAGGACAGAGATGGTGGTTCCCAGATCCATATCCAGCTCCACTCACAGATCCTGGTGCAGGTTTGCTGGGTGAGTGAAAACTTGTGCTAATGCCTTCATTTATCTGGCAGCTCCTGGCACTACCAAGGGGGCTGGGCCCTGACTTGTCTTGTGTAGTGCAAGGATGGTGGACTATGGCTCTCCACGGCCTCCCCAGCTCTGCTGTTCTGAAGTCTGTTGGTTCAGAGACGGTAGGGAGGGACCCCTGTTCAGTGATGTTGACATAGGCTGGGCACCCCCAAGTGCCAGACACTATACCTTCACATGACTGCTTTCATTTTAGCCTTCAAAACGCCTCTAGGAGGTGAGTGTTGTTATCTCCATTTAACCGGGGAGGCGTCTAAGGCTCAGGAAGATTGAGCTCAACCAGCTCTTCCAGCAGCCTGGACTCAGTGGGTTCCACCAGAAAAGCCCCTTGTTTTGCTCCCGCCAGGGCCTTCAGTCCCACATCCCTGCCACTTGGTGACACTCATAGTTTCCAGTTCCTTTCAGGCATTAAAAAGAAGTCTCATCTCAAGTTATTTGAACAACTAACCCAATTTATATCGAAAGCTTCAATTTGATATGCAATTTAAAACTTGGTCCCTCCCATCAGCTCCAGCCTGGTGCAGAGCTCAGGGAGTGAGGGTGTGGGAGGGGGAGCACCCTCTGTGAGGTCATTCTCCTGCTCCACTCCTCCCCTCCCCTCGTCCCTCCCTTATCCCTGGCTCAGGCTCCTCGGGGCTGGGCAGGGGACACGGGACACAGAAGCTGAGGCTTCTTCAGGCAGCCCATGCTCTTTGCACTTCTTGCTTCCCTCTCCAGTTGCCTTTGTCAGGGCAGTTTCCCAAAGTCGCCTCTTCCATGGAGTCCTCTGAGCACCACCCCTAATGTGGACTGTGCCCCACAGACCTCATGGTCCTGCCCACTTCAGTCCCTTCTCCCAGCGCCTTCAAGCACAGTGCACTTCCCCGGGCTCTCTTCCCCGCTGAAAGGCAAGGGAGCAGCTACCCCCACTGACCGTGTCCCTTGCCCAGCCATCACGGCAGCCTCAGCCCTGGGAGTCAGGGTTCATTTTACATACACTCCTGGAGGCACATCCAGAGGTCGGAAAGGAAATAAATGATAAATGTGACTACATAAAAGTCAAAAACACCATGAACAAAGTAGAAAAGACAAGCATCAAACTAGGGCAGTGGTTCTCAACCTTCCTAATGCCGTGACCCTTTAATACAGTTCCTCATGTTGTGGTGACCCCCCAACCATAAAATTATTTTCGTTGCTACTTTTGCTACTTCATAACTGTAATTTTGCTACTGTTATGAATCGTAATGTAAATATCTGATATGCAGGATGTATTTTCATTGTTATAAATGGAACATAATTAAAGCATAGTGATTAATCACAAAAACAATATGTAATTATATATGTGTTTTCCGATGGTCTTAGGCAACCCCTGTGAAAGGGTCGTTCGACCCCCAAAGGGGTCGAGACCCACATGTTGAGAACCGCTGAACAAGGGGGATAACTGCAACTCATATTGCACAGGTGTAATCTCCCTTCTGTCTGCTCATTAGCACAAGGGGGTTGTTTTTACAAGTTTCTGGAACTCAGCACACATCGGCCTCAGGAGGTAAGAAGCCAGGCTCCCCTCCTGTGCTGATCCTGAATCTCCGCATGCACCATGCTGGGCCCCTCAGGAGGCCAGGGTGGGGGCGGGGGGAGTCAGCACCCTCCTCTCTCCCCTTCTACAGCCTGAACAGAGAAGGGGGCTCACATCCAGCTTTGCCATCTTTCAGGAAGTGACACCGGCTGTGTCCAGCATTCTCTAGAACATGGGCTATTTGTCACCCACTATGTTTAGTTTGAGGCTTTAGCCAAGATTCAGACACAGCAGAAAAAACAACAGCCCTTCCGTAGCCTGCTAAGCCTTTACGATGCATATCTGCCTTATTTTAGCTGCATTAAGGACAACACAGACACGGAGGTGGAGGGGCATCTCAGCTCCTACCTGGGAGCTGCCAGCAGCCAGTTGCACATGGTCCCTCTGCCCCCACTGGGCTGCTGGGCCAGAGATAAACAGCTCATCCCTTCAAGTGTTGCTGGGTTGGTGCTGCCTAAAGCCCTAAGGGAAGCGCAGCGGGCTGTTGCTTCCGGAGCAAGGAGGTTGGCAGTCATTTCCCCAGCTCTTTGCTGTGTTTAATGACTGCTGGAGCAGCGACAGGGCCACGGAGTGTCCCCGAGGCTTCAACTTGCGCAGGAGGAGGCCGGAGGATTGTGTACTCACTCCATGCATCTCGATGCACTGAAAAATGAGACCCACCGCTGAGCACAGAAGCCTGAGAGAAGCCTGGCCTCCCTAGTTTTCAAATTATGTTTTCGTTTCAGAAACCATTGTTCTGACAAACTCTTACCTGGAATTTAATCGTGTTAAACAGTTTTTCTCCCACCATGGTTTTGGTAGGGCTGAGAGAGAAGTTCTGCTAGAAGCTTTCAGGCCTGAGATCTTAAGCAGAATCTACCAAGAGGTACTGTCCAAGGCAAAGATTTGTACAAACAGGTGCAGGTGGAGACCGGCGGCCTAGCAGCAGCTTATGAAAACACAACTTTGGGATTTTTCAATAACTGGAGGCTTACCGGGTGACGTGACTGTCAAAGGCATCTATAAGCCCAGATTCGTGAATGTGGTTCAAGCCAGGGCAAGCCAGGAGAGGCCTGTCTTGCTAAAGACCCTTACAGCGTTCCTTCTGTAAAAGTCGCCCCTCATATCCCGGGCCCACCCTCTCCTCTCAGTTGATGGGTCAGCGGAGGGGATTTGAACTGATCTGTAGGCTGGCCAGCGGCTGATAGGACAACCTGCTGCTAATACTCTGTGTGAATGCATTGATGGTGATTAAGTGAAAACACAAGTTCTCTCCCTGTGGAAGTTTTGAATTTAAGTCATAGAAAGTATTTTGGAAAAAAAACACAAACCACACACTCCCAGAGGAAACAGGCAGGAGAAGCTAAAAGGCTTCATGGACCTCAGGAACTGTAAGCCAGGAAGGAGTAAGCAGATGCTGAAAAGACTTGAGCAGTGGAGGACTAGGCAGCTGTTGGGCGGGATCAGGAGAAGCAGAAGTGGAGACAGGACTGGGGCCCCCCGAGGAGCGGCTAAGGTGTCCCAGCTGTTAGAACTGCATTGGAGCTGGAATCATCCTATAGTTTGAAGACATTTTTTGTTGCTAATCCACTCCAGGGTTTCCACGAGGCCCAAGTTCTTGCTTTCTTCTCTCCATTTATCTCTGCACCTTCGTGGAGCTGAGGAAAGCCTTGCTGTCCTCAGACAATTCACACTCCATCAAAAGGGCCCAGTTCACCCAGAACCATAAAGCCCTGAGCTGCATGTTTACCCCATTCCTCTCGGTATTTGTCAGATTTGTGGCCAGCTCCTGGCACTTCAGTTTTCATAGGGCATTGATATGTTCTGAGGAAGGGCCCTAGGAATTATGCTGTATGGAGGAGAGAGGGCTTTGGGACAGAGATAAGAAAAGAGAGATGTAGAGATAGGATTGCATTAGGGGGGAGGTATGTCTAAAGGCCAGATATGGGACTAAAGAATGGAGTTTTTATGGAGCCCATTTCCGTTTTCTAATAACAATGCTCCAACACTAGCATGTGCTACTTTGTCAAGTGGTGAGCTCCCCATCAAAGAAGTCAGCAAACACAGGTTGGGTGCTCCATCTGGAATGCTCTAGAAGGGATTTCTGCATCTGATAGAACAGCAACAAGGCAAAGCCCAAGAACCCCCACTACCCCACTAGCCTGAGATGCTTAGATTCTTTATTTCTGTACTTTTTAATAGAAAACAGAGGTCTGGCCCTGTGACCTGCCTAATGGGGGGCGGGGAATGGAACTTGTTGCTTTTTAAAACTGAGTTTGGAAGCAGAAAAAAAGCAAATCTATTTTCAGCGCAGCAAATGCCAACACAATTTATATCAAAACCCCCATCTGCTCAACTGAAAGGCAGTATGGACCAAACATTTTGTGAGCTGGCAACACGCTTGCTTGTTGAAAGAAATTAGCTCCATGGGGACTGCCCGATTAGGCCTCTGAATCTATTTGGGGACTTTATATTAACACCTTGCAGTTGTGACCACTGTTGGCAAATTGCATTTCCCCCCAATTCAAAGGCAGATCATTGCTTTTCAAAAGATCTGAAACCCAATTGAAACATTTGAACTATCTATGCACATATAAAATCTGTATTAGAAAAAAGTGCTTAAAAAGTAGAAATAAAGTAAGTAGTACTAGCTATTATAATAGATAAACCTTAAAATACCAATGGCTTAATATAATAAAGGTATATTTCTCACTCATGCTATGTTTTCAAATGGGTCAGTAGGGGGCTCTCCTCCACACAAACATTCAGGGATCCAGGCTTCTTCCATCTTGAGGCTCTCTCATCACATACCTCATCCTGGGTCTGCTCCTACCCTCTGTACCATGTAATTATTGGTGACATTCTTGACCAATCTTCCCAGAGTAACCCACTAGATCTTTAGTATCTGGCCAATAGGCAAAATAAGAGAAAGCACGAAGAGTTTTGCAGGAGGTTTAGGTGCCAGGCCTGGAAGTGGTGTTGGTCACTTTGCCCACACTCCATTGGTGCATACCAATCCCATGGCCTCCCTTGCAGGAAAGGGGACAGGGATGCCAAAGAAAAGAGGAGGACACTCTGTCATAAGAAACAGAAGGTGTGATTTCCCATGTGTCTCAGCAGATGCATACTCAAGTTTATCAATGACATTGGAATTTATGGTAGGTGATCAGTAGCTGTTGATGATATAGACATCAAAGATAGTAAGGCATCTTGGTCCCTAAAAGTAGGAAGTGCAATTTGGGGGTCATTTCTGTGCAATTTAGTAATGGAAAAAATAAGCAATTTTCAGAGAAGAATTAACTGTCAGAATGGCCAATGTTTTATTAGAAAAAGACAAATAAGAACTTAGAAGGAAGAAGGGAAGTGTGGAGGTTTATAGTACAGTCTTAGGAAGAAGAAAGGAGCTGAGTCCCCTGGGAAGCATGGAATCCAGAATCCTGGAATCTACAGGAAGTTATTGTAGATGGACCACAATGCTTCACCTCTGTAAAGCTTTACCTCTGTTTGGAACACATTTTTTTTAAGCTCCTTTAGAAGGCAAGTACTGTTTTAACATTTTTTTAAAAAAATCTTGAGCAAACAAATTATTCTGGACAGGGAGGTGGGAGTCAACACGTTGACTTTGTTATAAATGAACCATCAAGTATCAAAACTATACTCATTTTATATAGTAAAGAGGCAATATGCAAATTGACCATCACTCCAACACACAAGATGCCACCACAAGATGGCCAGCAGGGGAGGGCAGTTGTGGGCGATCAGGCCTGCAGGGGAGGGCAGTTGGGAGGGGCCAGGCCTGCAAGGGAGGGCAGTTAGGGGTGACCAGGCCTGCAGGGGAGGGCAGTTAGGAGCAATTGGGCTGGCAGAGGAGCAGTTAGGCATCGATCAGGCTGGCAGGGGAGTGGCTAGGGGATGATCAGGCTAGCAGGCCAATGAGGGGTCGGGAGCCAGCAATCCTGGATTGTGAGAGGGATGTCTGACTGCCCGTTTGGACCCAATCCCACTGGGCAGTAGGACATCCCTCGAGGGGTCCCAGATTGGAGAGGGTGCAGGCTTGGCTGAGGGACAGCCCCCCATGCACGAATTTCATGCACCAGGCCTCTAGTTGATCTTTTTTTTTTTTTTAAAATATATTTTATTGATTTTTTACAGAGAGGAAGGGAGAGAGATAGAGAGCCGGAAACATCGATGAGAGAGAAACATCGATCAGCTGCCTCCCACACATCTCCCACTGGGGATGTGCCCGCAACCCAGGCACATGCCCTTGACCGGAATCGAACCCGGGACCTTTCAGTCCGCAGGCCGACGCTCTATCCACTGAGCCAAACCGGTTTCGGCATCTAGTTGATCTTATATATGAAGATATCTTTTGTCATTTGATTCTCTCTTACTTTTATGGTCAGAAGAAGCACAGGAATGAAATACTTGAGAGGGCAAATGGCATTCTAGATCAGTGATGGCAAACCTATGACACGCGTGTCAGATGTGACACTCGAACTCATTTTTTTGGTTGATTTTTCTTTGTTAAATGGCATTTAAATATATAAAATAAATATTAAAAATATAAGTCTTTGTTTTACTATGGTTGAAAATATCAAAAATTTTCTATATGTGACACGGCACCAGAGTTAAGTTAGGGTTTTTCAAAATGCTGACACGCCGAGCTCAAAAGGTTCGCCATCACTGTTCTAGATGGTGTGATCTGTCACAAAGGAGACAGTGACCACTCATGAGATGAAGCTACTGCCATCAACTCTCATTTAGCTGGAATGTTCAAGATTTATGTTTCTGGTTATTTGAAGCTCATCAGAAAGATCTTTTATTTCCAATCATTGCAAATTTGTCAGTTACTCAAAATCTACTTTCTTTACAAATCATATGTGGTAAATACAGTAGAATTGTTGCTTGATGAATGTAATGGAGTCATCCTCCTAATTATTAATTCCTATCAGGATTGGCCCTGTGTCCAAATGATAATTATACAAAATTGGCTTCTGGTACCACCCCCACACTACTACTGCTCATCTCTCTTTTTCATCCTCTTTCCTTGTATCTTTTCTGCACCCTCATTTTCTGGTAAAATTAACTCTGGGAAATATTGGAGACATAAATATTAGGGACATAAATGAGAGCAGTCCTTTATACTTTAGGGTGCATTCCTTCTATAGGCAGCTGAAACTCACAAATGGGTCATATACCAAACATCCGTTTGTGAATTATTGTATTTCATCACATCTCAAATGCCATTGGTTGTAAAACTCACTGTGATTTTATGTACCTCTCAGAAAAAAATTACTGCCAATAACTATGATTCGATACATTCTCATTACTTAGAATTTTTCTACTTGTTGAAAGCGTTCTCTTATATTTGTTTAGACATAGCTTTCTATCTTATCACTCTTGTGCATGCATGAAAAAGACACAGGCAAAATAAATTGAATAAGGTATTTCTAAAATGTCTCTAATTAGAGCCTGAGATTTCTGAATCACTGTTTGAGTCATCAATATGTATGCTTTCCCACATAATATCATATTCTATCAATGCCAACATAAGCATTAGTAATTTAGTATTTCTCAAATGAATTGTTGAATGAACAGCTGTTAGTGCTAGGCCCTTTTGCAGCCTTGCAATTAGATAGAGTGAGCCTACTTTGGACTTTCTTTGCTTGATTTCTGATGCATCACCATCCCATTCCTTGTCCTATAACCATTTGATTCTTGAGGTTAAGGGAGTCCTTCATTGCGGCATCATTGTGCCTTAATATCCCCCACACGCCCTACGTGGATAATCTCTTTGATCTTTACAACAACCCTATAAGGTAGGGTACAATTACTATTCCATTTTACAGATGGAGAAACTGAGGCTTCCAAAGGTTAAGTACTATGTCTGAAACATAATTAGTGGCAGGGTGGGGTTTGAACTTCACTTTCTCGCATGCTTCTAACCTCTGTGCCATGTTAGTAGTGTTGACTTTGTTGATCATTCTCCCCACAGTCATCTCAGCCATGATCTGTAGAAAGTCAGGCAGCTATGGGAAGCACAAGACTGGATTCACACAGATCTGAACTCAAATCCTGTCTCCAGCCCTGATCAGCTATGTGATCCTGGGAAAATTACTCAATTTTTCTGAGTCTGTTTTCCCAACTATGAAAGTGATGATGATAATATTGACCTCATAAATAGGCTATGAGGTTTGAATGGGATAACTTTTGTAACAGGCCCCACATGGTGCCATGTTTACTTCCTGCTCCCAACACATGCCCACTCACATATCTGGCCCTTTATCACTCACACAATGCACAATCAAGAAACATATTTTCTGACTGAATGCTGTGATGGGTGTAATTTCCTGGGTACCTGAGGGTTAATTAGAAATCCTCTCTTGTTCCAACCCTTGTTAAAAATCCTTACATAATGTCAGAATCCATTTTTCTTACATGCAGCAAGCATGATTTAATCTTTGATTCATCTGAACATCAGTCCTCATTACTCTGGCCTGCAGGTATGGCCAAGACTGATGTAGGATATGAGAATAACATGCACATTGGTTTAAAAATTAATTCCAAATGTGAGCTTTAAAAAAAGTAATATACCTTTTTGTGCAGACCTTCAGCAAAATGCCTATATATTTTAAGTAATGTAATTGAAGGCAAGCTATTAGAAGCATTCTGTCTTTATATGTAATTGCCACTTAAGTATTTATTCAATCATTTATTTAAAAAAATTCAGAGCCTACTACGTGCCAGGCAAGGAGGCTGCTATACAAGGTAGCTTCTGCATGAAGCTACTGTATAGTGGGGAAGACAGACAATTGGTGGGGGTGTTCTGGGAGGTATGGGAAGCTGTGGAAGGAATTCCTACATAGCCTGGGTCTGATGACTGGTGAAGGTGAAAGTGTTGATGGTGAGGACAGGAAAGGCATTGTGGAGGGAGTGATGCTTAATTCAAGAGTTGAAGTTGGACAAAGAGAAAGGTTTTCTATGTAGGAGACAGCCTGTGCAAGAGTACACTGAGTGCTGTCCAAGGAGGTGGGGTCAGTATGGTTGGAACAGAGTGGGGATCCAGGGGGAGGGGCCAGGTCATGCTTCTGAATGATTGTCCAAAGGAGACTCCTGCAGCTTCAGTCATTCATTCTTCCATTCTTTCATCCGTCATATCTTTGGCACCAGGGGTGCTGGAGACACGGAATGTGTTAGGCTCTGAGCATGCACAATAAGCAGGTAATGGCCCGGGCCTCAGGGTCCACTCAGTCTGTGGGGAAGATAGGCACATGGGTGGAGTCCAGCATGGTGGAATGTGAGAGATAGGTGCAGATCACAGAGGAGTGAGCAATAACTCACCTCAGGAGATGCCAGGGTCAGGAATGACTCCACAAAGGACAAGACACATGAACTGTGCCTGTGCGCTACCCATGCCTGTCTTGTTATGATTGGACCGCAGTGTCCAGCTAACCCATCTCCTGGCATCAAGTAGGTATTCAGTGAGTATTTGGTAATTGACTGAACAAAGGAATGAATGGGGAAATGATATACACCCCTCCCCTCCCCGACAGTGGTTCAAGTGATTTTCTTTAGTCTGTGCTGCACACTCATCTAGAAACACCTCTGCCTCATCGCAACTCTGGCCACATAATGTTCTGGAAATCAGTATAGAAAAAAATGCATTTGACCTTGCTGCTATGGAACTTACAGTGGAGTGAAGAAGACAGGCATTAAATAACTAACCCCACAAACAATTACGTAATTAAAATGGTGTCATGAGATACAAAGAAGATGTAGAGGGTGATGTATGGGGACCTGAAGGGGCCAAGGAAGGCTTTCTTAGACATTACTGTTTGCACTAGATTCCAAAGGGAGAAAAGGGCAGAGGGGGCAGCAGACGAAAAGGCTGGGCCCTGGGGACGGGCTGGGAGAGTGGCCGGAGATAAGCCTGGGCACCTGCAGGCGTGGGTGAGGTTTCTCAGCCACGTTAGAGATTTTGACCTTCGGCTTAAGAGTAGTGTGAGCCACTGAAAGGTTTTAAGCAGGAGAAACATGATCAATCATACTGTCTGCTCTGAAGCAAACAGTTTGGAGGGGAGCCAGAAGGGACAGTGGGATACACACACGAACATGAGCACACACAGCCTCCCATGGGCTGGCAGTGCCCTGTGTACAGAGGGACACACACAGCCACTCATGGGCTGGCAGTGCCCTGTGTACAGAGGGACACACACAGCCACTCACGGGCTGGCAGTGCCCTGCATACAGAGGGACACACACAGCCTCCCATGGGCAGGCAGTGCCCTGTGTACAGAGGGACACACACAGCCTCCCACGGGCGGGCAGTGCCCTGTGTACAGACAGCTGTAGGAGCATGAAACTGAGGTCTGATTAAGAGAGGACTGAAGTTCCCATATTATTTTTTCCTAGACTTTCTGAAATGACCCGTTCCCTCTTCCTGCATTAAAGCTGATGCTAGAAAGAGGACTGTGACTGGCTATTTATTTTTTAACCACTTTGTGAAACAACACACGTGACACTTCTCTTATGGCTGTTACTCGCAGGGAGAGGATGTGGGTCACAGCAGATAATGTGCTTTTATCAGAGCCCATTTCCTCCCCTGGTTTCAGAGGGAGGGCAGGAGGGCCAGAGGGCAGGAGGGCAGGAGGGCTGGGGGCAGGTTAGAGTTGACCGGGGTGGAATTCACCCTTCTGTCAGCCACTGGCTGAAAGTGCGCATCAGCACATATTCAGTTTGGTGCTGGAGCTCCTCTTGGACACAGAAGGGGTCCTTATCTCATTTTCCCCATCAATAATGAGCTGTTAGATCACACTCTCATGCCATTTGCAGAGATAGCAATGTGCTGGCCTAATTGTGGCCGCCCCGATGCCCCATCATCTTAATCATCTTAATCCTCCTCCTAATGGCTTGGCAGGGGAGCGGGTGGCTGGGAACTACCTGCTTGGGCCTGCCTCTCCTCCTTGAGAGAAATCTCCTGTTTCAGAAACAGGAACCTTCCGGGCTGAAGCAGAGTGGAGCTCTGAGGGCAGCGGGGGCACTGGGAGGGGAGACCGCAGACATTCCCATCCATGTTCTTCCTCCTCCCCACCTCCCCAGAGACCCTCTCAGGAATGCTAATGGGTTGAGGAAGGCTGGGCCTCCATTCCGATTGCCTGAGCATTTCTCCTATCTGGCTTTGCGGGCAGGGCAGACGAGTAAACTGCTGACTTCTTGGGAATAGGCCAGCGGATGAACAAGGATCATTATGTCTGTGGGTTTGGAATTCCTCAAAACCAAGGTGAAATGATTCACCGCAGAGTAGGGCTTTCCCCAAAGAAATGACTTCCATGCCAGGAGTGGGGTAGCTAGAAAAGAGGTGCGTTTCTCAAAGGTGGGGAGATGACTGTTTTCTCTGTTGCTGAGGGTGCCCCGGCATTGGAAGGTGTGGGGAGGGGTGGTCTGCAGAGGCCCACAGAGATGTTGGGAGGTGGTGGCATCATGGAAAGGGCCCAGAGCTCTGGCCCCACCCTGACGCCACTGGCTGCATGAACTTAGACAAGATGCCCTTTTGCTGCCTTGGCCCCAGAGTCCCAGCCTTGAAAATGAGTGTGGCAATGGGCTCTATCCACAGTATCATCCTCTCCCTCTCAGGCACCATCTTCAGGTGTGTGGCTCATTTCCCTTGACCAAAGAAGCCACCCAGGTGGACTGCCCTGTGTGGCTAGAGTTTTAATTTCAGCTGCTCCTTCCATTGTAGGGAGAAAGGTGATCCCTTATGGGGTGAGATTTGAGACTCACTCCTGCCCAAAGAGGTCTCCCCATCTCCCTGCCAAAGTGCCTGCAATCCCCACGCTCACATCTTATTTGAGAGGGAGGCCGGGTAAAGTCGTGGGAAAAGCATGAGCTTTGGTGGTGAGACATATGTTGGCCGTTCCCAGATTACACTTTCTGAAGACACTGCCACCTCCAAGTCCTGTTGCCACATGGCAGCATCCTGCTGGACAATCCAAGTGGCAGTGCTGGGCCAGCACAGCCTCCATCCCCTACATCAGGGTGGGGACTGTCCGGCCTGCGGGCTGTATAAGGCCTGTGAAATCATTTAGTCTGGCCCTGCCAAGGCAACTGAAGGCAGGACACAAAATTCAACAAATCCAGGATCTTTTTTTCATAGCAGCATACATTTACATTAAGTGAATTGTATTAAGCAAATGAGGTTATAAATATCCAAATGGCCCCTGCAGAAAAAGGTTCCCCACCCCTGCCCTACATGCTGGCCCTTATCCTTGTTGGGTCTCTCCTAATTGTGAGACCTGGATGGAATGCCACGCTGCAAGATGGAGTTCCTGGCCTCCTCAGTGCCCACGGGGTGGGGGCAGGGGAGAGGGACGGGACCGAATGATACAACGTAGAAGTAAAGGGAGTCCACTCTCCACAGACTTGAACCAATGGGAAGGAAGAAGCTTGGGGGAGACTGGCAAATCCTCCCCACTCTTTCTCCCTGCAGTGCACCAGTTTGTCCTTGCAAATCTTTTGGAGAAAGTCTCACATGCTGAGCAAACACACCTGTCACCTGGCCTGCTGTGTCCCATAGCAGCTTGTGAGGCAGCGAGGCATCTCATTGCATCCTTGTGTCCCTTTCTGTGCCTCACTTTCCTTTTCCCTCACCCTCCCTGCCCTGGGATGGCACCTTCCAAAGCAAGGCTGCACGTGGATTCCTGTTGAAGCTCTGCTCTCTAGATGACCCAGACTAAGACATCCGGTTCGGCATTTGGATCTGCCACTCATGAGCTGCGTAACCTTGTGCACATTCTTCAGATCTCTTAACATGTCCACTTTCTTTATTATAAAGTAGGAATAATAATAACTATCTTTTAGAGTGTGAAAAGTAGATATAATGTCTATAAAGGACTTAGCACAGAGCCTGATGTACATGCAGAGTGAGTGCTCAACACTTATCATCTTTGTTATTGCTGTCACTATTGTTTGTGACAGAAATGGCTAGCTGTCCATCAAATATTAGTGCACCTCTTCCACAATGAAGAGTGATTGCTGTGGCCAGCCAGGGCCTTCATTCCTCAGACGTTCCTTGCATCTAGGGAAAGCCTTGCACCTAAGTTCGGGCCAGCGGAATGTGGGTGGAAGTGATGAAATGCCTCGTCCAGGCCCGGCTCATAAAATGTTCTGGCTGCAGTTTAACCATGTGCTGGGGACAGCTGAGCATCCATCACCCTGGGGCCTGAATGGCTGCAGAGCAGAGGCCCCGGCTCACCAGTCCCTTCCCTCCCCGCACCATTGGACCTTTTATGAACAAGAAATAGATTTTGGATTTTATCTGTTATAGCAGCTAGTGTCACCTTAATAATTACACTGTTATTGCTATTGTTGCTACAATTGATTGTTATTCAGAGTAAGACCTTCCCTGGGAGGCCCTGTTAGGCTTTTCAAGTGGTTAAGCATGTGGACTTTGGAGTTAGAATGTCTGGATGTGAATTCCAGCTCCGTCACCTTGCTAGATGTGCGACTTCCGTGCTATAAGATGGATCATATGGGTAAGAAAACCCATGTAAAGAATAGGAGAGTGCCTGGCACAGAATAAGCTCAGTAAAAGTCTCCACAGTCTCCATCATCTTCATCATCGCTGTCATCATGATGTGTCATGGAGAATGGGACAGTGAGTGGATGGGAGGTGGAACTGTGGTGTGCCTCACATTGAAGAGGGGCATGAAAAAGATTCAGAACGGGGTGCCTAGGTTTGAGAACAGCAGTCGAGCAGTGGGAAGCTGAGGTGATGTGGCTCTGAAGACAGGGCCAACCTCACAATTTGGTGCAAAATAGGTCACAGTCTTCTGGAAGATGGTTTTTAGGCCTATTGGCCGATATGTGTCTTCTGAGAACCTCGTGTGGGTGGAGCACTGCACTGGGCACCGGGAGGTGCAGTGAAGAAGAGGAAGGAGATGAGAGAGGACCCTGAGCACCAGGGATGCACCGGGCCTGGGACTAGGGGTGATCACTTGTTTAACCTTCACCACAAACCTCATCAAGTTGCTATGATGCCCATTTTATAGAAGAAGCTGACACATGGGACTCGATGGAACTTGCCCCAAACCACACAGTAAGTTGTGGAGCTGAGATTTGAATCCGGACTGGGTAGAGACTCTGTTGTCTCTTGAACCACATCTATTCACCAAGGCTAAGACAGAAGAATTTCAAGATGTAGCCGGGAAAAGGCAAAGAGTGTCGGTAGAGCGGTACTTGCTTGACCCTTGCCATTAACTGACAGCGTGGCTTTTGGCAAGTCACTTATTGTCTCTGATCCTTTCTTTTTCTTTAATGAGAGGGGAAAGGGTATGAAGGGAAGCCACATGTGCCAGGTACCATAGTGGATTCTTTCAATAGGACAACTAACTCATTATCTTTCCGACAATGTACAAGGTAGGTGATGTTATGGGAATCTGAGGCACAAAGAAAGATTGAGTCACTGGACCCAAATCTCTGTTCATAGCCAACTTCCTCAGTATGGGCATCAACAATGTTTTTGTGGCATAAAGTCCCAAGGTACTGTGCTTCATTCACCACACTGGGCATCTTTAAGACTTCTTCCAGCTCTTAATTTACTCAGTCTCATTTTGGTAGAATTTCTGCAGGAAGCAATGCAAGGAAAATGGCAACTTGAATATCTAGTGCTCTATCCACCTACCCTCTTTCTTGGCCTAAGATAATGGAAATGGAGCCAATTAGTCCTATTTGCAGCTTAGGATCAGGGATATTGGTTCTTCTGACTGGGAAACTCTTTCCCCCACCCTTACCCCCACTCCCATCATAACTGTGGGCTCCTAGCTTTCTCTATTTTTTTTAAGGAGGGGCAATTTAAATGCCAATTTTGCACCCTGGCTGGTATGGCTCCATTGGTTGAGTGTCATCCTGTGCATCAAAAGGTTTCCTCCAGTTAGACTCCTAGTCAGGGCACCCTTCCCCAAAATGCTAATTTTGCATCCTTTTTTCCTCGACTTCCAGCTCTTCAGTGTGTTCAGTGTCATTAACCAAGGCTCACCCATCACAGAGAGCAAGGCCAGGGATTGTTTGGGTCTAAATGAAAGTTGACACAACTCAGGGTTTATCTGCTTCAATGGGCGGCTCCCCAGGGAATGGAGTTTTTGGACTTGTGGAGGGAGGTTTCTGCTTCTAATGAGCTGCTTGCAGCCTGCCGGGTGAAAGCAGGGGGTGAGCGATTGCTTTAGGGGATTTGATAATAAGAGTGAGGACAGCATCTCAGACAGAGTGCCGCTCCCGCCACTGTCATCATTAATGCAAACGGCTGAACTGCTCAGGGCTCTTCAGGTTCGAGGGAGCCAGAGAGAACCAGGTCATTGTAAGGGCAGGTACCCCCTGGAATATGTCCATCCACATCTACAGACTGGAGGCTCCTCGACTCTCAGACCTGGATCTGTGTGAACAACTGCGTGGACAGGTGTTTACATATCCTGGGCCCAGTGAAGAAAGAGAGCCAGTGTCAGCCCAGCGCCTCTGTCGTAAGAGTGCTTCAGGCATCAGTGATTCAGTTTCTGTCCAAGGAGAAGGAATCAGCAGTGAGAAAAATAACACAACATGGAGCAGTGAGGTCAGGGGCTGCCAGTTGAGTCGGAAGGAGTTCTGTGTCCTCCTTCCCCAGAATCTAGGCAGTTTTGCTTCCACTCTGGGATACTGAGACTCACTGCTGCCCAGAGGCCTGTGGTAAGAGAGGGGGATGTTCCTTCTCATCCTGACCCAAAAGCCTTTCCTAGGTAGACAAACCTTGGAAAAAAGACCCCGGCAGTCTCCTCACTTGTGGCTTCCCTAGGATTGAGTGCGATGATTCTTTGCAAAGCTTACCTGATAGATTTTCCATCAGACTGTTCTGTCGACCCAAATAACCATTGACATTTATTTGTACCCAGCTTCATGGTTTTCAGAGCACTTCCACTTACCCTCATTTGAGTAGCTTGTGTGGGGCAGATGTTCAGAGCCTGGGCTCTGGAATTTGATAGAATAAGTTCAAATCCCAGGTCTACCAATTTCTGGCTGAGAAACCAGGACAAAGTGCTTAACCTCGGCTTCCTGATCTGCAAAGTGGACATAGTAATTCCTACCTCACAAGGGTTTGGGGGAAGATGAAATGAGATGATAGGTTTAAAGCCCTAGGCTCAGGGTCTGGCATTTAGTTAGCTGCTGTTATCATCATTGTTAATAATCCTTATCATATTCTGAGCTATGAGGTAATAATCTGTGAATTATCAGATAAAATATTAAGTATCCCTGACTTAGAAGCTAAGCTTGCTTCATGGTCAGACACCATATCTCCTTTGACTTATTCGAGTAAGTCACAGAAGGTCAATTTCTGGACCAACTAGGAACTTGGGTTGATTTGTGAAAACATCCCAGGAAGAATGCTCCTTCTGACTTCTTTGTCCACGATGGGCCATGAACTGGTCCTCCTGCTGGATTCTCGCAGTGAGACATGAAAGTTGAGACACAGTTTGGAACACAGGAATCCACACCATCCCACCTTTCTTTTCTCTCCTCTCCTCCACCCTGGGTGCCCGAGCTGTTGCCCATCACAAGTGATGGAAAATAAAGGCAATCAATATGACCCGGGTGCTACTTCAGTGCCCCCAGCAGGCCTGGCTATCTATTTGTATGGATTAGAACACTACAAGCAATATCCTCAGAGGTGGCAGCCATCTCCCTCCTCTGGAGAGAGAGAGAGAGAGAGAGAGAGGAAAGAGAGAGAGAGAGAGAGAGATAGATGGCAAGGTACCCAGGGCCAGGATGCCCTGGGAGTTCTGGATCCTTCCATCTGGTACATGGTGCTGCTAGGGGTGGCCATTTGCTATTAGTTGGACAGTTTGTTTTGTTGGACATTCTATTTTGTGCTCTGGGCTATGAGTAGTAGTTATGTGAACTTGAGTCAGTTGCCTAACCTCTCCGATCCTCCGTTTCTTCACATGCAAAATGACACAACAGTCCTCACTTAATATTATGAGTGCTACATGCAATAATGTATGTATAACATGCTGCATATTACCTAGCATATAGTAAGCACTCAGTAGATACCATATGTTTTCTATTTAGTTCACACAGTGATGAGTTGTATAAATAAGACCTCTTTTGCAATGAGATTAGGTCTGTGGAGGAGAGAGAAGGAAGCCAGAGAGACAATCTGCTTCCTAAGAGTGATGGCTGAGGAAATAGAGCTGTTTAGACTGTGGTTATTTATTTGTAAAATAAACCACTCAAGATTGTACACAGTGTGTGGTTATTTTTTTCCAGCTGTGAACTGCAATTTGTATAACATGATCTATGGATTATTAAATTCACTTAGCCTTTGAGAAAGCCTGGAATCGACCGATTATTTTTACTTCCTCCCATGCTCCTTCCCTGCGCCAGCCCCTGGGTCTGATAAGCCATCCCGGACTTTGTCCCCAGTGTGGGGAGCTGGGCCCAGTGGGCTCCGTGCTGAGGAAAGACACACACAGAGCTTTGTCCACAGTGGTGTAAGTGGAGTAGGGGCTTCTTGAAACAGTCCCCAAGAGAGGTTTCTGAGGAATGTGGGAGATGAGAAGTGACAGCCACAGGCAGAATGTGTGGGTACCAATCCCCTAGGGAAACCACTTGGATGCCTATCTGTCTCCATCTTCCCAGGCAAAGGCTGCCGGATTACAAGCCCGATCCTCCTCTCTCTTGACTGAGAGCAAAGAGAGAATTGGGGTGGTGTGTGTGGGGGGGCGAGGGGTGGGGGAGTTGGGAGTGGGGGACATGGGGTGGGTACTCTCTTATTATTATAGTCTGTTTCCATGTCTGCCTTCCCGTCAGGCTGTGTGATCCCTGAGGGCAGGGCTGGGCCATGGCAGTGCCTTCTGTGTTCCCAGTGCCTGGCACAGGGTCCGGCCCAGAGCAAGTCAGTGGTTGTGCTAAGAAAACAATCATGGGCTCCAGGGACTCCTCTTCTTTCTGCAATCTTCCCTGGCATCGACCTCACCCCGGAAGACTTGTGGTGAGAGCCAAGCAGTTACCCAGAGCGGAGGGCAGCGAGGAGCCTTCTTTGCTTTTCTAGGGATGGGCATGACAGGAAGGGGTGCTGACCTGACAATCATCTCATTTTCAGTTCATACTGGGACTTCATTAAAAAAAAAGGACTGCCTAAGTGTTTGGAATGGAGGAGAAAAGACCTTTTTCGAGAACAGTGAGGTCTGTGCAGGGAACTTGGGAGTCCGTTTGCTGTTACACAGTGGAGCTGCAGGGTGAGTGGCAGCGTGGGATGTACGGATTTCTAAAACATCCCCTTCTCAGGCACATCGGGAGTCGCCCAGCAGCTGATGTCCTTGCACATCATACGATGATTTGACTCCCTGATGGGGAGGGTCACTTTAATCAGCAGCATTCAGAACCGCAGTGCCCCCTCATCGCCTTCCCCTTTCGTTTCCGTTTATCAGTGTCTAAAGCCAGCTCCTCCGAGTCACGGAGCACGGGAGGAAAACCATGTGTAGCCAGAAAATGGCATGGTCTGTCATTTTCTGGCCAGAGCCGGCCCCAGCAAATCACTGGTTCTAAGCCCCGAGGTCATGTGTTAAGTCCTGTAGCATAAATGGCAAAAAACGTTCCTAATCCGGTAATGGCTTATTCAAAGCAGTGCATAATTCAGAACCTTTGCTATTTCCCAGCTGAAAAACATGCCCCGTTAATAAAAAAATTAGAAACTGGCACATTTGTAGTCTAGTTTTGGCTTTTGAATTAATGTCTGGTCTCCTGAGTTTTTGAATTAATAAGAGTTGTCTGCATAACCTGTGCAACTTTGTCATTCACAGTGAAACCATGCGCTGGATTGGCTCACTGGGTCTGGTTTGGGGCAGGGTCACAGTCACATACAGTGTCCACCAAGTGGCATTGATTCCCTCTCTCAAGAACAGAGTCGTGCATGTGATGGCCTGTGCCCGGTGGATCTGATGCTTCCCACTGTGGTTGCCAACTGGCGGGCGCTTGTTTGGGCCTGGTGGGTGGAGTGGAGGTCTGTATCTGTAGCAATTTCTGAGTAAGATATGGACCTAGGGACAGAGAAGATGGAACAACCAGGAGGCCTCTGATAGGAGTGGCCTTAGTAAACAACTGCCTGGTAGGGACTTCTCCAATTAGCCTCCCGTAGTACACAGGGATAAAGAGCCTTAGCCATTCCTAATGAATGCTAACCTGGGAGAAGCTGACAGGACAGAGGGGCTGAGCGTGTCTGCCCTCATTCACATCTGCAGGCCTCTCTGTGTCTCTTGCTTTGGAACTGAGTCCCAAGGCTGCTGTGTTTTGTGTGTCTCCTCTCATTTCCCTGTCCCTCTCCCTTCTCTTTTATGACTCACAGATATTTCTAGAGATCTTCTCTCCCCCAAGCAGTACAGACCCCGTGATACCAATGAAAGGGAAGCATACTGCCCTCTGGTTGTGCATCTACACCTCTCCCCAATGGTACATGTTCTCTCTTTTCCCCTCCCCCACGTTGTCCCCTCCTTCCTTCCAACAGGTGCCTATTGAGCACCTACTAGTAGAGAGCTCTGTGCTGGGCTCTAAGCATACAACAGTGAGCTCACAGTCTGGAGGCAGAAAGATGAAACAACCAAGGGTGCAAAAACTAAACTAGTTACAGGTGTCCGGGGTGCAGTGGAGGAGGGGCGCAGGGGGCTAGAGGAGAAGGCACTTCCCTGAGGGCTTGTCTGTCTTTGACTGAGACCCCACTGGGCCACCAGCCCCTCCTAGTTTCTGCTGCTCCTGAACCCACAGGGGCTCAGAGAGCATCTGACCAGCCTTGCAGAAGAGGCCAGCGCTCTTTGCATCGTCCTCCTCCTGAGATCCTTCCAGCTACAAATCTAAACCCTTCCCTGATAAATCTTTTATCCTTTTCAAATGACTCCTTTAAGGTTTTGCCTCCTGCTCAAGGCCAGAGTCAGCCCTTTAGAAAAAGAAGGGAGAGTCCGCTCAGAGCCATCCGTCCTCCTTCCTGTCACTATTGTGCCTTAATTGAACCCCTTTATGTGGGGAGAGGCCATTACTATCATTTTTGTTATTAATTGCCTACCCATTCATGCCTCTGAATGGCCTTCATGGGCAATTTTGGACACCACTGTCTGCCGCCGCCTGGGACACAGATTCTTCTCATGGGCAGATGCTAGCTCCGGCGAATCAGGGGTACTGGACTGTGATTCGGTGGCTTAAAGGAGGCAGTGCCCCCACAGCACTGAGGGGGCTTGGGCTGGGGTCAGATGCAGGGCTTCTTTGGGAGGGGATGGGAGGAGCTGGAGGAAGGGCCATGTCTCCAAAGGTTAAGCTTAACTACTTGGGGGTTGACTTGATTACACTGGAGCCAGTGGGTGTCTGTAGGGGGAAAGCAGTCCACCCGGCCTCCTAGGGAGGGGGCCAAGGCCAGCTGCAAACAGCTGCCTCAGTGCCAGTCATGAAAGTAGGTCTCGGGGAGCTTTGAGGACATAGCCTCTCTGCAGCTTCTATTTAAGGAGAGTGGGCAGCTCCTTCCAGCCTGTGACCCCAAAGCTTGAGATTGTTAGTGATCATTGTCATTTACTGTGTGCTAGGCCCAGTGTTGAGGGCTTTACATGGACTATCCTAGACTGGAAGGTCCCTGAGAGCAGGGATCCTGTTCTTTATGCATTCCACATATGCTTATGCACTGCTCACCACTTGCCAGCGCTGTGCTGAGGGGGTAGGCAAAACAGAGCCAGCCACCGCTCTTTTTTTCTTTTTCTTTTTTTAGTTATATATATATTTTAAATATGTTTTTATTGATTTCAGAGAGGAAGGGAGAGGGAGACAGAGATAGAAATATCAATGATGAGAGAGAATCATTGATCAACTGCCTCCTGCAGGGCCCCTACTGGGGATCGAGCTTGCAACCCTGACATGTGCCCTTGACAGGAATTGAACCTGGAACCCTTCAGTCCAAAGGCCAATGCTCTATCCACTGAGCCAAACCAGGTAGGGCCAGCTATCTCTCTTTCTCTCGCTCTTTCAGAGACTATAGAAGAATGGGCAGGATAGTGAAGGGAACAGACCAGGACATAAATGTGAATTAACAGATCAGTGTAACAGAAGGCAATGAAGGTGTTGGACAGCCCAGGATAGCATTTCTGAGGAAATGGCAATTGACATGGGAAGGAGCCAGGCAGGGGAGAGTTGGGACAGTCCAGATAGGGAACAGCATGTGCAAAGGTCCTGAGATGAGATAAACCTTAGTGTCTTCAGGGACCAACATGAAGGCTCTGTGGCTAAAGCAGAAATTCTCAAAGTGGATCTCAAGATCCGTGGTGTCAGAAACACCCGAGGGCAAGCTAGAAATGCAAATGCCCACTCCTTATCTACTGAATCACAGGCCCTGAGACGGGGCTCAGCATTCATCCAGGTGATTCTAATGGGTCTAGCAGGGGTGGGCAAACTTTTTGACTCGAGGGCCACAATGGGTTCTTAAACTGGACCAGAGGGCTGGAACAAAAGCATGGATGGAGTGTTTGTGTGAACTAATATAAATTCAAAGTAAACATCATTACATAAAAGGGTACAGTCTTTTTTTTTTTTTAGTTTTATTCATTTCAAATGGGCCGGATCTGGCCCGTGGGCCGTAGTTTGCCCACGGCTGCTCTAGAGTCTGAGAATAACTGGGCTTGAGCACAGTGAGCAAGGGGCGAGATTGCCTGAGATGAGCTATAGAGCTAGGTAGGGCCAGGGAAGGTGCAATAGCAAGTTTGGATTTTAAGTGCAATTGGAAGGCACAAAGGGATTTTCAGCATGTGGGTGATATGACCTGATTTTCAACTTTAAAATGCTCCTGGCTGCAATGTAGAGCAGTGAAGCATACGAGTGGACAATGGATGATGGAAGACCAGCTGGGAGGCTGCTTGCCATATCCCTAGCACCAACAACCACAGGAGGTGCATAGTAGGTATTCAGTAAATATTTATCGAAAGAATGATCACATTTGAGAATGTTATATGTTCTCATGGCATCCTCAAATTTCATTCGTCTGGTGCCCGTAGCATTTGCTTACATGAAGTTAAGTCAATTGTGCATAATTGCTGGTGTGTGTCTCCCACTCTGCTGTGATTTCTACACAGTATCTGCCACTTAGTGCTTCAAGGAATATGTGTCACATGAATAATTGAATGTCATTATAACATCTCTATGAATGGACAGTCTTATTAGTTCCATTTTACAGGACACAAAACATGAAATAAGTTTTCTTAGGATGCCAGAGGCAGGAAGTGTAGGGGCTACAAGCAGACCCCAAGCTCTTCTGGACTATGTTACCCCTCCCCCCTCCTTTATATGGTTACTTTTATGTTATTTAAGGAACCTGACCAGTAGAATTTCAGGGAAATGTCTGTGCTGGTGAAACAGTCCCTGGAGAAGAGAATGGCTTGCAGCCTTGAGCAATGCACCAGAACCCACTGCATCAAACGGCAAGGGATAGTTGGGGGCCTGCCTGGTTGCCATGGTGTTTGACCAATAGAAGACGGAGGCCTCTCCTGGCTGTGGCTGAGGCCTGAGTGTGCATATTCATGGTGGGGCCAGCCTGCGAAGGGGGAAGGGAAAGAGGCCAAGCCAGCCAGCACCACTGCTCCCGCTGTTCAAGGTTTGAGCACCTTGGAGGTTGGTGTGTCACCCAAGCGACTGATGGCTGCCAGCAGCTCCTCCCAGCCAGAGGAGGACCCAGCTCTGACAAACATGATCAAAAGGCCCTGCTTTTACAGATAGAAAATGGAAAGGAAAGATGTGCCTTTAAAAGGTACCTGTGATAACCAGTTCCTGGGATATTCCCTACTGTGATCTGCAAGTCACGCAGCCATCTAAGAGTACCTATGACAAGCCAGGTGATCCTCAGACACGTTTGTGAGATACCAATATGTAAAGTCGCTGACATACAGATGAAATAACTGGGGCTTGGAGAGCAAATTAATAACTCACCCGACTTCCCAGATGGAAGTATCAGAGGCGGGACTGGAACCAGGTGAGCCTGACTCCAGAGCTCCGGCCCTCTGGCCCTCTCTGTGCTCTCCCTTGGGAACAGTTGCTTGTCTTTCCCCAGGACTGGGCTCCACTTGACAGCTGATGTCTCCTGTGATGGGGGGAGAGAGATGGACGGGAGGTAAATCAGAGGGGAGTTCAAGGCCTTTTAGACTAGGAGTCCCTGTATCCCATCTCTGCTGTGCCCTTTCACCTCCCCAGGACTCAGCTCTTCTGTAAAGTTCAGCTGAGGCAAGAGAGGGATCAGGTAACTTATTAGGTATTTTTCTTTATTCACAAATATTTATTGAGCTTCTATGTACTAGGCCCTTTTTGTGGGAACAAGAAACAGATAAAATCTCTAGTCTGATAGCTTATATTCTGATGGAAGAAGAAAAACTATAAGCAAAATTTAAATAAGACAGAAGAGAAGGAAAACAACATCACCATCATCATTTTAGGGGAGTATTGATAAATGCTATGAAGAAACCTAAATAAAATAATGTGATAGGGAATCAGGTAGGATGGGTAGGCCAGTTCAGATCTACTGTGATTCAGCAGAACTGGAGTGGGCATTTGCACATAGTTAAGAAACGTATCTATGGAAAGGTGGCTTGAAGGCAAAAAGGAGCCATTTGTGTAATGACCCAGAGACCAGCATGCCAGGCAGAGGGAAGAGCAAGTGCGGATGCTCTGAGGCAGGACCTGGTTGGTGAGTAGGAGAAAGAGAACTGAGGAGAGGGAGGGAGGAGATGGGCAGAGCAGGCTCATGGAGGGCCTGGTTGGCTGTGGTAAGGAGTTTAGGCTTCTTTTCAATTAGGATGGGAGGCTGTTTAAGAGATTTAAGAGGGAAGGACACCCTCTGATTTGCATTTTTAAAAGGTCACTTGGGCTTCCACATGAAGGATGGATTGCAGGAAGAGCAGTCATCCCTGCAGGAGATACTGGCCTGGGGTGTAGCAGGCAAAGCGGAGGAAAGCAGACAGATTTTATAACACATTTCTGGGCAGAGGGGAGAACAGAGATGTGTGTGAGGAAGCCCCTGCCCAGAAGGATCTTACAGAGCAGTTTCAAACTCACTTTTTAGACCCAAGGAATAATTATAGAGAATGAAACACAGGAGGGGGTTGTGAGGGCATGAAATGGTCTGTGGTACAGAAGGAATTAGAGACGTCCTCCCTTCCAGGCCACTCACCCACTCTCTGCCTCTTCTCTGGCTGCACATCCTACTGATGGTTTAGTGGCAGACCTGGCACCTGTGTGCTAGGTATCTGGCTCCTGCCCGCTCTGTAAGCCCAGCCAGATAAGAGCATCTGGAGGCAGCAGCATCATGGGCTGAGGAGGCCCTAATGTGGTCTCTGGGTCTGGTGCCCATAGCTGCCATCCAAGGAGTGGCTCATGCCCTGCTCCTGAAGCATGTGGACAAGAGGTCAGCCAGAGAGTGAAGCAGGGAATGACACCCGCTGATTTGCATTTTTAAAAGGTCACTTGGGTTGCCACAGAAAGGATGGATTTTGGTGGAGGAGCAGGCAGAGCTTGTGCTGGAGACCAAGGGGGATGCAAAGGTGACCATCCAGCTGTGGCTGCTCCCAGAGCCCCTTCCTATGGATGTCTGGTCTGAATGGAGAGGAAGCATTAGGTGAGGGGACCCGCACCATAGGTGCACAGAATTCACCAAAGCCTTCCTGTGTCAAAGCCACACATTTGTGTGAAAACATGATAGCCCTGCACATGTCCCTAAACACTGCCCAGGTTCCAAGCCTCCTACAGGTTGCACTGTTATGTATCAAGCATTGTTCTAAGTGCTTTCTCTTTAACTTATTTCACCCTGAGAATGTTTTTGAGCAAAGAGCACTTTGCCTGAGTTGTGTTTTAGGATGATTAATACCACAGTAACCTATAGGGTGGATTGGGAGTGAGGAGGAGACGCCCTTCAAGGTTCTAATCAGCGTGGTGTGGTGGGGAAAGCAAGAGGTTCACATCCAGAGAGAGCAGGGTTAAAGTATGGCTCTTACACTTTTAAATCGAGTGGTCCTGCACAAGAGACTACACCTTTCTTTACTTCAGTTTTCTCATCTGGAAAATGGGAGAAAACTCTTGATCTTAAAGAGTTATTGTGATTTAGAAAATTTCTATAAAGGACCTGACATGGTGTGTTGCCTGGTGTATCCTCAGTATGCACAAGACTAGTTTATTTTCTTTTTCCTTTTTCCTATGACCTAGGACCACAGCTGAAGAGTTTGAGAAAGTAGGTGCTGAGGTAGAAAGAATGGGGCCTTTGAAGCCAGAGACCTGGGTCAAATTCAACTTTGCTATTTATCCGCTTTGTGACCTTTGACAAGTTAGTCAACCTCTCTGGGCCTCCTTTCTCTTCTGAAAAATTTCATTTACAATCCAGTTTACCTAACAAATAAGGATCAGCACATAGTGGGTGATCCACAAATAGTAGTTTTTATAAACCATCATTAAAAAAATTCCTGGGTGGGGGTGGGGTGGGGGTTAAAGATGAACTTATCAAATGGGGGAATATCTCACTGGGCCGCCCTGGAGGAGAGAGTCCCCCTCCCTTGATGAGCAGAGTTCTCACTTTTCATTTCCTTCCACATGAAACAGAGGGGGATGAGACTGACTGCGTACTTCAGATGGGATTCATAATGCCGAGTCCTTAGAATTAAATTCAGGTCTGATTTTCCAGGAGGGGCCGATCAGCACTGCAGCGGAGTTCAGGTGCTGTGACTATAATTTGTAACCAGCACTTTCCCATTTGGCTCCTTTGCGGCCATCTGGTCCCCTTAGTGGAGATCTGTTTTGTTGGCAACTATGGTGCCACGGGGAAGTTGAAATTTACCCATTAGAACTCAGTGTACCGTGGAGATTCCCTTCCCAGCCCCATAGAATGATCATCTCCGACCCTGCCTGCCCCTCGTTGGTCCATTGCCAACACTCCTCTATGGGGATTTTCTAGCACTATGATTATTTTATTGCCAAGAATCAGAGTAATTATAACTTGTAGAGGGATTTCCTAGGAAAAGATGAACTTGGGTTTATGCATAAACATATGTGAAAGAAGGGGTTTGGGATTTGTGCATTTTATGTTTTTTTAGACATGAAACATGAGCTTTATTTCACTTAAAAATACTTAATAAGTTTCTACCCATTGCATAATTTGTTAGTAACAATGATGATGATGAAAGCTACTATTAATTGAAAACCTACTGTGCAAAAGGTAGTGTGCCAGGTGCTTTACAAAGATCTCTCCCGATCGACCCAATGCAGACCACTGTTCCTTTTCAAATCATTGCCTGTGATCTATTAATGGGTCATGAAATCAATTTAAAGAATTGGAACCAGCATTTAAAAAATGAAATAGGATGAAATGATATAGAATGGAATAGTAAATATCATAGAGCTTTGTAGATAGCAAGGGTAAGAATTGTTCATGAGCCCAGTTGGCATGGCTCAGTGGTTGAGCATCAACCTATGAGCCAGAAGGTCGCGGTTTGATTCTCGGTCAGAGCATATGCCCGTTTGCGATCCCCAATGTGGGGTATGCAGGAGGCAGCCGATCACTGATTCTCTCTCATCATTGATGTTTCTATCTCTCCCACTCCCTCTCTGAAATAAATAAAAATATATTTATAAAAAGAATTGTTCATGAAACTTGTGTCTGTTATGAATGTTATATGTGCACGAGGTTATGATAAGATGGTTGAGTACTAGATTATGATGAAAAATAAATTTATTGCTGTGGATTGTGGTGCAAAAGTTTGAAAATAACTAGCCTAATTCAATGGTTCTCAACCTTTAGGATGCAAAACAGTCACCCAGAGAGCCTGTTAAAGTGGGGTGCTAGGCTCTGCCCCCAGAGTTTCTGACTCAGAAGGCCTGGGTAGGGCCTACAATTTTGTTACAAACTTACATGTGCTGCTGATGCTGCTAGTTCCCAAACCGCATTTGAAAACCACTGGCCCAATTATTTCAACCTCATAGGTCAGGAAGCTGAGATTCAGAGAGAGAAAGTAACTCACCCATGGCCCACAGTTGGTACAATTAAGAACCAGGATTTAGACCCAGTTTGTCTGACCCCAAAACTGTAAACCATGCTGTGCTTTCCTTTGGTTTTAGAAATAATCTGTCTTCAATGTGAGGAACTGACAAGAATTACTCTCTGTATGCTTGGTGTGTGTTTTTGTATTTTCTCTTCAAGTCCCATATAAATGGCCTGAAATACAAGAAACATGGTGCTTGCAAGCCAGACCCCTTTATCATTTAGATGAGGAATTGGGGAGGGATTTGAAGAGCATGATGCTTTTGAATAGCACAGTCTGGATGAGAAGCCAGGCAGCATCCTTGGCCTTCGTCAGTTTTTGCAAGCCCACTCTCCCTCCCTCTGTCAACTCCTCCATGCCTGGGTGTTAGCTGGAATCTTAACATGTGTATGGCTTGTTTCATAAAGACTCCAAAGCCAGGAGAAAGCCCTACTGTTTAGGAATGTTTCCTATTTCAACTCTGCTTTCAGAAGAGCCCTCATGGAGGCCTAAGTTTGCCACTTCCTACACTGGGGCATTAAGTACAGTATTCTAAGGATACTATTCTCTTTCTAAGTACAGCTGAGTTGGAAGAGCAAAAGCTATAGGAGTAAATAGCTGGCTCCAGTCCTGGGTGTATGATGCTGAGCATCTGCTGAACTCTCTCCAGGTCTTCATTTGTCATTTTTAACCTAGGACTAAAAATACCATAACCTCATAGGAAGTTTTGAAGGTAAAATAACATATATAAAACACTTAGCATGGCACTTGGCATTTAACAAGCCCCCAGTAAGGAGTAGATAGAATAGTCTTCATCTATCTACTCACAAATATTTATTGAGCACCTTCTTTGTTCCAGGCACTGTGCTATGTAAGGCTACAAAGCTGAATATGGCCCCACCCCTGCCTTTAGTCAGCTCACAATCTATTGCTAAACACAGACCGGCTTCCCCTCTCTAATCCCAATTAATTGACCGTTGTAGCATTTCACACTGAGCTCAGTATGCAACTTTAGCATCCTTTTCCACGTGGCAATTTAGGCAGTGCTACCAGGCAGAGGGAGTGGGCAAAGACTGCTAACTTTGTTGCTTTCCCTAGGCTAGTGTCCTCAGAAATGGACAATTACTGTCATATGTGTAAATGCTACGTAGGGGAAAATAGGGGTTCTCAGGAGCTGTATGAGGGCTACTAAGTCCCCTGGGGAAGCATGATGTGTAAGGATTCCAGAAAGAACTGAGTCTGGAAGGACAAATAGGGGTTAATTAGGTATAAAGGAGGAGTGGTGATCAAGGAGACAGGAGAACAACATGCATGCATATATACTTAGAACACAGACAGACAGACAGACAAGCCAACAGGCGGATCTCTCTCTCTCTCTCTCTCTCTCTCTCTCACACACACACACACACACACACACACACACACACACACACACACACACCTATGGTCCAGGGAGCAGGGAGTATTTGGGGAACAGTAAGGAGGACAGACTATGGGGAAGGGATGTAGTTGAGACTGCAACAGTAATGAGAGGCCTTCCGGCCATGCTGAAGTTAGGAGACTACCAGTGTGCCCCTGGGACCCAGCAGGGGAGTGTCCTGTGAGGGAGCTGAGTTGCTGCTGCTATGCACCCAGAGAGAAAGCTGAACTGATGTGGATTAACCTGGAGAAAAGAAGCCAAGCCATGTTCCCCCTCGGTGTGAAAACCCTTGAATCCAGTGAAAAGATTTAAGGGATAATGGAGGCATTTTTTCTGTTTCATATGGTAGTAATCCTGGTCCCTCAGGATCAAGCACCAAACCTGATTAGTGCTGGGCCAAAGCAGCCCAGAGCACCCGTTTCCATCACGAGCTGACTGCAGGCTACACTCTAATGGGATTGTTTGTTAAGAAAAAAATAAATGCCATCCCTGCTTTAAAAGAATGTCCTTCTCATGGAGCCAGAGCTCTGTTGCTATTATAAGGGGGGGGGGGGCGGTCTGGAAAAAAATAGTTAAGGCCCCACTCTCAGGGGTGATTGGCTTTGAATTTTGGCTGCAGAACTTTCGGTTAATAAGCTATAGAGTTGAGGGAGTAGATGGAAAATAAAAATGGATACAGGGAGATATCCCACCGGTTAGAGCACAATGATGCAAAGAGGCAGCACCCTCAGAGGGAGGGTCTGATATTCACACCTGGGTGGCCTTGAGCAAGACCCTTCCCCTCTCTGGGCCTCAGTTTTCTCATCTGCAGAATGGAGATGTTGGAATCATACTATCTAAGTATTCTTCCAGCTGTAATATTCCTTGTTTAGACAGCAATCTCCTGGGAGATTTGGTTGGTAGGGAGTTCAATGAGCAAAGTTGCCAAGTTCTGCCTGTTCTCATCCGTCAGAGGGATGCATACTGCTAACATGCTTCATCTGAATTTGCTGCTGTGATCAGAAAAACACTGTTTGGTGAAAAAAAAGGTTAGGCATTGCTGGCAGGTCCCCACTTAGACATGTGCAAAATTTCCATAGTTGGCTTTTAGGTCCCTGTGTTGGTCAGAATGAACTTTCCAGGGAATATTTAATTTGGAGGTAACTTTCTTGGCCAATCTACAAAAACCCTGTTTAGTCTTGAACAGAACTAAAGTTATATTCACTTTATGGGACTAAGCTGATAATAGTCCCATGGAGTAGCCTGGAGTTGGGCTTTTTCTAGAGCTAGCCTGGAATGGAACTGTTTTGATGCCATTCCTATGGAATAGTCTTATTTCTGTGGATTGATTTGGAATAGTGTTGATTTTGCTGGGCTGACTTGGAATGAAACTATTTTACTGGTGTTGACCTTAAACAAATAGACAGCCAGGTATTTCTCTAGCAAAGTGGGTTTATTCGGGAACAACAAGGAATTGCAATTCTGGAAATGCAGTCTAAGGGTGAACCATGTGTAAGTCCAGAAAACAAAGGAGAGCATCATTCTTTTATAGAGAAAAGGAAGAGTTCAGAGGGGCTGTCATAAGCAAAGAGTTCATTGGAGGAAAGTAGGAATTCCAAGTGCAGTGGCTTTTCATTTGCCAAGTAATTGCAGGGTGAGAAGAAGATCATCCTTCATCCTGCCGGAGTGGCAAAGTAGGACTTTGGAGATGAAAGTAGGACTCCTTTTGTTTGGGGTAATCGATAATGAGTGGTAGCATGAGAGCTTCCCCTACAGGCCCTCCCAACTGCAATTTACATAAGGTTTCTGTTTATTAATCTTAACATAGGCGAGTCCAGGAAACCATCAGTGGAACAACATTTTCCACTTTTTAGGCATTTTAGGGTAAGAGGTCACTGGTAGTGTGTTTTCTCTTGCAATTGTGTCAGTCATAGGCGGGAAGATTTGAGTGCTTCTGATTGCCCAAAGGAAAGGGAGCCCCCTGCAGGAGGGAGGACTGCCTTGCTGTGGTAGCCCTAAGTAAGTCAACATTTCTATTTCAAAATTTGTTTGTACCTACAGGCAGAGTAGAATCAAAAATCTTAATTTTTTTAAAATAAAAAAACTTCCTATTAAATAGCTATTATCTTCTTCAAAAGATTTTAATTATTATAATTGTTATTAAATAAATTAAATTTAATTAACCAGCTTTTAAAAAACCTCTAACATTTCAGATTCATAATGAAAGACTAAGGAGGAAACTAGACTTTTTGTGTGTTGGAAAGTTGTAGAAAGAGGAAATTAAGAGAAAGTCCCTGATTAGGGCTTTTGAGAAAGTGACCAAACTAAGCTTATAGCTGAACCCTAAGAATGGAAGATAATATAGTAGAAAAATTCATTTGAGACTCAACCATGGGTGAGCCACAGTTTATACTTCCCGTCTCAGTTGATCTTCAAAACTGCCTTGTGCTGTAAGTCTTTGACAGTTGAGGAAATTGTGGGTCAGGTCACTAGCGGTGAAGCTGCAATTCAAACCCTGCAGTCCCTCATCTTTATTCTTCCTAATATCTGAGGATTAAAATGCTCTTTGTCCTCGGGGATACACCCAGAAGGTAATCAGTAGAGAGGAAATTAAACAGTGAATGCTCTAGATGGGAGTTCACCAAGTGGTCCTTATAATGTATGATGCTCTATGGAGAGACATAGGGGTCCAGAAACACACATGAATGTGAGCTTCATTGGAATGCAGTTCACAGCTGAGAGTTCATTTAGTTGAATTTCTTGTTTCCGTGAGAGAGTGATGATGATGATAATATTAGTGATGTGTGTGTTCAGTATTTTTTTAAATTTTTATAGCAACATGCAGATGGGAAGATAGACAGCATTTATGAAAGCCTTGTCGCTGCACTGAGTGATGGGCCAAAGTAATGGGTTAGACATTTCATTTCGTCTCTATTGGTGGGATTTCTCCTTCTGTGACTTCGCTGTGGAAAATCCTTTTGCACCTGTCCACAATTCCTTGTTTGATCCACTAAATGCTCCTATCACGCCTGTCCCTGAGACGTGGCTGGCGGCGACATGGTTGGGACAGCATTTCCATTTCGGGGGTGAATGGGCTTGCCCGCAGCTTCTCTGAGCTTTTGTTTCTGAAAGTCTGGGAACAAGGTAATAGGTGTGCAGGTGCCAGAACCAGCTGCTGCTCGGAGCAGATGAGCCTTTCTTGGAAATAGTCCCAGACGATGAATTGCTTGTGTGGTGCAGAGAGATGCACCGGAAAATTGTCCATTCACTGTGCCCACTCTCTGACTCTTGAATGCACTGATGCTTGCTTATTCTATAGCTCCACGTGGCTCAGGAATGAACCACACATGAGGCTCTGAATGAGCCTGGGCAGACGCAGCAGAGTCTGTCAGTTGGGGCAGAGAGGGGAAAGGGAAATCTCCCAGGACATTTCATTGCCAGAGAGGGCCCTCATCCCCTGACTCCCTTTCTGTTGTAAAACTGTATCAATAATTATTGTAGAACTTAGAAAGTACAGAAAGTTACAAAAAAGAAATTTACTTCTAGTCTTTCTACTCAAAAGAAAAAGATATTTTTATGTATTTCCTGTAAAACTGAGAATCTCACTCACCTCTCTATCTCTATCTCTATCTCTATCTCTATCTCTATCTCTATCTCTATCTCTATCTCTATCTCTGTGTCTCTTCCCCACCCTCATCTCTCCCTCCTTTCTTCCCTCCCTTTCTTTATTTCTACAATCAAAATTGGAATCATATTGTATGTACAATTTATAGCTTGATTTTTTTTCACTTAACATTGTAACATCTACACTCACCCTCAGAGATGTAGAGGGCTGGCAGGCTGCAGGAGCAACTGCCCTGAGATTCATGATAATCCTCCCTATATTTTCTTGGTTTTAGGGGAGCTCTCTTTCAAATACCCAATTTACTTCCTGGGATTTTCTCCTAATCAATCCCTTCCCTAGACCTTCTGGGGTTCTGTGTCCTCATCCAATCCGATCCTTTTCCCAGGCTAGGCTCTGCCCCTTTATGTCACTATTTTGGCTCCTGCTGCACATGCCTCAAAATAAGTGAAGGCCTGGGGATGAGTTCTAAGGGTCAATGGAGAAAAAAGGGGACATAGGTAATACTTTCAACAATAAAGATTTAAAAAATAAAAACATTAAAACTTGTGCAATTTTTAAAAAGCTGCTTTATATTTCATTATTATCTACATGATAAATCTAAAGTAATGGTGTCCTCTCCTCACCAAGTGAAATAAATAAGTTTCAATCTATGGTGGTGGTGGTGGGGGGGGTGAGTAGAAGGACCACCCCTGTGCCATCTTGGCTCCTACTTCACTTGCGCTCAGCAAAGGAGTTTTGCTGTTTTATGCCACCCCCTCGGTAATCCAGGCTAATGACTGGTAAGCAATTCTTCCTGCCTGCGTTGGGGACTAGGACCCAAAGGCTGAGAATGTGGCAGTCTCCTGGGGAGTTTGTGAATGCAGTCACTTCCCAGTGAAGCAGGCTTCACATCTGATTCAGCTTCCTAGTCGATTAGGCTTAATGTCTGATTCCCTTTGCTCCCTTCCTTTGTTAATAACTAGCTAACTACCTACACTAACACCGGGCATGTGGAAAGTACTAAAAACCTTGTAGTCATTTTGCTAAAATGGTAGAGCTAGGGAGAAACCCCAGAAAAGCGCAGTATCCAAGTCCCTGCCTTTTTCAGGGAACGCACTGCCTCCCAAAGAATGGTGGCTGCTCCCTGGCCCAGAGAATGCCCACATGTGAATGGGGGTCAGGAATGAGCTGAGGCAGAAGAGATGGAGAAGCCATCCCTTCCGACCATGATCTGCAGCCTTTGCCAACTCCACAGAGTGGGGCTTAAGAGATTGGGCTATGGCTTTCCTGCTGGAATGGGCAGGAAAGACCCACCATTCCTAGAGCCAGTTCCACTGAAGCCTGCTAATGACGCCATCTGGTCGACTGGAGCCATTTCCCCAAGTTATTTTTCTGACCTGGCTACATTTGTTTCTGGCTGTCCTGCACTTACTCCTTTCAGTTGTTGCGGTGGGGTTTTTGTGTGTTTTTTTTTCCTTGCTGTATTGATTTTTTCAACTAGGCAACTCTGGCCAGCTGTACTGAAGCCCAGGCTTCACTTTGATCCACTTAGATTAAGGAGGAAAGAATGCAAAATAGGCAGTCATATGCCTTGTCTGCACCTTGGCCTCTTTATGAACACTAACAGGAAGGAGGGTTGCCAGGTGACCGGGAGATAGCTTGAAACTGAGCTTGCCCCTGGCCAGGGCGTCAGCCTAGGCCAGCAAGGCAGCCCTCATGGTTTCTGCCCCTGGGGCTGAGGTAGAGGTGAAAGACCCAGGCCAGTGAGTCAGTGTCAGCTGAACCAGGAGACTTCAGAGAGCTGGTAACTCACTGGAGGTGTCCTAGACAGCCCCCAGGAGTCAGAATGACAGTATTAATGTTCCTGCCCTGTCAGCTCCCTGGAGCCTTGTGTGCCTAGATCTGGGTTCTGGTGGGAAGCAGGTGGCACACTGGAAAGGAGGATTGGAGAGGCTTAACCAGGGACTATTTACTAAAGCATGTGCTGGGCTAACAGAGCCAAAGGGAGAGAGTCCAGGGGAGAGAATGAGGCAGCTTGGCAGGGAGGGAGCTGGGGAATAACCACCCAGTCTCTCCCCTCCCCCTCCTCTGGTCAGTCAGTGCCTCTAACCTAGGAAAAATCAGCCACCCTGAATTATCTTGCCTAAATGAAGGTCATTCACACTTGCGTTGACATTTGCCTCTGTGTCTCTCCCTCATCTCCCTTTTCTGGGAGACTTTCCTAACACCCTGGCCACATCCTTATGCCATCAGTGTCCTTTTGAACATGGTACTAAGGGCGGGATGGGGCTCCCTGTAAAGCACTCACTCCCAGGAGCCTTTCAGAGTCTCCATTTACTCATTGGTAGCCTGGAGGTGGCAATACCCACCACAGCAGGTGGTTGAGATGAGAAACCATTTATAATGTAAAATGCCCTTAGCCAGTGCCCCGCATGTGGTTAGTGCCCAAATGCAGTGATAAGCAGGAGCAATAACCATTTCTTGTGTGATTCCTCTGTGCCAGGCATGTGTGATTTACTTTAGGACGTCTATGGATTTAGGTCTCCCTGGTGGATGCGGTTTTGCCAGGGCAAGGCCTGAGGGGCAGAGGGATGCAGCAGCTGCCCCTGGTCACACTGGGAGTGAATGAGAGAGCTGACCCAGGACTGTCTTCTCATCACCGCTACCCTTGGTTACTGCCTAGTAGTGATCACAGTACCGCCTCCCTCCTCCCTAGGTAGTCACTGATGTTCAACTAACAAAGACTAGGCATGAAGAGGTCACTGCCTAACCCAGGAAGTGAATGTGGTAGGATTGCAGCCCTGCTGTGCCTGGCTGGGGATGCCCTGGCACCCCTCTGGATTCCAGAGACTCTAGAACCCTCTCTGCCATGGCCTCTTCCCTTGGCTCCCCTTCTCATGGCTGCTGTCCTCAGGCCCTCCCCCCGCTGAGCCTGCACTGAACACCACAGTTAGACCAACCAGATTCTTGAGCTCCCCGATTGTTGAAATAAAGGGTGGGGGTCAAGGGGTGAAGAGTGCTTTGCTTTGAAACTTAATTATGATTTTCTCGCACTTCCTTGATTCTGTTCCCAGCATTCTTGCTTTCGTCTGTGTGTCATTGGGCAAGTCTCTTTTCATCTCTGGGTCTCAGTTTGTCCATCACAGAATGGGGAGATTAGACTATGTTCCCTGCAACCTCTTTCAGCTTGGATATTCACTGGCAAGCTCGGAGTGTAGAGCGGAATACGGGCCAGCGAGGTCAGATGACATAGTGGACAAGCACACGGATTCCAAAGCCACGCTGCTGGTTCAGATCCCAGCTCCCACTTTTACTCACTGTGTGGCCTTGCTCCATGGTTTAACCCCTCTGTGCCTCAGTTTCCTCATCTGCACAGTGGGGATAATCTCGAGTACTTACCTTAGATAATTATCCTGAGAATTCAATAGCTGATATATGTAAAGGGCTTAGAACAATACTTCAGCATAGATGTGACATGTAAATGGGAGCTACTAATACTGTGAAAGGTGATGTCGCTGTTGTTATTGTTTGAAGCCTCCCTCTGTCGGCCCAAACAAATTCATTGGTTGCTTTGGGTCTTGATGTCCGCATCTGTAGTCAGACGTAGGTCTCACAGGTTGTCAGGAAGATTAAATAGGTTGATATCTGTAAGCTGCTGGCCCATGCTGAGCCCTCAGAAAGTGCTGCTGCCTTCCTCCCTTAATGCTGTTTTCTGGTTGATTTAGGCAGTGCTATTAATAAACTCGGTGGTGCCCACTGGGAAGATGAAGCTCTGCCTGAAGTTTCGATGGTAAAACCATCATTTACTCAGCAGAGCCAGCCACGCCTGGTGCTGCTCACCCGCCCACGTGGGAACCCCCAGCAGCTCAGCTGTGAGGCTCCGGAAGCATCATGATGAACTGGAGGCCTTCCCTTCCTGGTCAGGTGAAGAGCCCACCTTTGTGCTGCAGGCCAGCAGGCCCGATTTTCCAAATGAGAAGACAGAGGATCTGTGGGAAGGTTCCCAGAGCTCCCTAGAGAGCAGCCACGCTGGGGTTGGAGCCAGGTTTTGGAGTGTGGAGTTCTGGCTCAGACCCACACTGCTTCTCTGATCCTGATTCTCCCAGCGATGGTTTTTTTAGGTCAGAGCCATCTGAACCCAGGAGCTAATGTGGCTTAGTGGGGTCTATTTGGGTCTATTTCCTGCCAAGTTGGGCTTGCTTTGTTCTATGCATCTGACACAATCCTTAGTTGCTGCTAGAATCTTTGCAAATAGGTCAGAATTGGGCCCAGGTAGGAGGGTGCTGTCATCTCCATGAAACAGACACACTCCTCTCTGCAGGTGGGGGCCTAAATCGGCACCGTCATGAGTGGAGAGGGAGAGGCTTGGCAGTACTCTAGCTGTTAAGCATGTTTAAAAGTACATACCCAATGACCTGGCGCATGAGTCAGTGTCTTCTTCCAGCTGTTTTGTAGAGAAACCTCAAATAAAATGGATTTAAATAGCACGCAAGTTAACTTTTCTTTCCTGCAAAAGCCTGAAGCAGTCCCTTTATGGCCGACCCTGGAAGTTGCTCACATTTCTGCCAGGTCCTGTTGGTTCTCCTTGTCCCGTGCACACAGCCGTGCCGGAGCCTGGGAAATGGAGCTGCTACTCTGAAAGTGGGCGCAGCGGATGCGGGGCTGCCTCACTGTGTCCCTTCCTCAGGACTGACGTCCCTGTCCTCAGCTGCTGGGAATATTGGCAGCTGATAATACACAGGTGTGTCTCTCCATGATCATTGCACAGAGGCACTGGGACCCATCTCACTCAAGATTGCACCCCCTTGCGGGAGGAGGCCATTTTGCAAATAACTGGCTTATGCAGGCAGAAAAAGTCCTGTCACTCTGGCCTCAATTTGCAACAACTCTGAGGGGTCATTTCAGCTCCGGAGGTCCTTGTGGGGGGTCCACTGGGGCCTGGATGAACGAGCACCGAGGGCCGGTCATGTCCTCCCCACTTCTTACAGGTGGCCTTCCATAGGGCACTCCCCATAAGCCCCTACCTGCAGCTCTCTCCTCCAGAGACAGTTTCAGGGAACCCACACTAGAAATCTGGGTTCTGAACCAGAGAAGAGCTGGAAGGATGCTGGAACACGCTATCCCTGGGGCCTGCTGCAACCCCATCTCTCACATAGGCTCTGAAAAAATACCTGCCAATGTGCCCCAGGAAGCGGCAGGCCATCCCTGCAGCATGGTTGGTGAGAATGACAACAGTGAACAGTGAACACGGTGAGGCTGGGCTATGGAGCATGCGGAAAAGACGGAGAAAGTTCCAGATTTGCTGCCTTCCATATTCTCCAAGAGTTTATTGGGAATAAGAAGTAAATTGCGGACAGATGTACAGTATGATTACCATTTTATTACAAGTGACAAACACCCCATAAATGTCTGGCCATAATTATAGATCATAGATGCATAATTAGAAAACCAGGGGACCGTTATATGGAAGCTGATCATAGCGGTGGCCTTTGGGGCTGGGAGGGGAGATTTGGGATGGGTGAGTGTCGCGTGGGGTGAGGAGGTGGAGTAGGGTAGTGTGAGGAGCTCTGAGCTTTATCTAATGTTTTGTTGAGAGAATATATTGGAACATATTCATGGATTATCTGTTCAGTTAGACATTTATATTAAAGAGGAAAGTGGAAACCCAGCCTCACCCGTGGAGATCGAGACCAAACTCATCTCCTGAGAACAGATGGAAGCATCCAGCTTTGCTTCCAGAAGAAAATCTTCATTTCCAAGAAGCCTCGAGGCCTCAGGCAAATCAATCTACCTCTCTAAGCCTCAGTTTCCCCACCTGTGAAATGACTGTCACACACCCTACTCCGTACGTTGCAAGGTTGAACTTACGTAAAGATTACGCAGCTGTTAGCCCAGCCGGGCGCGCTGTGCAGGAGCGGTGGGTGCGCCTGAAGACGCCTCCTCTGCCTTTGCCAGGGACTCAAGCTGGTCAGATGAACAGCTGTCCCAGCTGGGGCCTGGGTCAGCAGCCACGGGGAGGGGAGGCCTCCACTCCCTGGGTGGCAGCCTGCTTCTGTGGGGGCCCAGGTGGCTGTTCCAGAACATCCCAGGTGTTCTGGGACTAGGTCTCATTTCTGGGGTATGAGCAGCAGCGTGCGTAACTGTGGGGATGTTTCCATTGTGTCCAGGGGTTTGGTGGTTTTTCTGTCCTCTCTCTCAGAATGAAGAGGAGAAAGCCTCCCTGTCAGGGAAGCCCAGCAGACCAGAAAGGCTTGGAAATCATGAAATGCAAATACCAGCTGCTTTTGAACCGTGTGGAAGGCGGATCTGCTGAATTAAATTAACGTGGCCCATAAATACAGAGGTTAAGAAAGGGGAAACCAAGTGTTCAGAGCCTTTTGTCTAGAGGAAAAATAATCACAGGACAATGGCCCATTTTGTTTGGATTACAGGCCGGGCTAATATCACATCAGCTCAAGCCTGGCAATATTTAGGTTGAAACTGCTGTTTGCTGAGCACTGTTGTTCCAATTTATCTCGGCGGGGAATCCCCCAGAGCAAATCAGGCTGGGCAAGGGAAACCTCTGCCTCCTGCCCTCCCGCCTGGTTCTGCCCGTGATTACCAGAGAGTGCTGGTGGAAGGGGATGGGCAGGGATGGAGGGAGAAGGGACTAGAACAAACTAACTGAGGACCCATAGACAAAATTCAGCCTGCAAAGAAATTGCTTTTTGGGAGCTGTACCATACACATCTGTCTATTCTGCTTCTCTTTAGAAACCAGAAGAACAAGCATTTGACCTGCACACTGACATGGCAGTGACTGCGGGAGCCATGAAGTGGCTGCCTCTTTAGCCAGAGAATGTAAGCCTCAATTCCCACCACTCCCTTTTGCCCCCCAACCCTGAGGCTGAATGTCAGTTGCCATTAAGAGTGTATCAACCTTTTGTTATTATTTATGTTATAGTCACAAATATTTCTCCAAACCCATGACATATTACAATGTGAGCGAATGTGAGCTGGAGCACCCAGGGGCTGTTCTCTTATAGCCAACCTGCTTGACTCCTGTGACTACCTGGGCTGCCCATCACTGGCCTACGGCTGAAACCACTAGGCCTAGATATTGGTCTCAGTTCTCCAACTGATCTGATGCAATCAACCCCACTACCCCTACTCTGGGTCCCAGTGTCCTCATACGTAAAATGAAAGGGCATTCTCTCCCAAGCTGTGTTCCGGTAGCATTAGCTCTGTGGGACTTGAAGAAGGTTCCATAATCCTAAACACTGGGAAGCATTGTTAGACAAAATTAAGTCATTCCCCTGCAGGCCTTTCCGGAGCCCCAAGGCACTGACGCGTGTCTGTGGATTTACTAGGGAAGGCTACTTTCACAGAGCATCTTGGGATACTGGTGTTTCTGGCTTAGATTTGGGAAAGTGAAATACGACTTGGCCAAGTCACTGCCACCTTGCTGTGTAGCTTCCTTCTCTCCTCCCCCAGTTTGTCTCTCCTCTCCAGGCCTCCCTAAGGCATCAGGGAAGGCTCGACGGTGAGGAATCATCAGTCCCCGCACCCACCCCCATATTATGTTCCCAGGGGATTCTTTGCCCCCAAACGTGGTCACAGATCGGTAAACGTGGCCAGGATTGGGTCAGGCAAAGTGATCTTTTGGATAAGGATTCAAAATGCCTTTCAAGGTGAATCAGGTCTCTGACAGCCCTCCGTCGGTGTGGGCGGAGGAACACTGCTGAGGGCACAGCTAAGAAAAAACTGCCAGCTCTGTAGCACCTGTCATGTTTATGGCCCTTTAACGCCAGACTCTGTTGTTCTCTGTCTCCTGCAATGTTTGCCAGTTGCATTATACCCAGCACTCCTAGAGGGCAGGGAGCTGCATCGATTTTAGTTGCATTATTTATATCTTATGCATTCAAACAGTTAATCAAGAAGGATTTATTGAGTGGGTTGCTGCCCCCTGAGGTATAGGTTCCTACCTTAGAGTCATAAATAACAAAACGCCCACAGTGTGGCAAAGTGGAAAGCTGCAGACTTTGCAGTCGGAGGGGACTGGGACTAAATGGTCTGTCTGTATAGCCTTGGTCACGTTACTAATCTTGAGCCTCATATTTCTCATCTGTAAAGTGGGGACCACACTGGGAAACTCACAGCCTTCCTGAGGATTCCCAGCACGGGGCCTGGCACATGGCAGGCTACAGGAAATTGCTGTTATTGTGATATTTGAAGGTTGACTAGGGGCTTTCTTTCATGGACTTCATCTCATTTTATTCTTCCATCCTCTCCCTGAGGGAGGTAAGGCTGGGTAGAGTCCACCTGCAGTTTATAAAAGGGGAAACAGAAATTCAGACAGGTTGAGGGCCTTGCCCAAGGTTTCTCAGCCAAGAAGGGAGCCAGGATTTGAAGTCTGAGTTTTGAATTCTACTTCCTGGATGGCCTCCAGGACAGCACCAGACCCCATGTGACAGTGCTTTGCCGAATGCAAACACCATTCAATCCAAAGGCTAATGCGTTGCTATTATGACACATTCAGCACTGATGGTTATGAGCAAGAATCTTTCCTAGAAAGGTGCTCTAGAGCCCTCAAAGAGCCCTTCTAAGGATAATAAGCTCTGTTCATTTTTAAAAAGAGTTTTATCATGTAGAAAATGGCCAGGATCAATTAGAGAAAGTGCATGGTGTTGGGGAAGAGAAGCAGGGCAGGGGCACCAGAGCTTCCTCTGGAAGGCATGATGGAGGTGGGACACATGTGGGCACAGCAGGAGGGAAGGGTGGAGGAAACTACTGCAGGAGCAAAGCACCACATGAACAAAGCTAAGGGGAGTCCGGTCATTCGGTCTTGAGGGGTAAATGGACAGGCAGGTCCAGAGCCAGGGGCCTGCAAGAATCGCTGATGCAGGGCTTTCAGTGTGAGGGTAGGGGGTGGAGGCTTGCCGGAGACAGTGTCAAAGCAGTGGACTGACCAGGCCAGTTTAGAGGTCATTAGAGAGGAAAACAGCAAGAGCCCAGCGGACCAAAGCAGATGCAAAAGGAGAGGTTTAATTAACTAACTAATTCATTCATGAAATATTTCAATCAGTACAAAAATTTATTGAGCACACACTGTGTATAGAGCTTGGTGCTTGCTTCTGCAAGTACTATGTATAAGAAGATAGGGCCCAGTCTAAGCAAGACAAAGCCATGGTCATACCTGCAGCCCTAGACCCTATGCTATGTGTGTGCATGCATACATGCATTCACACATGTCTATGCACATACATGTGCATGCACACATACTCATGCATGCACTCACATGTACTCACATGCACATGCACACATGTATGTGCTTCTCATCCCTATTTCCTGTGCCGGCTGGCTTCCATAAACATTCCCAGGTGGCCCTCCTCCTCTGTCCCAAGCTGAGGCCCCATTACTTGTCAGGTCAGAAATTCTGATGCAAATTCAATGTCTACTTTAGAAACAAGGCTTTCCCCATAATGAGATAATTAAAAAGGAGGCTTTGCCAGGCATCCAAGGAACTGCTTTTCAATATGAGACAGGTGCACATTTTTTGCATAGTTCCCAGCTTCCGGAGGTCTCCCATGATGCTGGTGGTCTGAGCCAGGCCTGCAGAGGTAGGTGGATGTCTTCCCCAGGTCGCCCCAGCCAGCTGGATGGCGCGGAGTCTGGAGAGCGGCTGTGAGTTGAGCCGCAGTTCATTTGGTGGCCCGGTCACTATGTCGGGTCTAATTAACTGAGCTGAAAGGAAGCTAAAGAAACTTCTCTGACAGGGAGGTCAGGGAGAGTGAACTCTGATGGGAAATTAATGATGAGAGTCTGGAAACTCCACGAGAGGACTTTGGTGGCATTCTAGTAGCTAGTCTTCTGCTCCTAAAAGAATGCAGCATCAAAGGGGCCTTTTTGGAGATTGTTTCTTCTGGGGATTTCAAAAAACACTCCACTGCTGAATAGAAATATTACTAATAATAATGACTAAACTGTCATCCATAACCTGAACAGTCTTGAGTGCTTATGTGTCATGACAAGTGCGTTATTCACACTCTATCAGTAAACTGTCATGTTGACTGTCAGGTATGTGCTAGGAGCTGTAATAGAGTTTAAGCCATTTACCCAAAGATTCAGACTCACTAACTGGCAGAACTGGGATTTGGACCTAACTTCCTACATGCTATGTTATTTGACCTGTTAGTTGGTCTTGCATAGAAAAAAAGTCTGTGACTGGGGTAGTTCATGGTCTAGGACAGGACAGGGTTGGGGAACCTTTTTTCTGCCAAGGGCCATTTGGATGTTTATAACATCATTCACAGGCCATACAAATTATCAACTTAAAAATTAGCCTGCTATCTTTGGCCAAACATTTAATTAACTCACCCCGAATGCCTTGGCAGGGCCAGACCAAATGATTTTGTGGGCCTTACAGTCCCTGGACCAAATGTTCCCCACCCCTGGCCTAGGGCTAAGACTGGCAAATGGTGGCCCATCAACTGTATTTTGAAATAAAGTTTTATTGAAACACAGTCACATCTTTTCATTTACATATTGTCTATGGTTGCTTTCACACTGTAACAATAGAGTTAGTAGTTGCAACAGACTATATGGTCTACCATGCCTGAAATATTTACTGTCTGACCCCGTACAGAAAATGTTTGCCAGCCTTGAACTAAGGAAACCCAGGGAGAAACAAAATTAAACAGGTTTCTTTGCTGCACAACTTCTCAGAGCCTTTAATCTGCTAATGTACATTGTGAAGGATCCCCTTTTATGAGGCATCCTTGAGGTGAGTTTGGGGAACACAGCTGGAGTGTAATTCCATTCATTTGGTCAAGGAGAAGGCGGGGTCAGACAGCAAAGTGATTGGCCCAAGGCATGCAGCTTGTATATGGCTGCACCAGGGCTTCATTCCAATTCCAAGGCAGTGCTATACTCTCAGACTGTCAGCTCCAGTACAAGTGATTGGTGCAGTGCCAGGAGACCCTTCTCCTGAGGGGGTCATCACTGGTGGCCAGAGCAGCCTTGTCTGTATTCAGTTGTCCGTTTACAATGGTGTTCTACAACCCTGTCTTTATGGGGCCTGTTTGTTCTTCAAGTCCAAAAGAGAAGGCAAAATCATCATACAAATAACAAATGTCAGTTGTAATCAGCATCATCTGACACTGTGAGAATTGAATTTCTATCTTTCACTGCATACATTAAATATGGGACTTTATCTCCTCATGCAGAATTGATTTGCCCATAATTCTCTCCTTTGGCCCTTGTCATGTAAATTGTGGCATTTCTCCCCCATTGACTGTATGAAGCGTAATCTGCAGAAGCAGATTAGAGGTGAGGGTCCAGCCTCACCGACCAGCTGCTGCTGGATGCTTTGTCTGTCTGTCTGTCATTACCCACTCATGCTTTCCCTCTCTAAATTGCGTCTTTGGGGCTGCTCACTGGTCGCTCATGCCTTCTGAAGATGGAGCCTGCACAGGAGGGTGTGGGGGGCTGGGCAGACGGCCTTTGTGGAATTTGGAGGCTTCAGCCATGGCGATCCCTAGCTCTTGCAGTGTGGACGGGTGATGGCTGGGTAGTTTGTAGGGATGGGCCTCAGGGTCATTTGCAATTCTTGCTCTACTACTGAATCAATTCACCAGTATCCTTAAGAGTCCTACATTCTCAAATACTCCCCTAGTCCCCCAGGGGCCCTGGAGAATATCTAGCTCCCAGCATCTATACTAGATGGATAAGGACAGAGATGGCTTCTGGCTGGTAGAAGGGCCAGATGGGGGACCTGGCCCTGGGTCTGGCCTATGGACTGTGGCTTGAAGACCAGCCCAAGGGTCTTGGGAGAGTTATGTCTGACACACAGGCTGTGTCACTCAGTGAGACCCCAGTGCGTGGACATCTGTACCATGCTGCGAAGTCGTTAAACTTCACTTATGTATAATAACTATTTCATGCTAAATAGCTGAGGAGTGGTTCATAGATGGGGTTCTGGAGGCAGAAAGACCTAGGTTCGAGCTCTGACTCTTCCTCCTATTAATTGGACGATTTTGGGCAAATTACTTAATCCCTCTAAACCGCTGCTTTACCATCTATAAAATGGGAGTAATAGTAATAGCCATGCCCATGAGGTTGTTTGGAAGATTGAATGAAATAATCCATGCGAAATCTCTGGAGTGGTACCCAGCATGTAGCAAATGGTCAACACATAGAGGCTGCTCTTTTTATTGTTAAATTCTCATTCTATGTCAGCTGCGTCTTAAGATATACCTTGGGGTAGAGCGTATTGATGTGACATGTGTACCAAGGTGATTAAAGGCCATTGAGTAGCTGCAGTGTGTCTCAGGGATGGCTCACAAAGGTAGGAAGGGGCAAGAAGGAAGCTATCCCTTGCTGAACACTTACTGAATACCAGGGACTTTAATAGTCAACGTCCAATGACAGGTGGCTTTCATATTTCTCATGGCATGTTCTGTAATGTTAATGTCGAAGACAGGGTCTGTCTCAGGTGAGACATTCTTAATGCTTTCCACAGAGAACGAGAAAAAGAAAGTTACAAATGGCATTTATCATTTTAAATATATTATGCATTTATTGAAAACCTGCTATGTGGAAGCGCTAAGCCTAAAACTTGACTTTTATTGTCATCAAATGAAATTTCACAGTAACCTAAGAAGGCAGGTACCATCTATGTAGCCACTGGAAAGAGAAAGACACCTGCTCCAGAATCAACTCCCAGATGCATTTCCTCCGGGCGTCCTCTGCTACTCCCATGTTTAGCTTCCATATCCTGTGCTGACCCTCCAGCAATAAGAGTGTGTTGCTGAATTAGTCCTGTTACCTGAGCCCTCGCCACCGAAACTCAACTGTCCCGGACCAAAATGAACATTGAGCAGGTACTCCAGGGTTATTGTTGCCGGTGGAATCAGAAGAAGGCAGTTTTCCACAGTCGTGCCATAGCCGAAACAATGCTTGAGCCCTGGGAAACGCGCTGTAAATGGAGGTGGCGTGCTGATGTTGATGATGGGAAGGTCAGGCCTTAGAGGAGTTGCTGTGAGCCACCCTGACTGCTCAGCACTGCTCTCCAAGCAGCTTTTGCAAGTCAGGGCTGTTAACATGGGCCAACCAAGGTCCCAAGAGGCTAATAAATCAGCCAGGAGTAGCCAGGTGGGTAGTGACATGGAGGAGAATACGAGTAATGTATGGTCACCTTAACTCTGTTTACAGGGGTAAATGGGAATCTCTGGAAAGCAGGTGGGATACACCTCAGCCAGCGTGCTGAGGAGCGTCAGCCTCTGCAGTCATGTGTGTTTGTGTGTGTTGGGCCTTCTTGGAGAGTGTGGGGGCAAGGGCAGCACTAATGCTCCCACCTTACCTCCCACTGCCCCTGTGCACCATTGCTTGGCTCCACACCCCTGTCCTCACACAAATGCCAACTTCCATTTATTGAGCCCAACTTCCTGTTCTAGGCATTGTGCAAGCCCTCTAGCCTGCTGCTGGCTTATTCACACTCAGTTGCCTGTTGTAGGTAAGGGAGTACTATGATTCTACTTGCTTTTCAGAAGACATGATGGAGATACAGGAAGGCAAAGTAACTGCCCCAGGATGGGGCAGGGCCAGAATTCAAACCAAAGTCTCTTGATTCTAAACCCAAAACTTTTTACTCAACAGGTCTTATCCACAGGATCCCATCCCTCTGGGTGTCACAGACCATTGTGAGCTGGGCCTGAAGCACCTTGTTGCTAAATAGAGTACTGCCTCTTGAGTCTGGTATGCTGGCCTCCCTCTCCTCCATGCCCTGCATGACTTTGGATTTGTGACAGGTACACATGCGTGCACTGTGTATGCATACTCATGCACATGTACACACACACTCATACATACACTCACACTCAGAAAACAACTATGTTAATTAAAGGCTGGCTCTTTCTTTTGCACTGCGCTGCCTCCTGCTTCGAGAGGCTGGAGGTACTCTGGGGGAGGGGAGGTCATTTGCAGCATCCTCAGATACTGGTTCAGCCACTTCCTATGCCCCTCTGATGACAGGGAGGTCGCTGCTGGTCCCATCATTGCAAAGCCCTGGCTGTTAGAAAGCATCTCCTCCTGAAGAACCAGAACAATCCCAGAAGAGCAGCTCAGCCAACTGGTGCCTTTTGGCCTCAAGGAAGGGCACTTTAGCTCTTGACCCTGAGGGGCCTTTGCCTGGACCCTGAAGTCTGTCCTCCTACACCATGGGCGGTGATTGCTCCCTGTTCCCAGGACTGGACCCCTCGGGGAAGTTCCAGCTTCTGGTCTTTGTTCTCCAGAGGGAGGCGGCACTAGGCTTTGTCCACCTGACCCACCCCCTCCCTCATCAGTCTGCCAGCCCCTGAGCTGTCGGCTCTCCAGCCCACCTCCTCTCCACCCTCATAGCCACCAGCTGCTGGGGTCAGGCAGGGAAAGGGCTGATGGATGGGCCAGCAGGTGCGAGGGAAATATCCAGGGCGGAGTCTCTGGCAGCTGGCATGGGGCCGGCTTTCATCTGCCTGCTCTGCTGCCCATGCTCCCACCCCAGCCAGCACTCAACCACATGGGGCTGGGGTCGGACTTCCATATGGGGTGATGGGACAGGTGTGTCCCCAAGGCCAGGAAAAATCCCCGTTTCTTGGGATGCTGTCAGTTCGCCCTGTGCACTAGAGGCTCAGGATTCGGACTCAGTTGTCTGATTCCCCACCTCAGCCCTGACCTAGAACTTATCGCAGGCACTTCCCATGGACCCCTCTGGAGAGTAGTGAGGTCAGGAGGCAAATCACAGGCCTGGGTGTTCAGAGGTCCAGGCTCCTCACTTTGCTGTCACTCCTTTGTGGACACATGGTCCCCAGAAGTCACCCATGACTACTTAAACATGGCACCTGGGAAGTAAAATGAACAAACTCATTCTCACTCATTAACTCCTATTAGATCAAATTTGCTTCTCATGGAGCAGATCCTTGAAGGAGCACACAGGTAGCATTGAGAGAGAGAGAGAGAGAGAGAGAGATTATCTCCTGGACTTGAGAAGGTGATAGGATTGGGTTGGATCCACTCTACTCAGGGGGCTCTGGGTTTAAAGACCAAATGATGGGGTGCAGGCACACTGCCTGGGCAAGTGCTTTCCCTTTCTGGGCGTCTTTATCTGGAAAATGCCTAGAGGGAACGCCTCCTCCACCTTCAAAGAAGCAGGGAAACATCACACGGTGTCACTAGGTGATCTCAGACACGGCACTGCCCCTCTGCCTGCCTCAGTTTCTCCCTGCGTAAAATATAGGGTTGGGTTAGCACCATCACTGGTGAACCGCAACTTCAAGGTTTTAGGGACCACTGCCTCCCTCCACCTTAGTGATGATGTTGATTCCTATATCCATTGATTGAAAAGACACAAAAGAACAAAAGCTACCCTAAATACAGTGGCGCTGTAACCAACTTTATTAGTCATAACAGGACTTCCATGCATTGGAGAATTTGCAACCGTTGCTGGCTGGAATTGGCTATGGAGAGAGGGTGTTCTCATTGAGAACAATTAAGGCAGGCCATTTTGGATCCTGCAAATACCCAGGTGGTGAGGCAAAGGTTAGGGTGGGGATGCTGGAGTCAGAGGTCTTGGGTGCATATCCCAGGGCTGCTCCTTCCCAGGTGTGTGCCCTTCTTCACCTCTGAAGTGGGGATCACAGCACTCACCCCACAGTGTTGCTGTAAGAATTAAATCCAATAATGTATGGGACACACTTAGCAGCTGGCTAGTGCTCAACAGTGACACCTAAAAACTCTAATAAACACACATTCATCTTTGCATTATTATTGACATATTCATGTACAAATAGCTGCCATTTATTGAGTGTTTACCTTGTTCAAGGCCTGGGGCCAAACTCATGGCACAGTGTTTCAGACCCCACCCTAAGGAACTCCAGTTGAGGGGTGGCTCAGACTGTCCCCATCTCTTTGGGGGAGATAGACAGTTTCCCTCTGGGATGTTTTGGGTCACTTGGACAGGATACCCTTTCAGGGGACATTTGGGAGTGTCTTCTCTCAGGAGCCTGTCGTGCAGTCGATGCTGTCCTGGCCCAGAGTCCAGCATCTCCTCTGCTCTCCAGGGGCTGCGTTTCCCTGGGCAGGGCAGGTGGTGTCCAGAGGATCCCCGCCCCAATGGGAGAGGTGGTGAGACTATCTCAGGGAAGGGAGGGTCCCTGGGACTGAAGATCCAAGCCCCCCCTCCCTTCCCCAGAGCTTGCAGTTGAAGCCTTACCTGCAAATCCTCCAAACCCCGGGACTCACCAGTGTGTCTTAGCCATAAGCTCAGCTCAGGGCTTCTGGCTGAGTGGCGCTCCCCCTGTGGAAGTGCACTGACCACCAGGGGCAGCTCCTGTGTTGAGCGTCTTCCCCCTGGTGGTCAGTGCGCATCATAGCTACCAGTTGTTCTGCCGTCCAGTTGATTTGCATATTAGCCTTTTATTATATAGGATAAACCTTTGTCTCATTTAAACCACTGCTATTTTGATTTTCTCTGTTATACAGGGTGTCCCCAAAAGATGTATGTACACTTTCACAGTTGATAGCTCAATTTTGAAAATGAAATGTATTTTAATAAACACTGCCTTTATAATTATTCAATGTGTGCATACACATGTTTTGGGACACCCTATATTTAGCAAAACCTCATCCTAATGGATACAGATAGGAAGACTCTCTTTTCCAAAAAAATTAAAAACCTTGTCTTCCAGGAGTTTTTCCAGAAGATATACCCAGACAATGCTTAATTTAAAGTGATGCAGACAAAGATATTGAATATACATTTTTTTTTATTGCAAAAAAAAGATACAACCTACATTTCCACAAATAGAGGAGAGGTTAGAGGTAATGTGGTACTTACTAGATGGTGGTTGAGAGTTCAGGATGTGGTCTGGAGTTAGAAACCTGGGTCTACTTCTCACCTTGTTCCCTTACCAGCTCTGTGACCAGGGCCACCTCTACTTCATCTCTCTGAACTGTAGCTTCTTTATGCATAAAGCAGACAGATAATAATAATGCAGGCCTACAATGTTGCTATAAGAATAAAAAAATAAGATAAAACACTTAGCTCAGTTTCTAGCTCAGCGTAATCACTGAGGGAAAGCTAGCAATCCCCTTTTCCTCCTCCCCTCTCCCTTCTGCTCTTCTCCCTCTTCTCTTCTCTACAGGATACTGTTCTGGAATTAAAGGTACCTTCACCACCATCACTACTACTAACACAGTAAAGACGATCACAGGTATCTTAGTAGAAATGGAGAAGCACAGCACACACATATTTGCACAGCAAGATCCCACGAGTGTGCGTGTGTCCCGAGAAAAGGCCGGAGGGCAACACACCAGCAGTGCTCATCCCTCAGACGTGGATGTTAGTGATTTCACTTGCTTCTTTAAGCATCTCTGTAATGTCTACATTATGGCAATGGACATTAGATACTGTCATCATTTATTATTAAGCATGACTTATTTCCCTCTTGTATAAAAGCGAGGCACCCCGGAACTCCTCCAAGCCTTGGGAGGGCTGGTTCTGGAGGGAGCTTGTGGACAGGAAGCCAAGGCCCGCTGACTCAGCCCTCTCGGGCCAGATGCAGCCTGCAGGATGAGGCAGGTGGCAGGAGGGTTCGGAGAGACAGGCCCCCATTTAGAGCTACCTGGGAGAACTGCTGCTTTGCCATCACCCCTCCTGAGCACTCCCTTCTAGCATCTTCTCTGACCTGGAGGAAGAGCCCCTGGACTTAAGGAATGTCAGCCAGAGAGATAGTGGGCTTCAAGTCTCTAATTTCTATGAGGAAGAAAAATTATTTTGCTTCCAAAGAAAGGGGGTTAGGAAAGAAAGCAAGACACCAGCCCAGCGGCTGCATATCTTGGTTCATGTGCTGTGTATTTTGCAAATTCTCTTGGCAGAGAATTGTTTTATCTCCCCTCTGGCTGGGTCTGCAGCTGCGGTGCTGACAGACACTGGCTGGCCCCTGCAGACCAGGCCGAGCTCTGCAAAGCAGTGGCCGCTGGGACACAGGCCCCTGGCAGATGAGTGGCCGACCCAGGTGCTGTGTTATGTAAGTCCCGGCTTTGAGAATCCTGGAGAGGGGGCGGTCCTCATTGGTACAGAAGACAGGCAGCTGAGACAGGAGGGAGGAGGGCAGCAGAGGGGCCCAGTTAGGTTACCATGGGCAGGAGCACCATCGGTCGGGGGCTTCCTGTTACAAGTAAGTTGTTCATTTGATTGTCCAGGGACTGGGGTAGGGACCACTTGGGTTCTCTAAAATCTTGGCTCAAAAGTGGCAACAATTTGGCCCATGGATTCATATTCTTCCTAGGCCCTAACCTTTCTCCTTTGAGCTATCATTTACTAGTACTTACTATACACCAAATAAACGTGTGCTCTTTGCTAAGCAACGTCTATATGTCACTCAATTCTTATACCTCCCTGTAAAGTTGTCCCATTTCTCAGATGAGGACATTGAGGCTCAGAGAATTAATATCACACAGTTCATTAGTAGCTGAGCCAGGGTTTGAACCTAGATGTGACTGGTTGCAAAGCTCAGGCTCTAAATGCAGAAGGACACAATCCAGGTCACATATGAGAGTCACTCCTGGAACTTGTTCATTGTACAGTTACCAGCACCCCCAGCTTCCGGAATCACTGTAAAATGCTTTGGAGGTAGGTGATTCTGATGTGCGACCTGCTTGAAAACCACTTGATCCCCCAGAATCCTGGCTTGGCCTACGCTGACCTCCAGGAGCAGGGCTGCTGGGCAGAGCATGGGAACCCATGGTGGCTGTTTGTGGGGGACATGGCACGGCTGGTCTTTGGGGCCCTGCCATTCTTTTTCCAGTTCTCCTCCCCCGACTCTGGTTAGTTTCCTACAGACCCCAGCTAATCCCTGGGCTCTGTGGTACTGGGGATCCTGACTAGGACTACTGTACCCCATTCTTTTAAAAAGTATGTATGTTTTCATTGACTTTTTAGAAAGAGAGGAAGGGAGAGGGAGAGCGAGAGTGAAACATCAGCCGGCTGCCTCCTGCAAGACCCCTACCTGGGATCAAACCAGCGACCTCTCGATGCATGGGATGATGCTCAACCAACTGAGCCACACTGGCCAGGGCCTGCACCCCATTCTTCCCTCTGCCCCTGCTGGGCTGCATCTCTGTCCCTCAGAGGAGGCATGGGAACAGATCAGGGGCCCCTTAACAGGGAACCGTGCCTACTTGGGACAGGCAGGCCTGCTAGAGCCCAGGTCTCCAGAGGATCCCCGGGTCCAGAGGATCCCTGGGGAACTCTGTAGCCAGGCAGTTGGGAGGGGAAGACTTACCAGCCCCTCAGGCCACAGCATGAACTCAGCTGTCTGCTCGCCTGTGACAGCAGAGTTCCCTCGGGAAAGCTGTTCTCTGTGTGTTCGCTCTTTCCTTATCTCACCTTGGCCGCTTCCTTCATTCAATTCATCAAGCGAGCACCAGCTCTCCGTGAGGAGCCGGGCAGCCAGAGTGAAGCTGCGTCCAGATGTGCAGACTGGGATGGGAATTCAGGCTGTAAACAGACCCCTGTCGTGTGCTGTGTTTCCCGCTGAGAGAGCTGGGAGTGAACCGCTAGGAGAGCACAGTCAGGGCCCACAATTATGACTGACAAAGGGAAAGCTGCCTTGGGGGGTGGGGGGATTGACGCTGGCTGGTAACTAGAGATTGTTAAATATATAGAATAACACACTAGAACATACAGAAATACTTAAACATGAATGAGCTGTCATTCGTTTATTCATTCAGCAAGCGTTTACTGAGGAAGGAGGCATGTTCTAGGAAGAGTTGCCTCTCTGTCCTCATAGAGCAGTGATGGCGAACCTTTTGAGCTCGGCATGTCAGCATTTTGAAAAACCCTAACTTAACTCTGGTGCCGTGTCACATATAGAAATTTTTTGATATTTGCAACCATAGTAAAACAAAGATTTATATTTTTGATATTTATTTTATATATTTAAATGCCATTTAACAAAGAAAAATCAACCAAAAAAATGAGTTCGCGTGTCACCTCTGACACGTGTGACATAGGTTCGCCATCACTGTCATAGAGCATAAATGCATGGATGTATTGGTAGTAAGACTTGTACAGAAAAAATGAACCAGGAGGGAGAAGAGTCAGTGCTGGGGGAGGGAAGGCAGATGTTGCTGTCAGGGCTCCTCTGATAAGGTGATGTTTAAGCAGAGGCGAGGGAGGGCCAGGGAGACAGAAGGAGGAGAGAGGAGAAAACAGGGAATGTGGGGGGCAGTTTACTGTTGGGTTTAGAGATTACATTGTCCCACTCTTCATCTAAGACCCAAAGATGGAGGGGCTTTTTAGGAATATAAAGCTGAAAAGAAGGAATTTCTCCATAAATGAAGGGTAGAGAGAGACTGGGAGGCTATGGTATTGGGTGAAAATTGGTACAATTGTCTTTTAAAATAAAATAATGACACATTCTCAGGATTTTTATGATTTTACTAAAAAGCCTTCGAAAGTTTGAAAAAAATCATGTTTAGCTATGTGATTAGTCACCTGCCGCTGTGTAATAAAGTGCCCCCAAATTTAGTGGCTTAAAACTATAAGCAGTTATGATTTCAATTTCTGAGGGCCAGGAATCCGAGAGCTGCTTAGCTGTGGTTCTGGCTCAGGGTCTGGTCTCTCAGGAGGCTACAGTCAAGATGTCAAGGCTGCGTTCGTCTGCAGGTTTGACCGGAGCTGGAGGACCCACTTCTAGGATGATTCACTCACCTGCCTGGCGTGTTAGGGCTGGTGGTTGGAGAAGCCTCAGGTCCTGGTCAGGTGGGCCTGTCAGTGCTGGAGGAGGGAAGGCAGATGTTGCTGTCAGGGCTCCTTGAGTACCCTGACAACATGGCTGTTGATGTCCCAAAGCAAATGACTTAAGAAAGAGCAAGGCAGAAGTCCCAATGAATGTTATGATCCAGCCTGCAAAGCCATACAAGGTGAGGTCTGAAGCCTCCTATTTGTTATATAGGTCAGTCCTGTTCGGAGTGGGAGGGGGCTACATATGGGCATGAATACCAGGAGGCAAGGATCACTGGGCACATTCCTAGAGACTGCCTACCAAAACAGACAACTAATGAAAAATGTATTTTTTTAATGGCCCTAGCTGGTTTTGTTCAGTGGATAGAGCGTCGGCCTGTGGACTAAAGGTCCCAGGTTTGATACTGATCAAGGGCACATGCCCAGGTTGTGGGCTCAATCCCCAGTTGGGGGCATGCAGGAGGCAGCCAGTCAATGGTTCTCTTTCATCGTTGATGTTTCTATCTCTCTCTCCCTTTCCCTTCCTCTCTGAAATCAATAAAAATGTATTTTAAAATATCTATTTTTAAAGTGACACAAAATGTGCATTATTCCAGGAAATGTATGATAAGTGATCTCCTAAGGCCAGGTGAGCTCCCAATGACAGAGGAGGAGGCCCCGGCTTTGAGTTCATATAGACCTGGAGTTAACGCAGAATTTTACTGATGCCTGAGATCCCTCACTGTAAAGAGGGGAGTCATAATAACCACCTTCCTTGTTGCTTTTAGGACTAAAGGTAAACAGTACCCATCCCAGTGGGTACCCACTCCAAAGTGTAGAAGTTTAGCGGTTGAATCCTGGTGTTACCAGATGTTGGCTGTTAGATTTTTAAAAAAATTGATCTCAGAGAGGAAGGGAGAGGGAGAGAGAGATAGAAACATCAATGATGAGAGTGAAAAATTGATCAGCTGCCTCCTGCACATCCAACACTGGGGACTGAGCCCACAACGCGGGCATGTGCCTTGACCAGGAACCTTCTGGTTCACAGGTCGGCAGTCAACCATTGAGCCATGCCGGCCGGGCAGCTATTAGACTTTGGGAGTTTCTTCACTTCTCTGTGCCTCTCTTTCTGCTTCTGTAAAATGACAATAATAATAATAATCTCTGCTTCATGGGGTTGTTATGAGGGTTGAATGAGTTAGTTTTTGCAGAGGGCTAAGCATGTGCCTGGCACTTTCTAAGTGTTGTATAAGTGTCTGTGAAATAAAACACAGTCTGGGTTTACAGCAGGTGTTCAATAATGGGTAGTTCTCCGCCCCCCCCCCCCCACTCCCACCTTCATCCAGGGTTTTGCCCCATGGCAGAGATGGAAGGTACCAGAACATACTGGAAGAAATGGTTCGTTCTTCTGGTGGGTGGGCACCTCCCAACTGTGGGGTGTTTGCTCATCCTTGGCACTTCATGGCCTCAGATTACCCAGGCCCTCTTCCTATTTTTAAGTTTTGTTCTTACTTTTTCACAGTTAGACAAACAGCTGCAGCCCGCAGCCCCAGGGTCCGCGTGGCTCTGAGCTTTCAGGAGTCATTAATCATGAGAGGGGAGTGAATGAATTTCGCTAACCAAAAGGCGAGCCTGCCACCTGAACTTGTGACCTGAAAGCCACAGAGAGAAAATGCAGTTCCCTTTCAGATGGTCTCCGTTAGCCCAGCTCTTGCTCCTGAATGTCAATGGGCAAAAATCCTCCTCGAGGCCCCTTCTGCTCAAGGGCCATGCTGAGTGGGGGGTTGCTGAGTTTGGAGCCTCAAGCCACAAAAAAGGGGCTTGGAACAGCTGACTCTAACCACAGTCACTCTATCCATGGCCTGCTTACCCTGAGCCAGCTACTATCAGAGCACATTTGGTGCTCACAACCATCTTATCCGTGTTATAACTTCACATGTGAGGAAGGGAAGTCACTTGCATAAAAATATGGCCTTGGGAAGCAATAGAGCTGGGATTCAAACACTGGCAGCCTGGTCCCGGGCTCCAAGCACTCGACATGCTACGCCCATGGCTCCAGTCTCTGTGGGTCATGCCCATTCACCATGCGGCTCCTCTGGGGAAAAGGGCAGCAGATCTGGACAGCTCCCTGGTTCTTTTTACATGTGGCCCACTGCTGATGCCTGAGGTCAAATCACTGTACTTCTTCCTGCCTTATCTTCCTCATCTACAAAACCAGGTCCCCCACAGTCCTCCCAACTCTCCGTGGGGAGGGCACAGGCTTTAGGAAATAGGCAGACTTGGGTTTGAACCCTAGCTTCTTTGGCCAGGTCTCCTAAGTAACCTCTCTAAGCCTCAGTGTCCCTTCCTATAAACAGGATGATTGAGCCAACTCCATTGATATGCACTTAGAACTAAATGAGAAAATACGGGGTGTTCCCCCCCAAATGTGAAAAACACTGAATAATTATAAAGGCAGTGTTTATTAAAATATACTTCATTTTCAAAATGTAATAAAATCATCCTATTTGGCTCAATGGTTAGAGCATCAGCCTGTGAACTGAAGGGTCATGGGTTTGATTCCAGTCAGGGGCACATGTCTTGGTCTTCAGTCTCAATCCCAGGCCCTGATCGGGGCACAGGTGGAAAGCAACTGATTGATGTATCTCTCTTATATTGATGTCTCTCTCTCTCTCTCTCTATCCCCCCTCCCTTCTACTCTCTCTAAAAATCAATGGAAAAATAACCGGCAGTGAGGATTAACAACAAAAAAGTAATGGAATCTACAGACATTGTTTGTATACATTTTTGGGGACTCCCTGTATATACATCATGTGGAAACACAGAAGGTGCTCAATAAATGTTGTGTCCCTGTTCCCACTCAAGCCCATAAATATTGGGGAACTTAATTTTTAAAAATCACAAGTCCCTTTATTTATTCCACAGACATTTACTCCTACCTGTTCATCCCCATTTCATCCTATTACATTCATTCCCCCTCCTGCCTGCCTGTCTGTCTGTTCACGCGTCCACACATTCATTCACTCAAATACTGATTGAGGTACCACTGTCTGCTGTCTTCCAAAGGTGGGAAGCCAAGGCCCTTCTCTCAAGTGCTCATAATCTGGGTTCGACATACGCTGTTGAGTGTCACGTCACAATCAGGTGTACACAGCTTTGCTCAGCCATTTCATTCACTCGGTTGACAGCTCTGTTATTAAAGCAGCCTTTCCCCCGGGTTTTTCCTCACTGGCAAGGTACTATGGTTAAACCATTAGTTTAACCTCTCATCATGTTCAAATCTGTTTTGTTGAAATAAATCCACAGTCACCATCTATCTGTAGCTCATTCGTTTTATGTGAGGCACGCAGCCCGGCCAACCTGCTCATATAACCTCTGGGTGGTTGTATTTCGTAGAGGGCAGAGCCAGCACCCCAGACCTGCTCAGCTGCCTTTGCCACCAGGGTGGGGAGAATTTCTCCAGGAGTGCTAATCTCATCTAATTGGCCTAAATGGTGAGCAATTAATGACATGGAACCTCTTTGAAGGCACTATAAATAAAAGGCCAGGAGCCCAAGATGGAAGGGAACCAGAGGTTTCAGTAATGATGATGGATTGTTTCTCCTGGAGGGTTTTTGTTGTTACTGTGGTGTTTTTTAAAGGATCTGGTTGGCACCTCTCAACCATGATAACCCCACACCAGGGGAGAGGTGGGAGAGGGTGGGGATTCTGGGGATGCCTGATAGCTGCTGCGAGGGAGAAGTGTCAAGAGTCATTTCTTTCTTTCTTTTTTTTAATCCTCCCCCAAGGGTATTTTTTCCATTGATTTTTTTTAGAGAGAATGGAAGAGAGAGGGAAAGACAGAGAGAAACATCAATGTGAGAGAAACACATCAATTGGTTGCCTCCTGCACATGCCCCGACCAGGGCTTGGGCCGGGGAGGAGTCTGTAACCAAGGTACATGCCCTTGACAGGAATCAAACCCAGGACTCTTTGGTCTGCAGGCTGACACTCTATCCACTGAACCAAACCGGCTAGGGCAAGAGTCATTTCTAAGGAGATGTGAGCAGTGCCTGATATTATCGGCACTTACATGTCTATTGAATCTACTATAGAACAGAGTAGAATGAATCTGGGTTTCTGAATGAGATGTAGCTCGGTATCTTGAACTTGGGCATGTGGACAGTTTGACCTTGCTCAGCCGTGGTTTCCCTGTCTGTTAAATAGTGCCCACCTTTCAGGGCTACTGTGTGGAATAAATGAGATAGCATAATGTTCACAGCTGTATCCTCAGTGACTGGCCTGGCCCTGGCACTTCGTAGGAGCACATCAAATGCTATTCTTTTGCCTCATAAGCACTCATTTTAGACATTCTATTAGGACACAAGTCCCCTGAGTAAGATATGTTTATCTCTATGTCTCCTAGACGAGTTTCTGGCTTATAGTATGTGCTTAATAAATCTCAAATAAGGATGTCCCCATTTTCTTTGCTCTTCTTCCCTGTGGTAGAATAACTATATCAATGCCTCCAATTTCTCTATCATTCTCTCTCTCTTATTTTGTCTCTCTTCTACTCTAATATATTTTCTCTCTCTCTCTCTCTCTCTCTCTCTCTCTCTCTCTCTCTCTCTCTCTCTCTCTCATTTCCATGCCCCTTGCCATGTATCTGCATTTCCTTTCACTAAAGAACCACTTTTTTGGTTCTAAGATTGGTCATGTGACATGTTTTGACCAATAGGCTACTGCTCCTATTTAATTGCCAGGAGAAGATGCCCAAGCTAGCCTGGGGGACGGAGGAAGGCATGTAAAGAAGAACTGAGTCACCCAACAGCCATCTGACCACCTGTCATGAGAGTTACTGAGCCATAGCCAGCACTACCCAGACAAGCCCAGCCAAAATCATAGCCCCACAGATTCATAAAATAAATACTTATTGTTCCCAGCAATAGACTTTGAGGTACTTTGTTACATAGCATTATTGTGGCAATAAATAGCTGATGTACCCCTTCGTGATTAATATCTGGGATGGATCTTAAATGTGGCCAGGAGCAATGATGAAGCACTTCTTGTCATTTCAAAAATAAAAATGTATCCTATGGGAAATATTTGGTCAGGAGGAAGCTGGCATTAATTGCTGAAATGATTTTAAGCATTATGAATTGGGAAGTCACAGCTGTCCCTGTTGGGCTGTCTGTCTTGCACAGAGTGTAGTCAGATGGAATAATAATATTAATGGTATTAAACTCTTAGCTCCACAGTGCACTTTGAGACTTACAAAACTTTCAGATATTTTATCTAAATTACTGATTCCGTCCAGAATACAGGGTCACACAGCTACTGGTGGTAGAGAGAACTCTTGATACAAGGTGAGTTCATTTTTTATGACCGCCATTACAAATTACCACAAATTCAGTGACTTTAAACAACCCAAATTTATTATTTTACAGTCCCGTAGTGAGAAGTCTAACAGGGTTTCAAAATCAAGGTGAAAGAAGGACTTCAATATTTTTTGGAGGATCTAAGGGTAAATCTATTTCTTTGATTTTTTTGGCTCCTAGAGGCTGCCCACGTTCCTTGGTTCATGGCGTCTTTCTCCATCTTCAAAACCAGCAACATTGCACCTCTCTGATCATTTGTGGTCATATCTCTGACTACAGTCAGGAAAGTTCATCCATTTTTAAGGATTCACATGACTAGATTGGGCTCACCTGGATAACCCAGAATTCTCTCTCTCTCTGCCAAAGTCCTTAACCTTAATCACAGTTGCAAAGTCCTTTTTTGCACATAATGTATTCACAGGTTCTAGCAACTATGATGTGGACATCTTTGCAGGACCACTATGTTGCCTGCCATATGAAGGGTCATCTACATTTCCAGTAATTCATCTCATCAGGATTTGGCAGGCTATTACCACCCCCCCATTCCTTCTTCTTTTTCTCCTCCTCCTCCTCCTCCTCCTCCTCCTCCTCCTCCTCCTCTTCCTCCTCTTCTTCATCTTTGTCTTATTCTTCCTTCTTCTTTCTTCTTTATCTTCCTTCTTCCTCCTTCCTCCTCCTCCTCTTCCTTCTCCCCCTTCTTTTCCTGGCAAGGGTGCAGTAGCCCTATTTCCACAGCTCCACAGGTTGTAAAAACCTCACTGCTTGGCCAAGCAGAGAGAAATGCTAGAAGCAGTTTTCAAAACAGACCTTGAGGCAGAGTTGCATTTGAGTACTCTGAGTCCAAGATATTTTATATTCCTATAAAATCACTTATTGTTACCTACAGACATGTTTCTGATTACTAAAATTGTCCAAAGGGTGTGGTTCCTCAGCATATACTAGTACTGCTTACTCATCTCTCTTGGTGTAAAGAGACCGATTCTGTAGGAGAAATGGATTTATTTTATGGCAGGGATAGCAGCCGCAGAAATTACTTCATGCAAATGAGGCTTGGCAGTGTGACTTCATGAATAAGAAATGAACCGGCGCCTCCTCTCCCCACAGGCGATGTTGCACACTGGGAAATTAATTGTGGCATTTGTTGGGTGGCCTGGCTCCTCTGTCAGGGTTTCAGGCAGACACAAAGATGCTTCCCTTTACCCAACTGGCTATAAAGCATTCACGTTCTTTATAGCTTTGCTCCATGTTGTAAGTGAACAATTGCTGGGGGGGGGGGGTCTCAAGTTTCCTGGAAGCTTCCGGAGACCTTTGCAGGACTTAAGAACTGTGGAGGAAGCCAGTCTGCCCCTGAGTTGACCTAAGATGCCCTGGCTTTTCCCCAGGGTTAGTGTTAGTACCCTGGCCCTTCTGAGTGACAGTGTGTTCAGTGGTTAAGTGCATGGTCTCAGGAGCTGAAATATCTGGGTTCAAATCCTGATTTGCTCCTCTCTAGCTGGATGACCTTTGGCAAGTGACTTAATGATTTTGTGCCTCAGTTTCCTATGATAATAGATTAGCGATTATAACAGCACACCCACGTAGGGTTGTTGCGAGGATTAAAGAGATAGATGGGTACGCAGCACTTAGACGAGAACCGAAGAACTCTACTGACACCAGGCTATGGAAGGACCAGATGATGTTATTTAGCTGAAATGAAAGTGAATGCTGAGTGTTCTCTGCTGCTGAGTTTTAGGTGTTCATGGTGTCCCTGCATAAGGCCTCTCGCCTTGCTGCACGGGACTTCTCAGCAAGGAGAGACTGTCGTGAAGTAGTCCATGGAGAGGGAATGGGTGTGCCCACCTTCCCATTGGTCAGTGTACCCAATGGGGAATTAACTCTGCTTCACTTCAAGATTGTATCCCCCAGTCCTGCCTGCAGCAGCCCAGGATGTCAGTTCCCACAGCAGGCTGTATAGTGTCTTATCTAAGCCTGGGAGAGCTCAGAGGAGCCAAAACTCTGGGCCTGTGCCTGAGAAGGGCCCACACTCCTAGGACTAGTGAGAGGTCTGTCACCAATGGCAGGACCACCTTCGCTCAACTCAGGCACAGGAGCAGCCTTTGAGAAGGGCCTTGTGGAAGGGCCGTAAGATTTGTGTGCCAAGTGCTGTGTGACTTAGGGAAAGTCACTGAACTTCTCTGAGTCTCAGTGTCCTCAACTGTAAAATGAGGCTGATAGTACCTCCCTGCGTTCCAGATCAGAAATAATAACAGTTCTGGTTGAGTGTGATGCCTGACACTACATACAGAGCCACCAGTATTTATTTGAGTGACTCAGTTCTGATGACATTGTCATGGCTGCATTCCCTGGGGAAAGACCACTGGCTTTTGATAAAAGCGCTTGAGCTAGAGTGTCAGGTGGATTGGCAGATCTGAGAAGAGGTGAAAAGAGGGAGGACGTGCCATCCAGGAGGGAAATGCATGAAGTGCCTGTCCATCACTCCCTCCTCCCACAGGACCTGCTGCATCATTTGTGGGGCTCCCGGCAAAATGGACATGTGGGGCCCCTTGTTCAAAGATTAATAAGAATTACAAGGTGGTGTCAGCAGAGCATTAAATCAACTGTGGGGCCCTTCTGAGTGCAAGTCCCATGCAACTGTATGGGTCATATGCCCACAACACGGGGCCTGTCCCCACACTTGCTCGCTGCCAGAGTGGAGCACGTGCTGCTGTGGGCAGAGCTTGGCATGTTTCCCTTTCCCTAGCAACCTCTCTCCCTGCCTGTGCTGGGCTTGATGTGGTCTGGGAAACAGCCAGGGAGGGGAAGAGACCTTTTGAAGCTGATTGAAAATACCTCTACCTGAGCCCAGATGGTGTCACCAGAAAGTCAAGGTATAACATAGCTATTAAGGGCAGAAATAGAATGTATATGTTTATATAAATTTTCTCTGTTGATACAATGCTATGTACTTACATGAGTGTTGCCATGGTGACTGGCAGGGCCAGCTGTTGTTTCACCTCCCCCAAAGAATTGTATGGTAATGATGGTCCCTGGAGAGTTCTCCTGGAGCAAGGAATGATGCTAAAAATCTGCAAATCAGTGAACAGGTAGTGTACAGGCCCTCATTCTCATTAGTGGTAATTAAGAGGATTTTACAGCACTTTGAAGAGAAGTAGCTAATTTGGGGTAGAAATGTAGAGAGTGAACTGCTTCTGGAGACTCTGTTTGAATCCTTTGTCACTTAATTCCTCTGAGCCTCAGTTTCCTCATTTAGAATATGGGGGTCATTATAACAAACTTATGGAAGCATTAAAAATAAAGTGGATGAAATACTTACTCAGTTTTTGAGACAGTGGTGATGTGTACTACATGTCGATAATGATATTATTGAAATAATAACAACAACAATAATAATAAAACTTCTGTTTATCCAGGACTTTCACCTATGTGTCCCTATGTTTGCATACATTATCCCTTTTAATCTTTATATAACAACCCTATCAAGTAAACATATTGTTATTCTCATTTTATAGATAACACAGAGAGGTTAAGAGACTTGCCTAAAGTCACACAGCTGGTAAATGACAGTGTCAGGATTCAAACCCCGGTAATCTGACACCAGAACCCAAGTTTTTACTAATATATACAATGCCCTCGGATGAAGATTAATGACATGAACCCTGAGTGAATTCGGGGAGATATATAGACTTCCAGATTTCAAGTTGGATCTGAAAGATTGGTACTGGATGAAATGAGTGTATTTCCTTTTCTAGCAAAGGCAGTGGTGGGGTGAGAGTGGGTAAGAGGATATTTTAATAAGTGCCTGCTGGTGGGGGCTGCTCTGTGGACCAGCCTTGTTCAGTCAGGGGTCAAAGGTCTCTTCCTAGGACCATACCACTGATTCCACTGGAGTTGCAGCAACTCTTTCCCTGGTCTGATGCGTGGGTCAGGATCAAGGTCAGCCTCAAGGGACTTGCTCATTGATTCCCCCTCCAATGGTCCTTTCTCCCCAGAGCTCTGGGGCTGCTGACCTGTGTCCTCCCCCAAGCTAAACAACAACAAGCAAGCATACAGGCCCAAAAGCAGCTCCTTGTATTTCTCACTAATTGTATCTGGTTCCTCAAATATGACAAGTAACTTCTCTCCCCAGGGCCTGTGCACATGTTGCTCTCTCTCTTCCAGGAGCTGCTTTTCCCAGCCCTCACTCCAGCCCCACTTGTTTGACAAATTCCTACTCATCCTTCATATGTGAGTGCCAGTGTTCCTCAGGGAAACCTTCCTTAGGTCTACAAGGAAGCCTTCAGGGCAGACGCTGCCCTGACCCCAGGCTCTGTTATGTCGCCCTGTAATACATTCCTACAGCCACCTGTCTGCCTTTTGTACCTCTCATCAGAATTGTAATTAAATAATTAGGGGCATAATGGTTTGTCTGAGAGCTGTCTCTCTCTACACCTGTTTTATTCACTACCATATTCCCAAAACACTTATGACAATGGCTGACTGAATTTGTGGACTACATGGATGAATAAATAAAACTTCCAGAGTCCCACCATCTGCAGTGGGGGAAAGCTTGGGCCTTGCAAGGTGAGAACTTCATGGCTTTCCTCGATTCCTCAGTATTTGGTAGATTGACTATGGTCTTGCCAAGTGTTCAGGAGAAAGCAAACAAAGCAGACTCATCACACAGCAGGACAGTGGGAAGGAAGGGAAGGGGGTAACATCACTAAGCATGGGCCGCACTTCCTGCCCGTGCTTCCCATTTAGGCCTCAAAAGCCCTGCAATGCAGGGGAAATGATTTGCATCTGATAAATGAAGAAACAGAAAATGAAGAAATGAAATGCAATGTAGGGGAAATTATTTGCATCTGATAAATGAAACAAAAAAGAGAAAGGAAAGAGCATTAATTAAGGCAAGTTAATTCTTGCTTTCGATCTGTGCTCTTTCTGTAAAATGAGGATGGTTAGGTGGCCGAGACGCTTTAAGATTCCTTTCAACTCGGATCTTCCACTCGGACTGAGGTTTAGTCCCTGTGGTTCATCCCTGTGTGTGCATGCGTGCGCAGTCACTGGGACAGGGCCACTGTCATTAGCACGAGTGCCGGGCTCCCAGCTCTCAGAGGAGTCCCCAGCCTCGGGTGATGCATCGCCAGATTCTGTACAGGAGTGTCTGTGCCCTGTGCATCCTGGGAAGGCGGGAGTGTGGTCTTCAATGTTTACGCCACCCTATAGGAAGGACTATAAAGGGGTTAGTTGCAAATGCATTTAAGAGTTGGCTGAATTGGGCTTGTATTCCCAGCACTGACAGTTGAGATAGATATTTATGCCACCCAGGATCACAAGATGCTTTGCCCAGCTTTTTCCTGCTGAGCCATGATAAATGATAATGCAATCAGCAGGGAAAAAGGGGGAAGATAATCAGTTGCTCCACCTTCTCTTTGCTGGCTCTTTTGAGTTCATCAGTGTACCCCCTTAAGCCACAGGTTTGCTGCCCCTAGAACTCTAAAGAAGAAATGAAATTTTATTCTGGGGGCTGGGCACGTGCTGGAATTGCTGTAATCTTACCCAAAACATCCAACCATAAAGAAATGTCATGAGCTGGACCTTACAGCCAGGGACCCACCCCCTGAGCCTTTTCTCATTCCTGGGGGTGTTCTTCTGCTGGGCATTAGCGTTTTTGAGGAGGAACTAACTGTCTAGTGATTTTAGTTCTTTGACTTTGTGGGTGCAAACAGACTGTTAGAGGGAATTGGAAAACCAGAGGCTACTTTACAAGTTGGAGACCTACCAGAAGGACCTTTTAGATAGAAAACAGGGACCAAGAGAAGGTGTACAGGGGAGAAAGTGAGAGGAAGATACACAGGAGCCCCTGTGGATCTGTGAGCGAACAGGGAAAAGCTTTTTAGAAAGTGCTAGTAACAAACCCTTCCATAGCTCCATGTGCCAGGCCTCGTTCCAAGCCCACTCTGTGTAAGAACTCATGGACCCTCACAGTTACACTATGAGTTTGGTACTATTTTTGTGTCCATATGGAATACGAGGAAACTGAGGCACAGAGGGGTGGTGGAGCCTGGCCTTAAACCGGGGTGGGCATAGCATCAGCCAGTGGGCACTTCACTGTATTAAATGGCTCTTTTTCTTTGGGATTGGTCAGTGAGAAATACTGGAAAGTGAACAAACCCGTGGAACTTTATTACACACTCGCAAAGGAGCACAGAGCGTTTACTAAAACCAATCCAGAGAATGAACTTTTTATGGCCTTTTTTTTAATGATTAAAGATGTATCATCATCACTTTAAAAAAAACCATGGAGGGAGCCTGTGCTCTTCATTCATGCTGTGTCTCCTCTGACAGCAGCCGTACTAATAGCAACCGTGGCAATACTGATAGCGATGACTACGGTTGATGCTTGACCATGAGCTGGCTCGTCATGGGCTTCATTGAGAAGAATCTCTCTACTCACTAGGTTTCCTTCTTCGTGGTCGTTTTCCTGTACAGCAAGCCAGGTCTCTTGATGATGCTGTACTGCTTCTTCTCTTTTAGTTCATGTTCTCTTCTGAAATACACAAACACCCAGAGCTACTAGAGCACCCGCTAAGGCAGTGGTTGAGCTGACGGTGATGTAGCCAGAAGCGGGTCCATGCTCTGCCTCTTCTCAGGAATGGATACGCGGTTTATCGGGGGTGGGGATGACAATCGATTGCGGCGATGGTTGCACCATTCTGTGACTACACTAAAAATCACTGAATTGTGGACTTTTGATAGGTGAATTGTATGAGATTGATGCATCAATAGAGCCGCTCTTATTGAAATAAAACGAGGTGAGGAAGGTATTTGGCGGCGTGGAGTAGGGAGGACAAGTACGTGAGAGGTGCCAGGCTGGGAGTGCGAGCTTTTTCATACAGCCTTTCCGGGGTGTAAAGCCTCTAAAAGCAGACATGGTTGACTTCTCACCAATAACCACTAATGCTTCTCTGCCCGTCTCCGTCATCCTTCTGATCAACAGCAAAGACTGGGCTGGGGTGCAAAGGGCATGAGGCAGGGGCCGCAGAGGAGGGCCAGAGTGAGGGAACCGCTGCCCTGCTCACCCGGTCTCAGTGCCCTGGTGACCATCCTGCTGGGCCTGGGCCACTGCTGGGGCTCTGGAGAGCGTGTAGCCGCTCCCCAGCCTCAGGCCCTGCCATCTGGCGTGGACACCGGCCTTTCGTGTCTGATCCAGGGCACTTTACAACTCCAGCCCTGACAGAAAGTCCTATCCAAACCTGCATTTGCCAAATAGGAATGGGCATAGCCAGGAGCAACACATTCTGGGGTCTGATGGCCAGAATTCTACACACTGCGGTCCCTGACGAATGCCTTTCATACCCAGCCCTGTCTTTGACAGATTCCAAGGAAAATACATAAGCCCTGTTTCCTCCCCATCGGGAAACCACCCTGTTCTCCAGGGAGCTCTGTACTCAGCAGGTTCTGTTGGGACCCTTCGGTGCCTTTCCCAAGGGGTGGGAAGGAGGTGGGGTGCCTGGTCAACCCTGAGAGCTGGGGCTGCCGGAGGGGCTGGTGGCAGTTGGAAGACTCCTCTGACTTTCACTTTCTCACGCAGCCTCTGAGCCCTGGGTCTGGGACTTAATTAGAGATGGAGGTGAGAGAGGAGTCCACGGGCAGGAAGCTCTGGGAAGTGGTACAGAGGTGCCAGTTGCCAAGTGGCCCCAGTGTATGGAGTGCCAGGGAGAGATGTGTGGAGGGAAAAAGACAGAGCCCATCCCCTGATGGTGGGCTAAGGTCACAAGGTAACTGGGATGCATTCACATAGCATTTAGGAGGTTATCAGAGAGGACGTTCAATCACTAAAATGGAGCGAAGTGGTTATTGTGAATTCTAGATAACTCAGAGTTAGGCAGAAAGCATTTTTCTATTTCAAGTTTTGCAGAGAAAAGTTCAGAAAGCCCTGGGTGCCCTCTGGCCTCGAGGGGGTTCCCCAGCAGTGTGCCTGAGTGCCCACGTCCCTACACAGGCGTGTGGCCGAATGGTGACCAGGGCCACAGTATGGCTCATTTCTGCAGTAACATGATACAGGTGCCGTTTACACTGGTGTGAGTGGTGCTGCAAAGAGGGGACACGATCTCTGTGGATAAAAAGTAAAAAGTGAATGCTTACAGTTGACCTGAAAGAGGTGAGAACTTTGCTTCAAAAATACATAAAACAGCATCGAAAGCGCAATAAATAACTCATACAGCAACCCAGACTGGAGTGGGGCCCGCATAGGGGGTGTTGAGGGGGGAGGCCAGTGCCATGTCATTTCCGCAGGTGCTTTTATAGACCCTGTGTGACAGGTGCGATTACCGGGCACTTTTATAGAAAGGGTGAGACAGCATTCTGCTGCTGCAGCAACCATGTGATTATCACTATTTCATCAGATTTCTCGTCTTTTATCCCTTGGAGTGTGTCAGGTTTTGTAGGTGAAGGGGTGTTAATTTCAACCCCTAAAAAACGGACTGCTGTCGGAGAGCAAGCGGAATGTCTAATGACCCTAATGATTGCAGTGGCTGTTTGCACGGAACACTGTGCAGTGGGGGCCAATGTCCCCTAGTGAGGCCACTGGTTGACCAGTTATATCCCTGAGTGTGGCCCCTGGGTGGCTGCCATGCTCCTGTCACTGAGCAGCAGCAGCAGAAGGTCTCCATGGAGGGGATGGATGAGTCACAGGCCACAGTGATGCTCTACCCGTTGTATACATCCCCTCTCTGATGCTCCCAATTGTATTGTTTCCCTTGTAGCCAACCGTTATGGGTTGAATTGCATTCCCCAACAAAGGTATGTTGAAGTCCTAACTCCCAGTACCTCAGAATGCAATCTTATTTGGAAATAGGGCCATTGCAGATGTCATTAATTAAAACGAGGTCATATTGGAGTAGAATGAGCCCTTAACCCAATAGGACTTGTGTCCTTATGAGAAGTTGAGGGAGAGGCACACGTGGAGGGGAACGCCCTGTGATGATGGAGGCAGACTGGAGGGATGTGGCTGCCAGCCAAGGAAAGCCAGGGATGGATGGCCACTCTCAGAAGCTGGGAAGGAAGGATTCTACCGCCTGCTGACACCTGGATTTTGGATTTCTAGCCTCCAGAACTGGAAGACAAGGAATGTCTGTTGGTTTAAGTCACCCAGTTTGTGCCACTTTGTTACCACAGCCCTAGAATACTGATGCACCATCTTCCACCCAGCCCCACCATTTCAGCCTGATCTGTATTTGTTATTTAAAAATGCTAATACTTGTACCACAGGCCTGAGGGCCATTCTGTCTCCTCCAGATGCCCCTGGCTCCCTCTGCTCCAGCCCATATCGTGTGTCTGGAGGGTGCTGGTAGCAGGAAAATCTTACAGTAGCTTGTCCATTTTCAAGCTCAGGAGTGTGGCTGATGTCCTGAGAACTAGACACAACTCAGTTCATCCAGGGTGTAATGGACATTCTCTCATCACATCCTCTCAACAATGCTTTACCACTTTACTGTTGCTGTTCTTCTGGCTGTATTTTTACAGACATTTTAGGTGAAACTATTTGTCAACCTCCCAGCCTAGTTCTCCCCCTCAGGCCTCAGGGATCCTGCAGGTACAACTCCTTCCCACGCAGCCCAGAAGCTGTGGAGGGGCCCATAGTCCACTTTCTCTGAGTCTCAGAGGCCAGCTCATTAGCCTTATCCCTGATGTTTGATTTGAAGGTGTGTCTGACATTCAACCCTAGGAGATGCTCCCTCAATCAATTACGCATTTATTGCCAGGAGGAAATCACGGAGGAGAGGACTCTGGGTAGGCAGGCAGTCCTCCCTGGGAAACGCCCACCTTCCAGGCCTGTTATTGATCCCAGCAGCCGCTCCAGGCTCTGAAAGCCTGCCCAGGGCAGCTGTTCCTTTTACGAGGTGAAGCTTCCGACTTATGCGTTGGACCAAAGGAGGTGGCTGTGGCCCAGGCAGGCCCAGGCTGTGCTGGGATGACGGGGCCCAGAGGAGAAGTAGGGGGCGAGGGGGGGGGGCTCTGAGCTGTTTAACTCTGCTCCTTCACCTTCCATTTTAAAATGGGGCAAACTGACTAGGGAGTTTAGAAACCTAGTTCTCCACTCCCAACTAAACTGACATTTCTGTAAAGTAAAAAAATAATAATGATAAAGAGCATGGACTTTGGATTTTCCATACCAGCTCTGAACGTGACCCGCCATGTGACTCTGGACAAGTTATATAACTTCCTGAAGGTTCAGTTGCCTCCGCTGTGGAATGGGGTAGAGTTGGGGAGAGGCGATGCCGGGCCTGAGGCAGCTAGTGTGAAGGACAAATATCTGTTTATAAAGCATGTAGCACAGTGTCTGGCTCACAGGAATAAATGAAAGCAGGTGTTTTATCCCAGGCAACTCACCACGCATCTCCGGGCCTCTCTTTCTTCCCCTGTGAAATGGGAGCGTGCAGCTCGGACGTTGTGTGTCAGAGAGGGAGCCAGCAGCCTCTCCCTCCTCTTCATCAGCAGCACATTGTCTCTGCTTCTGTCTTTTTTCTGTCTCCCCCCCCCCCGCCCCCATCCATCATTTTATTCTTTGAAGTAGCAATTTTTACCAATAATGAAAATTCATTTTTTAAAATTTTAGAAAATATAAACAAACATAAACATACAATTACTGTAACTTTGGAACCTGGAGAACATTTTTGAATATAACTTTCCAGTATACATGTATCCTTTGTTTTTATTGTACAATTTCATGTGCACTTTTACCAGGCAATTACTACTTGTTTTTCAGGAACATCTTGAGTAGCTCTTTGACTGTCCAGAGTGTGGAAATCTTAAAAATTATTCTATAAACTTTATATTGTTGGACACTAAATTAATTTTCAGTTTCCTCTTGATACTGTTAGCAGGTCATTGCAATAACTCAGGTAAGAGAGCTGGGAGGCTCGGGCCAGGAGGAAGCCAGGGAGGGGTGAGAAGTGGTGGGACTGAGCTGTGTTTTGAAGGTGGAGGAGCGGGATCAGCTGATTGATTGGATGAGACATGTGAGGAAGAGAAAGTAATCAACAGTGGCTCCAAGGGTTTCAGCCTGAGCAGCTAGAAGGATTGACTTGGCATTGACTGAGAGGCGGAAGGCTGCCCTTGGAGCAGAAGACTCATAGGTGTTCGCTTGTAAGACATGAAGTTGAAGAGTTCTTTTAGACATCCAAGTGGAGATGGCACGTAGGCAGTTGTATGTATGAGTATGGAATTCAGGGAAGGTGCCCTGGCTGCAGATATAAAGTAGGAGGTTATCAGTGCGTGCATGGATTTAAAGACTTGAGATCACAGGAGATGGCTAAGGGACCCCAGATCCCCCAGAACTCAGACTAGCTGCTACCACATCACTGGGGACCTTCTGTCTTTCTGCTGCAGGGAAAAGGGACATGTGCCCCTCTTTCTCCTAAGCCAACACCCCACAATACCAAACGAACATTCCTACCTTCACTACCAACTCCCCCCGAGGTCCAGAATTGCTGCTCTTAACAGCAGGTTGGACAGAAAATCTTCCTCAGCTGTGGGGGAAGAGGCCACCCTGGCAAGCTTTCCAGGCTGACTTCGTTCAGCCTTAGGCTTGTGCTAATTTGCATACCTGGGTTCATCCTTCCCCACCACCAGCGTGGACACCGGCTTGAAAGCAAATCAAGACACGTCTACTTTCACTGTTGTGTTTTTCTCTAGCTGATGTCACGGGGTGGAGGTGGAGGGTTAGGAGAAGATGGTGAATCCACTTGCAGTTTTGGCTGGCTCTGGTTTGGTCCCAATGATCATTGGTCATCAACCTCAACAGAGAGAGAGCAGGAGAAATGGGGTAGGAAATAAGGCTGAACGGCTCCCTGCTGGCCTTGTGCTTTCACCCAGATGCAGACCTGAGGCTCAGAGAGGGTGGGCAATAGACCAAGGTCACCCCCTATAGCACCCCAAGTATACCTGCTAACCGTGGTATTTAGGGGATAAATGCTGGGAATGTCAGTGGCCAAAGAAGAAAGATACGATGATAGGTGAAAGTATCAGTAACATGTTAAAGGGGCCATGTCAAGTGAGTATTTGCAGAGGAGAGTGAATTTGGATTGGTGAGACAGTGACTGGAGGAATCATTGCTAATTCCCTTCCTCTGGCCCCCACCGTCCACTCTCTCTGATGCCCTGGTTGTTATATGGTCACTGAGACACTCGCTGCCCTGGCACGGCCTGCAGGGCTTCGCGGGTGAGCCTGCCCTGGTCTGGGGGCTACTCTGTGGAATCTCTTCCCTGATTCGAGACTTTCTGGCCCTGATCCTGACACTCACCTGTCGTTGGACACATCACCAAATCTCAAGTTTCAGTGCCTTCATCTTTTAAAATGGGGGATCATGATATCTCCCTGTAGAATTGTTGAGAGGTGAAGTAAAACAGTGCCCACACATTGCCCACCTGTGCTTGGTACTTTAGTTCAGTATCTTGCACTCCAAACCCACATCTGTCTTCTCTGCCAATAAGTGGCTGAGTTACTTTTAGCCCTACAAGCAGGAGGTGAGCACTAAAGGTCAGGGAGTCATTCCAGAATTCTAGATCAGGCCAACGGAGGGGTGAGGCTCTCGACCAGGCTTATCCAGAAGTTGCACCAGGAACCAGTGACGCACCAGACAGCTGACGTAGGCGGGTTCTATGGCCCTCTTCCTTGTGTGCCAGAGCCCTTCATGGGTGAGAAAACCAATTCAGATCACTGGGTAAAAGCAATTTTGTTATAACTGGAAGGTAGGGCCAGGATTTGAATCCTGACCACTAGAAACTCCACCAATAACTGCCACCCCCTGCTGCCTCCCACCACCCAACAGAGAGCGGGCACTCTGTCAGGATATGACAAGTGAGTGAAGAAATGCAGTTCTGGCATTCAGGAAGGCTTTCCCTGGCTGCACCTGCCTTAGCTTGTGATCCAGCCCAGCAGGTCGGGTGCATCATAATATCCCTTAATAATTCCATTCTTGGCTTATCTTACGTGTTAGTGGGGTTAATCCTGTCTGCAGTCTGTGCCTCATTTACTCAGACCTGCCGGGCATGGGAGTTCACCGAGGCTCAGACCTGGAGGAGAATGTCCTTCAGCAAATAGCTCCTTGGAGGAAATGAAGCAAACTGTGAGAACACCAGAGGACTGATGATTCCACAGACGCCAGCTGGGTTTCTCAGGGAGACGTCGTGCCTTCTCTGGGGATGCTGAGGCTGGAATCGGGATGTGCTTTTGATTATTCAGCTGCAGCACGAACCTGCTAATTAGGGTTGTGTTTGCTCAGTGCTACATGAGACCGATTTGATGAACTGGGCGGGATGGAAGCGATTGGAGGGAACAGCTCTTTCTTTCCGGCTACGACTTTCTTCAACTCTTCTCTTTGGGCCCAGAGTCCTGAGGCCCTTTCCTGGCTGGACCAGAGGAGGCGAAGGTATCTGGCAGGGTGCCTGGAGCTGCTCTCCTCCACGCTCAGGCAGCCCCTGGCCTCCGGGACCACTGGAAAGGCATGGCTGCCTCTCACCTCTTATGTGTGATGTGCCTGTAAACAAACACGTGGGCATTTTACCAGACGATGGCCCAGAGCCAACACCAGCCCATGTTCAGTATGTTTATCTACAGACGAATCCAAAAATGCCCTGAAATCTAGGGAAACTTGCCGGTGCAGAAGGGAAGGATCCTCCCTATGGCCTATGCCCGCCCCCCATTGTCTGTCCCACCTGTCTGCACCTCACCATGCTCCGCCACACAGCCTCCTTCTTTTTCCCATGACAGTTCCTTCCTGCCCCAGGGTCCTTGCAAATGCTGTTCCCTCCTCTTCTCTCCTTCCTCCTCGCCCTGTCTTTGGAGATTCTAAGTACAGGCTTCTTGCAGAGACCACGAGCTCCCCATAACATCAAAGACCGTCTTGATTTTAGGGAGGAAGAGCAGGAGACCCCGGTGGTGTGACTCCAGGTGTCTCTGGGTACCAGGCCTTTGCTGACTTCTGTCCCGATCTGACCCTCACAGGAGGCAGGGGCATGGGCCTTGGGAGACCGCCAGCTGCCACGCCATTTCATTACTCATCTGCTAATTGTGGCAAATGGGGATTTTACGGCTCCCCTGGCCCTCGTTGTGAGCCGTGGCAGTGCCGTGATGGAGGGGAAAGAAAGGCCAGCCGGGAATCCCTTCAAGGAGCCCCTGTGCCTGCCCGGCTGGTTTATTTGGACCCTGCAACCATTTGGTGATGATGCAGGGTGGTTGGTGGGCCCCACCCCATTTCTCCCACATCCTCAGCGTGGAGCTTTCACCTCGGGGGTCAGTGGTTACCAATGGGCTCAGGAGAGTGGCAGAGTCTCCTGGGGCTGCTGGCTGACCCTCTGAGAGGAGGGTGTGAGGGCAGAGGATAGAGACGAGGCTTCGTTCCGGAGATCAGGGACCCAGAGGCCAGGCCCAGGTCCTGGGTGGCCGTGGGGAGGGGCAGCTAGCCAGAGGAGTGGGGAGAGGGCTCTGCAGCCTGACAAGCAGGAGCTGGCTGACCGGGTGACAGGTCACTTAGTCTCTGAGTCTCAGTTTCCTCACCTGTGCCATGGGAGAGGAATGCTTACCTCTCTGGGCTGTGGGGAGATGGAATTAGATACTGTACCTAAGTGCTTAGCAGTAAAGGACGGCTCCCAAGAATGGGTCGTCAGGGGAGAAGATTCTCACAACCTGCCAGCACACAATTCCATTCTTGGCTTATCTTGCGTGTTAGTGGGGTTATTTGAGGAGCCCCCAATCCTGTCTGCAATCTGTGTTAATAACCATCAATCAGACCTGCCATCAGTGAGCACTTAGGTCTTTTTATTCTCACTTGAGGATGTGTTTACTGATCTAGAGAGAGGAAGGAGAGAGAGAGAGGGAAACATTGATGTGAGAGAGAAACATCTATGGGTTGCCTCTCGTACACTCCCTGACCAGGGACTGAACCCACAACCTGGGTTTGTGTCCTGACCAGGAATTGAACTCATGACCTTTCAGTGTATGGGACTATGCACCAACCAAGTGAGCTACACTGGCCAGGGCTCAGTGAGCACTTGTTGAAGACCAGGGCTTGAATATCGTATTTCTGATCTTTACAACCACTATGCAGGTAGGTCCTCCACGATCCACTTTCCAGATGAGGATGCAGGAATCAGGGAGGATATGCAAGTTCACTCAGGGAGAGGCGACCCAGCACTGTTCCTCTGCCTGGCTTGGGCCAGGGCTCAGCTGGATGACTATCTCTGTGGACACTATTATTAGGTCTCTTTTCCAAAGAGCTGTAGCCAGCTATTATCTCTCCTGCCCGCTGCTCTGAGAGGCAGAATGTGGCAGGGTTTGGAATTCAGATGGATAGGGGTTCAGATCCAGCACAGCCTCCTGTTACCTGTGTGGCTTGGACAAGTCATTTCCCCTCTTTGGGCCACACTTACCTGTTTTTAAAGTGGTGATAAGGTCTGCTTCACAGAGAGGTCACAAGGGAGAAGAGCTTGAGGGTGTGCCCATGCCAGGGAGATGCCAGTCCCCTTCTGCAGACCAGCAAGAGGGTGGGGGCAGGCTGGACAGGAAGCCACAGTGGGCAGGCACAAAGGCCTCCCTCCCTCAGTCATCTCCAGCCCATCACCCATCGCTGGAGGAGGGAAACCTCCCTCAACCCTCTGAATAAGAGTGTTTGTTTCTATGGTTACGGGAGAGTGGCCTCCTGAGGCTTCTGATTTGGTGATAAATAGCTGAGAGGATATTGCCTCACACCTTCAGGAGGCTCCCAGAGCCCAGAGCCCAGAGCCCACAGTAAGGGGCCAGCAGCCATGACTCCTCCTTCTTCTCTTCCTCACCAGCAGGTGGGATCAGAGCCCTCCTGGCCCCAGCAGGACCCACGAGGCCCTGCTCAGGTCCTTGTGCTCTGTCCAGCTCCAGTCACTGACACCCCAGTCGGCACATGGCCAGCATTTGCAGGCCTTGAAAGGGCCTTTCTTCATCATGGAGCAGGGTTACCGTGAAGGAAGAACCGTGGCATGTTGAAGAGGGAGTTGCTGTGTTATTCTGTACGAGAGGGGGAAATGCTCTAAGCTGCCATTTCATGTCTGTGCTTGAAACCTTTCCCTGCGGTTCTCCAATGTGGACAAGATCAGGACCATGGGCCTATTCTGGTGCTCAAAGTTCTCCACCTACTGGCTCCAACCTGTCTCTGGGTTCTTACTGAGAGTTACTATCATTATTGGGAATAATGATCACCGTGATTAACATAATCATCACCTGAGTTTGAGGATTCATAAATGTGAGGCCATGTCCTAAGCCAGTGGTTCTCAACCTTGGCTGCACATTAGAATCACCATAACAAAGAACCAGAATTTCCGGAGGATGAGGCCCAGAAATCAGGATTTTAAAAAGATTCCCAGGTGATTCTAATGTGCAGCCAAGGTTGAGAACCACTGTCCTAAGCCTTCTCCTTGCGTTATCCCACTGAGTTCTAATAACAACCACAAGAAGTTTCCAGTGAGGACAAGAGAGGGTGAGCCGCTTGTCCATGGACTGTTGGGCTCTGAGGCCATCACCCACATACCCAGGCCTCAGTCTCCTCCACACACTCTCTCCTCCTGTCTGGCTCCTAAGTGTCTTCCACACATCTCCCCACCGTCCTTGCTCATGCTGTTCCCTCTACCAGGACGGCTTTGGGAAGCAGCATGGATAATGCATAAGGCACAGGCTCTGAAGTCGGGCATATTAGGGGTCTGAATCCTGGCTGTACCTCTTCCCAGCTGCCAAACTATTTAAGCTCCCTGGACCTCAGTTTCCTTACCTAGAAAATGGGAGGATGGGATGGCCTCATTGGTTTGATGAATCTACATACTCAAAGCATCTGGCTCCTAACACTGGCTCATCTGCCCAAGCTCTACCTGAAATTGGCCCAGCTCTGGCTTCCTCTGCATCAAGACCTTCTCTGACTAATCTAGACTGTTGCCATTTCTCCTTCCAAGCCAATATGCACCATCACTTGTGTCCCTTGCTTGTCATAGTCCTTGAAGGCAGGGCCCACATTGACCTCGTCCCATCCCTTGCACAGTGCAAGAGCTTCATCAAGGTTTGCAGGGTGATAGCTCTTCGGGGCTCCTCACCATCTGTCCCCCATCTCCGTCTCCAGCTTACTCACCTTGTACCTCTAGTGTCTTCACCTTCACTCCTCATCACACACCCAACCCCCTGTGCTTCCTCTGATGTCTGCTGTCTCTCTTACCTCCTCGTCCTTCTGTCTGCAATGCCCTCCTCCATTCTTTCCCTAGGTAACCTCTGCTCCTTTTTAAAAATTTGGCCAGACATTCTCTTCACCTCCAGGAAGTCCTTCCAGACTTGTTAGATAACCCCTTCCCTGGATTCTCCCAGTCCCTAGGCTGACCTCTCTCTTAGCACTTATCACAATGTATGTCCAGCTGTCCTTCTCCCCTGCTAGGCTGTGGTCCCCTGGGGGCAGGGAGTATGTCCCTGTCATCTCTGGAGCCCTGGCATTTGACAGTGTCCACCCTAAAGCCATTGGTTGTTGAGGGGATAGATGGATGGATGGATGGATGGATGGATGGATAGCGTTGGCTGAAAAGTCTCAACACTTGCTGTTTGAAGCATCTGCCCACAGGGTTATGTGCTGTCTGTGCCCACGATGTGACTCGGCCACCTTTGCGTCCTGCAGACTATGCAGGCTGTTAGGGGACAGCACCGGTACTGAGGAACGGTGTCTAAATCTGCAAGTGCATATGTGCCTCCCTTCAAACCTTGTTCATTAGCACAGCAATTAACAGCAGCGCCTAATGACAGATGGTCCGGCTGCGTGCCTGGACCCCTGGCTCCACGGCGGGCTTGGAGTGGGGCAGACACGTCTGACGAGGTTGATGTTTTCATTGATCTAGCAAGTCCAAGCTCCCAGGGCTGTGGGCTGCGGAGACGGTGAGCTGACGTCAACGCAGGCCCTGGTGGGGGCAGAAGAGCCAGTCCTTGGAACCAGCACTTGGAAAGGTTAGGAAAGGGGTCCTGCTTCCATTCTAAATTCTGAGATGTTGTTTATTTTTAAGATCTGAATTTCGTATTGGGAAGCCTCAGCACAGCACTCCCACATTTTCTTAAGCCACATAAGCTCTAGGGAATTCTCTGGGAGACATGGTCCTTTTCCTATCCATTCCTTAGGAGTTTCTGGGCTTCCTACAATTATTATTTACAATTGGGATGACCAAGCCCCTCAGCCTTAGCTAACAGACACTTAGCATTTAGAATTTAGAATTGTGTAAGACCAGTGTTTGTATAAACACAATTATATTTAAGTGAGTTTGTAGAGAGCATTTTTTTCCCTTCCTGCTAATCCCTGGTTTGAATTGGCTCATGGGTTATTACCCTGTGAATGATATATTAATTTCTCCATAAAATAAATATCGAATTGGCATTCAAATGGCCATCTAGGTCACAAATTCAAGCCAGAATGAAGCACCTTAAACCAGAGTGGACTTCACAGAGCTAGAGCCCAGCAGAGCTAGAAAGGATCCTCTTGTCCAATCGTACCATTGACAGATGGCAAATCTGGGGCCCAGAGAAGTGCACAGATTTGCCTGAGGACACACAGCAAGCAGGTGACCAAGCGGAAACCTCTTCCCCACATCATATTTCAGATCATCAGAACCATTCAGGCTTTGCCATGTGCCAACCCCAAACCACTCCAGCAGAAATCCTGTAAGTGGTGTGGGATGTGCATCCTTCACGCCTGTCAACAAACTCAGCCTGAGTGAAACAGAGAGGGGGTGCCGGCTGAGGAACGAGGCCTGTGGTCTGCGTTAGTCATGCGGAGAACCACACGGAAAACCACACGTCTTGTTCTGAGAGGTGGTAACAAGGAGCCACGCCGGAGGAGAATGTCAGCAGAGTTTGAGAAGTCCCCATGGTAGGGCCTTTGCCACGTGGGCACTTCTCTTGGATGGGGGCTGTGGGAAGAACGGGGCAAAGGACCTTGTTCCCAGGAAATGCTGGCTGGAGAAATTCACGTGGTGCCCTGCAATGGCCTGCCCCACCTGCCTTTCCTTGGCCAGCCGACAGGCCTCCTGGAGATAACCTCCTTGTTTCAGGAGGTCTCACCCTTCTCCCTCATTGGTTTGTAACCCCAGGTGTTTCTCGGGTGACCTGGTGAAGTTGCTGTGAGGGGAAACCTTGGTCCAGAAAAAAACAGTCTTCAGGCTTATGGGCAGCTGGTCACCAGGGAGAAAAGGGAGGATACTGAGATAAATGAATGTCTTAGAGTTAACACCCAGGTCTTGGTGACTCATGGGCTGGTCCTACCTCCCCTGGAAATGCTGCCCATGTCCTGGCAGGGGAGCCAAGGGGTAGGTGGGCATTGTCACACATTGCCCTGGAGGAAGGGCAGTTCTCAGGCCCCATTCTCATGGTGTCACTGGGGCAGACCTGTCCTTTCTGTCTTGTCTTTTATTTGCTAAATTGTCCCAGGCCCTTCAGCTGAAGGAGGGTTCAGGCATACATCCTCCTCTTATTATACAAAAACATGATCAGAATTTGTCCACTCTCAAGGACATTGTTTTCTTGTCCTCTTGAAAGACAGTGTATGGAAATATGAAAATAGCAAAAGGAAATTTCAATGAGAAAAAGTACTTATCCTATAAACCCGTCCCCTTAGCATAATGATTTCCTCTTCCAGTATTTGCATGAGCATATATTTTACACGTAAGTCTAACCTTAGTATAAATGTAACTTTTTTTAATTTTTAAAATTCCAAATGTTCATTTAGCATGCTCTACTAGGGCTCAGAATAAGCCTGTGTTATTTTGTGTAACAAAAAGACCCGAAGACCAGAGGTTTAAACAAAACAGAAGTATATTCCCCTTTCATGTGAGAATCCAGAGATAAGTTTCTGTCTCTACAACTACTACTGTGCTATTACCACACCACTGCCAGTACTACCACTACCACTGCCTACTATTACCACACCACTGCCAGTACTACCACCACCACTGCCTACTATTACCACACCACTCCCAGTACTACCGCCACCAGTATTATTGTTACCAGCTAACAACATTCATTAAGTATTTTGATGACCAGGTAATGTGCTCTGTGCTTCAAATGCAACAATCCCTTCTAATCCTGCCAATACCTTGAGGGGATTGTTGTACCCATTTTGCAGATGAGGAAAAGTCATTCTCTCGAGGTCCCGTAGCCAGCACATGGCAGAGCCCAGGTATGACTTCAGATGCTCTTTCTCAAATTGTCATGCAACACGGTCACCAAGACTGGACGGACCAGAGATGGGATCCCGGCCAGAGTCCCCTGGCCAAATGTTCCGCTGGTTGACGAGGGAATCTGGCTCCTGCAGCTGGAAGCAGGCCAAGAGCAGCCTGGGATACGGGGGGAGGACCTGAGGCTGGCTTCGCCGACTGGTTTAAAGGACCAGGGGGAGAAGGGCATATTGATCAGGGTTCCTGATGACAAGAAAGAGAAAGCACTCCTGCTGCGTAAGGAAACAAAGTTATTGACAGGATTGGAGGGGGCGCTGGGACTGCCGAGAAGGCTGAGGCCAAGGCTTAGGGATGGGCAGGCAGGAGGGAAGCTAGGGGGCAGCCAGGGACCGGGCCGGTGCCTGCCAGTCTGCCGAGCATGCCGCCACTGCTCCAACCCCGCAGCTTGTAGGGCTGCCTCCCACGGGCAACCTCGCCACAGCCACTGGCACCGCTGCCACTGCTGCTGTGGACACTGACACGGCTTCCGCTGCCTCCACCCGGCCAGGGGGACGCTCCTCCTGGTTCCTAGGTATTTAAATCAAGCGCAACCTTTGGGTGAACAGAACTTCATTCTTGTCTCTCACTGAAATTTTTCCCTGCACCCAAGTAAGAACTCAAAGAGGACCCGTGACTTTTCTGTTTACTCTTAGTAATATCTTATATCACAGAAAGTCACAGAGCTCTCAGTTCTGTAGTTAGAGTGTCCCGTCCTGTGTATTAACCCAAACTCTGCACTTGTTTTTTTTTTTTTTTTTCTCCAGGAGTGTAGAACCTTCCAATTCACTTTGAGGGGCACAGTGACAGCCCCCAAAGGCAACAAGATCCACTTGCTGTTAGCACCTGTTTCTGCACTTGGTTTTGAGCGAGATCTCACTTCCGCTTCCAAGGCCGGTTTTGAGGCCAGGCTTGTCTCAGGGAGTGGGTAGGATCAGTTTCTTCCATCTTTCTTCTTCCTTCACTCTGTTTACTGGCTGCAAGCTGCAAGACTGGGCAAGGAGAAGGGGACTGTAAAAAAGAAAGTTCTTTCTAACAGCCAGCCCCGTACTCCCGGGATGGGGCTACCTGCTAACTCCACAGCAGCTCTCACAGGTTCTCAGCGACCTCAGTGTCGCTGGGCCTCTCCTGCAGCTCCTCAGCCTGACTGATTGCACTTGATCCTGATGTCACCCCGGCTTGGCAGCCCCTTAGAAAGCCCGAAGCTTTCTTTCTGCTGAGGCCCCGTTACTCCCCTGGGCCAGCTGTCCTTTTAGAGGGAGCCCACATCTGCAAAAGGCCATTGTTATATTGCTATATCCACGAACCTTGCAAATAAGGCAGCAGAAACTCTTCTTTAAAAACTTTTTTAAAATTAATTTTTAGAGAGGGAGGAAGGGACAGGGAGAGGGAGAGAAAAACATTGATGTGAGAGAGAAACATATGTCAGCTGCCTCCTGCACATCCCCTGCCAGGGATTGAACCCATAACTGGGCATGTGCCCTGACTGGGAATCGAACCTACAACTTTTCGGTGCATGAGACCATACCCAACCAACTGAGCCACACTGGCCAGGACAGCAGAAACTCTTTTTTGTTCCAGTTTGCCCCCTGTGGCCCATATTCCTATGGAATTCCAGGTCCCTGAGGTTCATGCTCCCTTACCCACTGCTGGAGGGAGAGTTGTTTTTTTCTCCATGCAGCAGTCTCTCTCTCTCTCTCTCTCTCTCTCTCTCTCTCTCTCTCTCTCC